>NC_139633.1:1144230-1146730 GCF_964638095.1 Poromitra crassiceps | reverse complement strand
TGGTGGAGCTATACTCTGTCTGTATACAGCCCACCTGTGGTGGAGCTATACTCTGTCTGTATACGGCCCACCTGTGGTGGAGCTATACTCTGTCTGTATACAGCCCACCTGTGGTGGAGCTATACTCTGTCTGTATACGACCCACCTGTGGTGGAGCTATACTCTGTCTGTATACGACCCACCTGTGGTGGAGCTATACTCTGTCTGTATACGGCCCACCTGTGGTGGAGCTATACTCTGTCTGTATACAGCCCACCTGTGGTGGAGCTATACTCTGTCTGTATACGGCCCACCTGTGGTGGAGCTATACTCTGTCTGTATACGACCCACCTGTGGTGGAGCTATACTCTGTCTGTATACGACCCACCTGTGGTGGAGCTATACTCTGTCTGTATACGACCCACCTGTGGTGGAGCTATACTCTGTCTGTATACAGCCCACCTGTGGTGGAGCTATACTCTGTCTGTATACAGCCCACCTGTGGTGGAGCTATACTCTGTCTGTATACGGCCCACCTGTGGTGGAGCTATACTCTGTCTGTATACGGCCCACCTGTGGTGGAGCTATACTCTGTCTGTATACAGCCCACCTGTGGTGGAGCTATACTCTGTCTGTATACGGCCCACCTGTGGTGGAGCTATACTCTGTCTGTATACGGCCCACCTGTGGTGGAGCTATACTCTGTCTGTATACAGCCCACCTGTGGTGGAGCTATACTCTGTCTGTATACGGCCCACCTGTGGTGGAGCTATACTCTGTCTGTATACAGCCCACCTGTGGTGGAGCTATACTCTGTCTGTATACGACCCACCTGTGGTGGAGCTATACTCTGTCTGTATACGGCCCACCTGTGGTGGAGCTATACTCTGTCTGTATACGGCCCACCTGTGGTGGAGCTATACTCTGTCTGTATACGACCCACCTGTGGTGGAGCAGCTATACTCTGTCTGTATACGGCCCACCTGTGGTGGAGCTATACTCTGTCTGTATACGACCCACCTGTGGTGGAGCTATACTCTGTCTGTATACGGCCCACCTGTGGTGGAGCTATACTCTGTCTGTATACGACCCACCTGTGATGGAGCTATACTCTGTCTGTATACGGCCCACCTGTGGTGGAGCTATACTCTGTCTGTATACAGCCCACCTGTGGTGGAGCTATACTCTGTCTGTATACGGCCCACCTGTGGTGGAGCTATACTCTGTCTGTATACGGCCCACCTGTGGTGGAGCTATACTCTGTCTGTATACGGCCCACCTGTGGTGGAGCTATACTCTGTCTGTATACGGCCCACCTGTGGTGGAGCTATAGCAATGCCAGAATGAAAACACTTCAGGTGGCATACGATACAACCATGCATTCTGCATATTGCTCAAACTCCCCAGGTGGAATAGCGCAAGTGAAATGTTTGTGTCTAGGAATGTACCCACCTTTTATGCTGTTCTGAGAAATGTTATGTTTAAATTGATGGGCAGACTGACAGAGTCTAGCAATCAGATTATAATGGCTCTTGTTGACATAACTAAGAGTGATACGAGGTATACATCATGCTTCTGGAAACACTGGCGCCAAAGTTTGTATATCTTTTCATTTATATTTCTTAATCCTGTTTATGGTTCTCCCCAATGTGGCATTGTTGGGGCAAGAGCATGTGTGTTTTCTATGCACTCCTAAATGTTTCCTGTATTGTCTATTGTACTGTATTGTGACTTGTCTTTTTATGGACCAACTTGTGTCTGAAATAAAGTTGATTGATTGATTGATTGTATCTTCTCGATTAATCGATTAGTTGTTGTTTGGTCTATAAAATGTGAGGAAATGGTGAACAATGTGGATCAGTGTTTCCCAAAGCCCAAGACGTTGTCCTCCAATGTCTCGTTTTGTCCACAACACAAAGAGATTCAGTTTCCTGTCATAGAAGAGTAAAGAAACAAAGAATAATCACATTTAAGATGCTGGAATCAGAGAATTCAGAGAATTCAGGATCCCCATCCCTAGCAGGGAGTGTGTGGATTCTGATGAGCCACTTGTTCCACATCATGCAGATGACTATCTGAGCCTGCTGCAAAGACACAAAACGGTTGATAGATATTGTTTACCAAAGCTGTTAGAGGAGGACTACCGAAGACAAACTCATCGGAAATTATTGTTGCATTGATCGAAGTCAAGTGTTTTCGTGTCGGGACACTTTCTCCTCGTCTCGCTCCTTCTACTCTTCACATTATGAAATGTGTTTATCATCCATCTCTTTATGTACAAACAAAACCCACTATTTCAAAAGGACTAATGTGGACAAAAGGGAGGCAAAAAAAAAATCCAGTTTATGTGCAACTGCAACTGCACTGTAGCTGATGTCTTTTTTTTATCCCGTGCGTCAGAAAGAAATAAAAGCCAAACTCAATTGAGGCAATAATAGAATAACCCTGAGGTAGCACAGCCGCTCCCCCCAAATCAGCTGCTCTGCTGGTTGAATTCAGCAGTCAGCAGATTGGAAGGAGG
>NC_139633.1:1129230-1139230 GCF_964638095.1 Poromitra crassiceps | reverse complement strand
TCAGGTTGTACCAAATCTCCCATTCATTTGAGAGAAAAAAAAAAAGCAGTGTTTGACCCTTAGAGGGCGCTTATGCCAGTTATGCTGCTGAAAAATGATACAAATGGTAAAATGGCAACAGTTTGGTGTCAAATGTGGAAATTCTGACCAGAATTCTTCACACATCACCCCCAAAGTCATATATATTGGTTAAAAGCTGAAAAAAAGTGTTTTGGGCGTTAGTTACACTTTAATGATAGAGAGTCTGCTGGAACAGAAGCGAACCCTGTCTGCCTATAGAGAGCCGCAGTAACGAGTCCGGAAATCATCGATGCTAACAGCCCTGGTTCAACACAGTTTTCGCCTATGGGAGTTTTGAATGGGTTTTTGGCGCGATGCTTCTAATACGCTCTCTGGGCAACGCTGGCTTAATCAAACGCGAACCAGATGATAGTAACATCATCTTCACACATGAAGACCACTTTTATGAGTTTTGAAGCTTTTATGTGCCGTTAAAAAGGCGGCTAGCTAGCAAACGGCTAAATGGGACTACACTGTTGAGTCGATGGGGATATATACGTAAATAACGTCACCACTCAAAGGACGAACACGGAAATTTTCTTTCCCTCACCTGGTTCAGCCCCGTTCAGCCCAGGGTAATCAGTGCACACATCAACAACAGTCCAGGTTGAGTGTTGACGTGACGTGAAAGCCTATGCGACAGTGTGTAGTTCTGGATTAGCTTAGCACGAGCTTTTTACCTCTAGGGCTCGCATTTACGCTT
The DNA here is from genome assembly GCF_964638095.1 of Poromitra crassiceps. Taxonomy (NCBI): domain Eukaryota; kingdom Metazoa; phylum Chordata; class Actinopteri; order Beryciformes; family Melamphaidae; genus Poromitra; species Poromitra crassiceps. The sequence goes on along the minus strand of NC_139633.1, from coordinate 1,138,467 downwards.
CAAAACTCATGAAAGTGGTCCTCATGTGTGAAGATTATCCCGCTGAACCTTGGTTCGCGTTTGATTAAACTTGCGTTGCCCAGAGACCTTATTTGAAGCATCACGCCAAAAAACCCATTCAAAAATCCCATAGACAGAAACAGTGTTGAACCAGGAAGTTCGGGACTCCCGCATTCAGCCTACAAAAATACGTCATCCCTGCGGCTCTCTATTCTGCTGACCACCATGCCCTGCCCACAACACTCACGCCAAACCAGTGGGCCTTGCTTGACAAAACAAGGACCTGTCTTGAACCGTTTGAGGAGTTTACTAGGAAGGTGAGCTCAGCCACCTCCTCCGCTGCTGATGTTATCCCAAGTGTCACCGTTCTCAAACGTCTCCTCTCCACGGAAAGCGAGGCTGACTCTGGGGTAAAAACCATGAAAAAGACCCTCCTAGAAGCCGTCGACAAACGCTTCAGCACCGTAGAAGATGAACCTCTCTACGCACTTCCCACACTGCTGGACCCGAGATATAAGGACAGGTTAGACTCTAAACCTATTACATTATATTATTTATCTCTCTCTCAAACACACACACACACACACACACACACACACACACACACACACACACACACTCTGTGAAATAGACTAGTATGCTGCAAATTTAAATATGATGAGAGATGCTAGGATATAAATTGAATATAACTCATAAAAGATCAATATTAAATAACATACACATTATAGATTTTACATACACTACTAAGCTACATTTGAGATGTAAAGTAAGGATAAATGTGCAACCATCTGTGATATTCTTTTTTCTATTATGTATTACTTTGAGTCTTTGATGAGTCTATAATTGAACCTAATATGTGTTTTTTTGTTTTGTTTGTTTTCCCCTCCTCTCAGGTTCTTTACCAGTGCAGACTGTGCCAAGCGTGGGAAAGATGCACTGGCCAAGGAACTGGAGGAAGACATGAGGAGGAGGACCACCACAGTGACAGCTGATGGAGCATCAGAGGCTTCGGAGCCAGTGGAGCCACCAGAAAAGGCCCCCCGGTTGGAAGCAGCAGAAGCAAGCAGAAGCAAGAGCAGGGGCAGCTCCATGAAAGAATTTGCCAAAATTCGGGGGGAGCGTGAGGAAGATCCTGGTGCAGCAACCAGCTGCAGCACTACTGTCCAACTGCATGGGTTTTTTACTGAGGAAACAATTCCTGACACACACGACCCATACAAATACTGGGGAGTCAACAGCGGTTTCCAGGCCTTGCTGCCGCTACCTTGAAGTACCTCTGCGCGCCCTGCACTAGCGTAGACAGTGAAAGGCTGTTCAGCACAGTCTCCAACATCATAGATGAGAAGCGAAACAGACTTACAGCCGAGAGAGCAGAAATGCTTGCTTTCCTGAACAAGAACCTGCCACTGATGCTTAAGTCTGAGCTTGAGAAGCTTTAGAAATCTGGATCTGCTTGAGCAGGTCACTGTCACTGACACTGAGTGGTGTAAGGCTGCAACTAACTAATGTTTACTTTATTTTAATTATCGATTAAGCTGTCAATTATTTTCTCAATTAAGATGACATTCTCCAAGGTCTTCTTTTGTCCACACAACCCAAAGATATAGATAGATATATATATAGATAGTTTATGTGTCATAGAAGAGTAAATAAACCAGAAAATATTCACATTTAAGAAGGAGGAATTAGAGAATTTTGACTTTTTCTTTAAACAAATTAGGAATTACTCTAAACATTATCAAAATTATTGTCTATTAATTTTATTTTTCTGTCGATGGACTAATTATTGCAGCTCTAGTGCTATGTGACTTTGACCACAACACTGCAAAAAAAAAAAAAGGCAGCAATACAAGGGCCTTCTGCCCAGTCTAGTGGTAACAAAAGAGAACTTGACAAGTAGACTACCTCTGTTTGAATACCGTATTTTGTTGTTACCAAGCTAGTGAAGCCATTGGTTCCTATTTGCAGTGCACTAAATCATAACAAAGAGCTGACTCCTATTTATTTTGAATATGTACCAAGCTAGTGAAGCTATTGGTTTGTTTTGTTTTAATTCTCAGTTTCAGCTCCTTTATTTATTTTACTTTTGATTTTAAATTCTTGTCTGCACTGCAGCACTTTTCCTAATTTCCTATTTGCACTAAACCATTATAAAGATGTTTATGTTTACATGTTTTACCCAGCTATGTTTATTCAACTGCTTTTGTATTGGATGTTAAATTCCCATTTGCACTATACCATTGAATGTTTACCAAAAAGTAAAACCAAGCTAGTGAAGCTATTGGTTTATTCTCAGTTTCAGCTCAGTTATTGTTTTTACAATGGATTTCAAATTACTGACGTGATTAGTGATTTAGCTATCATAGTTTTGCTACATGATAATGGAATTTTAAATTCCTGTTTTCTGTCTTAACATTTACAGATCATTTGAATGTTTTACAAAGCTGGAGAAGCATATAGCTTTAAACAAATTACATTGTTGCTGTGTTGCACAGTTATTCAATAAATAATTCACTACATTTATAGCTGTGTTTGTTACATTTTGTTTTACAAAGTTAGGAAAGTAATGTTTAAGTTAAGCCTGATGTTGCCTTGCACAAAATAATGATTCCAGTCTCTTCCACACAGTGAGGCATACAGTTTATTAGGTAATACAGATTTTTTGGGGGGATATCGGATCGGTACTCTGTATCGGCCGATACTGGACCCCCAGATATCGGTATCGATATCGGAGACGAAAAATGCGGATCGGAGCATCCCTAGCAAGAATATACAGAATAAAGATAACATTTGAACAATTGATAATATAGAAAATATAGAAATGAAGAGAGAGCAGAGGAGAGAGCAGGAGAAGGGAGAAGAGCAGGGGGAATGTGAGAGAGTGATGGGGTGGGGAGGGAATGGGAGATGTTGGAGGGTATAGGAGGTGGGGAAGGAGCAAGAGGAGAGAGCAGGAGAGGGGAAGGGGGGGGGTGTGGGGGAGAAGAGAGCAGGGGGAGGGAGGAGGTGGGGAGAGAAAGGGAAATGTGGGGGAGGAGAGAGCGTAAGGAAGAGTATGAGAGTATAGAGGAGTATGGGAGACTATATGGAGAGAACAGGGGGCTAACTGTCTAACTGACTGTGTCTAACTGTGTCTAACTGACACAACATTAACAATTTAATAGTAATAATAACATATCGAGCAATTATATGATAGAGAAATATAGACACACATCTTGCAAACGGACATATGTCAATTTCTAAGCAACCAAACTATGCCTAAATTAATTGGCTGCAAGCCTTTAGTAGCGAGTCCTTTTGCCAAATAAGCACATGTTCACATATAGAGCTTATGGGTGCCTTGCTTTAGGGAAGAATGGGTGCCATGCTTTAAATAGTGGCGAAATACTAAGAGCATAGGTGCCATACTTTAAATAGTGGCGAAATATTGGAGGGGATAGAGTGGGTGCCATGCTTTGGAGTAGAATGTGTACTATGCTTTAGAGTAGTGGGGGAAGGGGGGAAGAGGAAGAAACACCGGGAAGAGGAGAAAGCAGGAGAGTGGAGGAGGGAGGGAGAGCGGGGGGATGTGGGGGAGGAGAGGGAGGAGGTGGGGAGGGTCTAGGGTTGGGGGAGGGGAGGGAGTAGGATACGGGCCCGGATTAGGGCGAGGGTGGGGAGAAAATGGGAAATGTGGAGGAGGAGAGAACAGAGGAGAGGTGGGAGGGTGCAGGGGAGGGAGAACAGGGGGAATGTGAGAGGGAGGAGAGGGCAGAGAGGAGGAGAGAGGCAGAGAAGGAGAGGTGGGAGGGTGCAGGGGAAGGAGAGCAGGGGGAATGTGAGAGGGACGAGGTGGGGAGAAAATGGGAAATGTGGAGGAGGAGAGAACAGAGAAGGAGAGGTGGGAGGGTGCAGGGGAGGGAGAGCCAGGGTAGAGGTAGGGTCTAGGGTTGGGGGAGGGGAGGGAGTAGGATACGGGCCCGGATTAGGGCGAGGGTGGGGAGAAAATTATACTATCGTATCGTGACTCAAGTATCGTTTTAGTATCGTATCGTGGGCATCTGGTGATTCCCACCCCTAGTATATACAAGCAATGTAAAGACATGGAAAGGGAGAGTGGGAAAATCAACAGAGACTTAAATACACACAGATGTAAGTAAACACAGCAGGAGACGCAGACAAATTGAGGGCAAGCAAAGTGATCTCACAGAATCTGATCCTTAGGATCAGATCTAAGATCAGAATGAGAAAGTGTATCGATAACCTCTGCACCAAATTAGCCAATTCAGCTGGTTAAAAGTTAGGAATGTTAGGATAATCAGCTCAGGTGTTGGGGAAGGTCACACTGTAGCTGGCTGAGAAAACACAGTATACAGTATGAGTTACAATGTAATGAGTTACAATGTAACTCCTACTGTTACAATACTGTTACAATGTAACTCATACTGTGTTGCAACTGTTACATGGCTTAAAACAAGACCAGCCTTCAATTACAACTACTCTACCTCTCTCTGCCTCAATCATACTTTATTCTCACCCACACTTTCTCTCTCACTCACTCACTCAGTACCCACTAGTTATATTTCCATCCAAATCACAGCACATTTTGACTGAACTAGTAAAATATCAAAACGGGGCGGTCATGGGAACAAGTTGACTGAAGTGCACAAGACCAGAGAGGATGGCCTATATGTTCCTTAGGGAACACTAAGGCCTAAGTCAAATACGTGTATCACCAAAAACATCATATGAATGAAATGTGTGTGATTTCACAGAGTCATAATTTTGTGCCAAATGCATTTCATATTATTGTTTACTGCATAAATGTGTTCGGTTCAAGCAAGTGTTTTATACATTACTGCCATACTGAGGACATTCCAATGAAATGTACAGTTTTCGTTTAGCTTTCCTAATTCCATACATCATAATTCATACACAGTAAAGAAATGCTTCGATGTAAACCAAGCTAACGTCTCATATCCTCTCTCTCTCTCTCTCTCTCTCTCTCTCTCTCTCTCTCTCTCTCCCTCCCTCCCTCCCTCCCTCCCTCCCTCCCTCCCTCCCCCCCCCCCCCCCCGTCTTATCAGCGTGTCCAGGGTGCCCTCCACTCCTCTCCGGGTCTTTCTTTCGGGTGGCCCTCGGTGGCCCCTCCCCCTCCCCCTCCCACTCAGACCCAGAGCATGCACTTCAGACAGGGGGCTAATGGGAAAATAAATGACCAGCAGCCAAAAAGCCCTGGCTCTGCACTTCTACTGGGGGGAGAGAGGCGAGGGGGAGTCGGGGTGGACATGGAGAGAGAGAGAGAGATGGAGGGGTGGGGGGGTTTGGGAAGAGAGGTTAGGAGGAGCGGGGTGTTGGGTCAAGAAATGGAAAGAGAGAGAGGGAGAGAAGGGGAGAGAGAAGAAGAGAGGAAGGAGACGATGGAGGAGAGAGGGGAGAGGGAAAGGTGGAAGAAGAGAGACCGCGTGAGAGAGAGAGACCACAAGACAGTGCGCACGAGAGGGGGAGAGAGAGAGAGGGGTGGGGGGGTTTGGGAAGAGAGGTTAGGAGCGGGGTGTTGGGTCAAGAAATGGAGAGAGAGGGAGAGAGAGGTGGACAGGATTATAGCCAGAGTTCATCCCCTAGTATAAGAAGTGCCCGCTCATCACTTTCCCATCTCTGACCATCCTCGAGGGCTAAAATGGCCAATAACATCACCACACACACACACACACACACACACACACACACACACACACACACACACACACACACACAGAGGCCACTGAGCCAACACTCCCATCTCTCTGGGATTGATTACTCTCCCTGCGTGAAGCAGCAGTTCACAGTTCAGATATCAGAACAACAGATTCATCATGGTGGCGAACAATCGGACGTGGGGGGGTAGCAACACTGTCTAGTGTCTAGTGTGTGTAGTGTGTACCTTGACAGATCAGTGTGTGTACCTTGACAGATCAGTGTGTGTGTGTGTGTCAATGTGTGTGTGTCTGTGTGTGGCTGGGTCTGTGAGTATATACTGTACGTGTCAGTGGATCGGTGTGTGTCTAAGTTAGTGGGAGTGTGTCTGTGTGTGGCCAGAGTGAATGGTGATGGTGGCCGACCACCCAAGTTCTTGTGGCCTTAATACGCCTGGTTTTACAACACACACACACACACACACACACACACACACACACACCTTGGCCATCAAGGTAAGACTGCTGCAATATGTGGCTTGTTTTGTCATTGTGAAATCAGGAAGCCAAGAAGAATACATACTGATATGAATAATAATGGATCTGATCTTTTAGACTTTAGAGATATTGAAAAATAAACTTCAGCTAGTTCCTTTTCCAAATGAGATGTTTCAGAATGGAACCCTTTGCGTACAATATACCTACTTAACTGTATTGCATGTATCCATTAGAGTTTGAAAGCAGACTAGTGAGATCTGATCACTTTCAGGCTGCTTTCTCACTGGCACCTCGGTATCGTTCCCGAGCACACTTGTCTCCCAAATTGACCCCAGTTTCTGAACATTTGACGAGTGTGAACGTTGCGTTCCGTTCCGTTCTGCACCCGGGCGCACAAGAGGGAACCGTGAACAGGATCCACTTGAAAAGGTGGTCTGGGGAGCGCTTTGGCGTGCCCCGGGCACGGGACACTTACGAGTGTGAAAGCCAACCGTTCCGAACCACATAGACAACAAACAGGCGAGGATAAACTCCAGGCATAGTTGATGATGCAAGTGCACTCTGTTCCGTTTCTGAGCGTGGAAGAAATGTTGTAATGTGAAAGCTGACCAGCGGGGGGAGAGGGGAGGGGGGCCAATCATTCCCAGTGAGAAAGCAGCCTAATAAACTGCAATATTACCTTATTACAACTGCTGTAGTGTCAAAATATTGTTTCTCCATTTGAGGCAGCTAGTGAGACCTGGCTCTGTAACCTCTTAACTATCACACCATCCACACATGGTGGAAAATGACCCATGAAACCCTAAGTCATTGATTCATGGCTTTTTGAATAATAGGATGAACTCATTCTGATACTTGATTGTCACAAAGGATATTACCTCAACATTAAATTGTAACTAATTGAATATCATCAAATCAAAATCAAATTTCTGCTTTGTGGCCGAGGCATTGTGATGTGTGAGCTCCATGCTGACAACAATCCATCCCTGCTTTTCAATCCTACCAGCGACATACGAAGAGTTGTGTTGCTAAATGAGATAGAATATAAAAACGTGGATTGACTGCACCAAAGTTAAAAAGAAAAGCAGGGCATCATGTGTAGAGAGAACACTTAAGTACCGTAACTCAAGTCCTCGTCTGATCAAACTCCGACACGTTTTACAGACTCTGGAACCTCGATTATCTTGACGGATATGGAATGATGATCTTCACGCACTTTGGAATCTCTCCTCCATCCACTCAATTGTCACTTTGAGGATCTGTTTGTTTTGAGCTGTTTTAAGCAGCGCTGCTGAGATCTGACAGGGCTGTGATAGCCCCTTAATCCACAGCAAAGCTGATTTGCTTAGGGGGAGGCAGGGGGGGAGGCAGGGGGGGAGGGAGGGAGGGGAGGCAGGGGGGGAGGTAGGGGGGGAGGGAGGGAGGGAGGGGAGGCAGGGGGGGAGGGAGGGAGGGAGGGAGGGGAGGCAGGGGGGGAGGCAGGGGGGGAGGGAGGGAGGGGAGGCAGGGGGGAGGCAGGGGGGGAGGGAGGGAGGGAGGGGGGGAGAGAGGGGGGGGGGGTTAAGATGGCCTGTGACAAGAAACAATTGGCCCTGGTGAGTGAGTGTGCCTGTCTCTCTCCCAGGCCGCTCCGTGACAAAGGTGTAGCTACTCTCCATGCTAAGTGACAAATGTGGGCAGACAAAGAGCATTAGAGCATTAGCTGGATGATGCTCTGCCTCACTGCCTCTGATTGTGGCCAAGTCAAAGAATCTCATATGGATTTTAAACAGAGAGAGAGAGAGAGAGAGAGAGAGAGACAGAGAGAGAGAGAGAGAGAGAGAGAGAGAGAGAGAGAGAGAGAGAGAGAGAGAGAGAGAGACAGAGAGGCAGATTAGAACGAGAGAGAAACAATGAACACCTTCTACCGAGGGGGAATTAGTGGAGGGATTGGATAAGGAGCTGGTGTGCGTGTGCTTGTGTGTGTGTGTGTGTGTGTGTGTGTGTGTGTGTGTGTGTGTGTGTGTGTGCGCGCGGTGTGCTGTGTGCTGTGTGTGTGTGTGTGTGTGTGTGTGTGTGTGTGTGTTGATTCTTTGAAATTCCTTCTCTGCCAGAGAACAATAGGGTTCCCCAATTCTGTTGATGTGCATTTTAAATGTGAGACTCGTACACCTCTTTTGCTTTGGCACTTTTGGCCGCCAAACCAAACCAAACCAAACCAAGCCGCGCTGATTTTCCTTCCCCCATACACATTTGAAGGCGCCGAGCTGAGCTGAGCCGAGCTGAGCCACACTCAAAATGGACCTTCTCTGGAGTGAGACCAAAGCATCCTCCACCCGCCTCCCAGTGGGCTGTGCTGCTGTCTCACCAACCGTGACCCCCATCCACCTCTGCCCCACACACACGCACACGCACGCACGCACGCACGCACGCACGCACGCACGCACACACACACACACACACACACACACACACACACACACACACACACACACACACACACACACACACACACACACACCTCAAGTGCGTGTTGTGAGGGGTTGGGAGATTCTCAAGTCATTTAAATGCCTCTGTGTGTTCAGCTCTCAAGGCCTTATGCTGTAGCTTTAACGTTAGTTTACTTTCTCTCCGGTGTCTCTGGTTGTACTTGAGATATGTTTTATTTGATTGTTTCCTCCTGATCGCTTTCAGTCATATGTTGGAACAGCATTATGATAATGAAAATATGATATAAATATTAAAATGTTCATATTAAAAGCTTTCCATTATTATTTGTGTGGAGATTGTGTGTGTTGTGTTGTGGGTGGCTGGGGACAGAGGGCATATTCTGTGTTATCCCATTCAACATTAACTGTTTATCCCTCTGCTAACTGAAAACTGAATAAACATACTTATTCAAAAAAAAAAAATCCATTGCCAAACTAACAGAAGGCTTTTTATTGTGGAGAACTTGTAATGGAAACGTTGCCAGCCGAGCTGCTGCGCTGCCATGCTGTGCTGAGCCAGGCCAGGCCAGGCCAGCACACTGATATGGAAACACACTAAACTAGACCAAATCTCTCCCTCATATCTAAACATGACAAAAGAACGGACAGCATTCCTA
>NC_139633.1:1116730-1124230 GCF_964638095.1 Poromitra crassiceps | reverse complement strand
TGTGTGTGTGTGTGTGTGTGTGTGTGTCTGCTGACATCTGCTGTGTTGCTGGCTGGGAGTGAAGCACAGCGGGCTGCAGGAGCCTCAGACTGAGGAGATGAAAGACGAGGTCACAACCTGGACCAGTGGGACAAGAGGCCAGACACACACACACACACACACACACACACACACACACACACACACACACAAATACAAAGATACATAATGCATTCATATAGACCTGCACACTGTCCCACAAGGACACATTATACACATACATGCTACTGTGTGCACACACACACACACAAGGACACACATCTCTCTCTCTCTCACACACACACACACACACACACACACACACAGCGGGCGCAGGTGGGAGGGCAGACAGCAACAGAAGGACGAGATAAAACAGTGAAGGAGACAAAACAACAAGCACAGACAGACTAAATACAAAGCTACAGAGAGGGAGGGAGGGGGAGAGAGAGAGAGACAGAGACACAGAGAGAGAGAGGGAGGGGGAGAGGGAGGGAGACAGAGACACAGAGAGAGAGAGGGAGGGAGGGGGAGAGAGAGAGAGACAGAGAGAGAGAGAGAGAGAGAGAGGGAGGGGGAGAGAGAGAGACAGAGACACAGAGAGAGAGAGGGAGGGAGGGGGAGAGAGAGAGACAGAGACACAGAGAGAGAGAGGGAGGGGGAGAGAGAGAGAGAGAGACAGAGACACAGAGAGAGAGAGAGAGACAGAGACAGAAGCTGGGTTTCCATCCAAATGTATCGCAACTTTTAATCTAATTTTCAGAAAGTCGGCAAAATAAAATGCGAAACAATGCGCGTTTCCATCCACTGCTATTTTGCGAATTATAGAGCTGTCAATCACCTGGTGTTTGAGGCTGTCTGAGCTGCTGACCAGCTGCTAGACCCGATATACAGCTCTGTTAAACACATCTACATCTAAAGTTATTAATTTAAAGTTTCTTGATGATCTACAAGTAGACAAAGGTTAACGCCATTTCTGGATTACCAGGTGCGACTCAGCAAACTAACGTTATAATCCCAACCCGATCTCCAAAAAAATTATAAAATAGCAACGTTTGTGGACGTTGCAACGTTGCTATGTTACAATTTCGGCTCCGAAATTGTAAAATGGTAATCCACGGAGCAGATAGTAGGTGAATACAATTTCATTCAAGTCTAGAAGTGAGTCGCCTTAAAGTTAATATCCCGTCTTCTTCTGTTTATTGTGCTGCGCGTACCATTATTTTTATTTACATTATTTACCATTATTTTTGATGTGGCCACTGTACTCATTGCTCCAACTCCTCTGACACAAAACATTTCCTGCACCCCCGGACTGGTAAAAAATATCCTATCAAGTCCTTCATAAACTGCAGTACCACACATGTCATCTACATGCTGAAATGTTTATGTGGGAGTGTCTATATAGGACAAACTAAACGAGCATTAAAGCTCCGCATCGCTGAACACAAAACGGCCATCCGCACCCAAAACCTGGACTATGCAATAGCAAGACATTATAAACAAGCCCACCATGGTTCAGTCGCCTCCCTTAAGTTCTGGGGGATAGAGAAAGTCTCTTCCCCACAGAGAGGTGGCGATATCGTCACAAAACTGTTGAGGCGTGAAGCCTTTTGGATTCACACATTAAATACGGTGGAGCCTAATGGACTTAATGATGAGCTCAGTCTCTCCTGCTTCCTCTAACTGTACTGATATATTTTGTGTTCTTGTGTTTCTAAAAATATGTAAAGTTATGTAATGATATGCTTCTATTATGCATTGATTCTTTTATGCATTGATCCTCTATCCTCCCCCCCCCCCCCTTTCCCCTTCCCCCCACCCTCCTTCCTAAGTGCTGTCACAGCCTTCTACCTAGTTATGCTCTACCGCCCACCTGGGCCCTATTCATCTTTTCTTGATGAATTTTCCAATTTTCTCTCTGACCTCGTAACCCGCACGGATAATATCCTTATCATTGGCGATTTCAATATTCATGTTAACCGTAAAGCTGACCCACTCTGCAAAGCCTTTCTATCTTTAGTCGACACCCTTGGCTTTGCTCAGCTGGTTCATGAACAAACGCACTCTAACGGCAACACGCTTGATCTCGTCCTCGCTCGTGGGATTAACGTCTCAGATCTGTCAGTCATGATATACCCTCCAGCACTGTCAGATCATTATCTCATTAAATTTAAAATAGACCTGCCCCTCCGGCAATCAAACCTAGCCGATACCTACACCGCCCGGCGTATCGATAGTTCTACTCCCACTGAACTCGCTGATTTGTTATCGGGGCCGCTTTCCTCTCTCCCAGAGCGGATCGACTCCATTAATGAATTCACAAATCAATTTAATTCAATCTTACTCGCCTCGCTGGATTCTATCGCACCTCTACGTACTAAAATCCGTCACCCTAAAAAACCCTCGCCCTGGTATACTGACGATACACGCGCACAAAAATTAATATGCAGAAAACTAGAACGTAAATGGCGATCATCCAAGCTTGAAGTCTTTCGACTAGCTTGGAGTGATAGCCTACTAAAATACAAATGCATGCTCTCCGCTGCAAGAGCCTCCTACCTATCAGATCTTATTAACACTAATAAAAATAATCCTAAATTTCTATTTGACACGGTCGCAAATCTTACTCGCAAACCCTCCCCCAATACAAACTCTCCATTTACAGCTAATGACTTCCTTGACTTCTTTAACCGTAAAATTATCTGTATTAGAGATGAAATTAGCAACTCTCTATTACTCACAAAGGGTGCTAACCCCTCTCCTAGCCCTGTCCTTAGAACCTTAGACGAGAGTACTATACTCTCGAATTTTGAGACTATCTCTCTAAATGCACTTTCAAAAATTGTACTTTCATCTAAATCCACAACCTGTTTATTCGACCCTCTCCCTGCAAAGTTGATTAAGGAACTCCTTCCAATACTAGGCCCCCCCTTACTTAACATTATCAATAGCTCCCTCTCCTCTGGCATTGTCCCTACCTCCTTCAAATCTGCTGTAATCAAACCCCTACTTAAAAAGCCAAACCTTGATTCTGAGGTTCTTAACAACTTCAGGCCAATCTCAAATCTCCCCTTCCTCTCTAAAGTTCTTGAAAAAGTAGTCTCGACACAATTAACTGACTACCTCTCACATAATAAACTTCTCGATCCCTTTCAATCTGGTTTTAGATCACTCCATAGTACTGAAACTGCTCTTACAAAAGTAACCAATGACCTTCTCCTTGCGTCCGACTCTAATTTCTCCTCTCTTCTCATTTTATTAGATTTAAGCGCAGCCTTCGATACAATCGATCATAAGATCCTCCTAGACCGCTTATCTAACTACGTAGGTATCCGGGGCACTGCCCTATCCTGGCTAAAGTCATATTTGTCTGATAGGACACACTGTGTCTCATATAAAAATATCATGTCCACTTTCTCCTCAGTGAAGTTTGGTGTACCGCAGGGATCAGTCCTGGGTCCCTTACTCTTTGGAGTTTACTTACTGCCTCTTGGCGAAATCTTCCGTAGATATGGCATTAACTTTCACTGTTATGCCGATGATACCCAAATTTATATACCAATTAGACCAGACGATCGCTCTAAACTCGCTAATCTTGAATCCTGCTTAATCGCTGTTACAGACTGGATGTCAAATAATTTCCTACGACTAAACGCCAACAAAACTGAACTACTAGTTGTTGGCCCAAAAACCCAACTTCCATTTCTCACTGATCTTAGTCTGAACATTGAGAACTGCGTAATTACTCCAAACTCAAAGGTGAAAAACCTAGGTGTTACCTTTGATCCTACTCTGTCATTCGATGCTCACATTAAGGATATCACTAAAATAGCTTTCTTTCATCTCCGCAATATTTCAAAGATCCGTCCCTTGCTAAATGCAACGGATGCCGAAACCTTAATACACGCCTTTGTTTCATCTAGACTCGACTACTGTAACGTCTTATTCTCTGGCCTTCCACTCTGTAGCACAAATAAATTACAACTCGTGCAAAACGCCGCTGCTAGAATTCTAACTAGAACTAAGAAGTTTGATCATATAACTCCGGTCTTAATCTCCCTCCACTGGCTCCCAATTCAGGCCAGATCAGACTTTAAGGTGCTTCTGTTAACCTATAAATCTTTGCATGGGCTCGCACCTCCGTACTTATCTGAGCTAATTATTCCCTATGTTCCCACGCGTACTCTCCGCTCACAGGACGGTAATTATCTTACCGTCCCTAAAATTAAGAAAAAATCAGCAGGTAGCAGAGCATTTTCTTACCGTGCTCCACATCTCTGGAACCAGCTTCCTCTGTCAGTTAGGGAAGCTGGCTCCATTGAAATCTTCAAAACTAGACTCAAAACCCATTCATTCTCCCAATCATTTGGTTGTGCTTGATAGTTGTGTTTGATGATGTCATTCTCCAGAAATATTTATTAGCTCTTGAGTACATACAATCCTGAATTGCTGAGCGGGCTGTCTCAAGCCAGCAATATCATTATAAACTTATACTTGACCTAATTTAATAATATGGCATCAGTCGACCCAGTAGCTTAGATACAAAATCTAATAGCTGGTGAATAAACCTAGTCCTGAATTGCTGAGCGGGCAATCACAAGCCAGCAGTATCAGTATAAACTTAGACTTGACCTAATTTAGTTTTGTTTGTTGTAGGTCATGATTAACGGTCCGCATCAACAGGGCTGAATCATTGACAGTGGTGTTAGGTGGTACTTAGACCTGAATTAGCAGTATAGTATTAGTCATCCTAAAAAATAAAAATAAATATTTTTCCTAATAAATTTTGTTGTAGGTCATGATTTACGGTCCGCATCAACAGGGCTGAATCATTGACAGTGGTGTTAGGTGGTACTTAGACCTGAATTAGCAGTATAGTATTAGTCATCCTAAAAAAAATAAAAAAAAAAATAAAAAATAAAAATCCTAATAAATTTTGTTGTAGGTCATGATTTACGGTCCGCATCAACAGGGCTGAATCATTGACAGTGGTGTTAGGTGGTACTTAGACCTGAATTAGCAGTATAGTATTAGTCATCCTAAAAAATAAAAATAAAAATCCTAATAAATTTTGTTTTGACCTAATTTTATTGTTGTCTATAGAGTTAGTTCCACCTCTGCGCAGATTCCCCCGCTCTCTTCTCTCTCTCCCCCTCAGGTGTCCTTCACTGGCCTGACGTACACCCCCGCCGCTGCAGCCCTAGGTCCGGCCGTCATCGCCCTAGCCACCTGCCGCTACTCCTTCTACTGTCTGACACCCCGGGCTCTTCACCACCACCGACCCCTATCCTCATCATCCTGGTCACCTGCCTGCCTAAGGGAAGGGGGGGGGCGCCCCCCCAGCCCCCCCCCCCGCCGCCTCATCATCACCTCCAACTCCTATCCTCCCCTCCTCTTAATCATCACCTCCGACTCCTATCCTCCCCTCCCCTCCTCTTAATCCATGTCACCAACGCGGACTCATGGATTCCTCAGATCATCCTCATGGAACTCCCAATCTTGTTACCCTTTTTTCACCTAGTTAATTAACTAGTATTCTCTAAACCTACGAACACTTAAAGACTGCATTTTCTATTTCTTTTTGGACTCTACTTTTTAGATTTTCAACTCCCTTCCCTGATCTTAGGATAATTTAAAAATTACATTTTTATATCCCTTCTGTTGGACTCTTTTTACATTTTCAATTTTCTGTTCTCTTGTACATTTTATTTCCATATTAAACCATTCACAGAGTTTCATTATCGGAAACTCTGTGCATGGTTTAGCCCGGCATCTCTCGGCCTGTCTCGGAGGGGAGTCCCCAGACGGGGGTCCGCTGCTGTGGCCTGGTGGGTGGGCCCGTCCCCCGCGTGGCCTGCTCTCACGCTCTCAGTCACTATGCTGGTGGCTGGGGGCTGGGGGGGCGGGTCGCGTGGGGGCTGGGTCCGCCTGGGCCGCAGCAATTGGCCCCTAGCACAACGACCTCACAAGGTTCCTCCTCAGCCAAGTCACTGGGGCAATCCATGCGGCGATCCATATGGTGGAAAGGTTTTCTTGCGTTCACTGGGGGTGAGGGGGTGCCGCTGTGTCCCGGCCTGGCCTTCCCTCCCACGCCATATGTGGGTGGGGGCCGGGTCGGGGGGCATCGGTGCTCTTCATCACTGGTCGAGGGCTGCCGGTTGGTTTAGAACAGCTTAGGTAGGCGATAGATTAGCTACAGCCTAAGGCTGACCTGTTAGTGTTCAGGCTAAAATCAGACTAGAGCAGGGTAGGATAGGCCAGATTAGGCTGTAGATTAGCTAGATACTATGTCCCAGTTAGCTCTGGTTAATGCTTAGAGTAGTCAGTTGTCCCCCCTCTCTTTCCCCCTTTCCCCGCTTCTTCCCTTCTTCCCCCTTCTTGTTCTCCTCTCTTTCCATGCTCTTTCCTCCCCCACATCCCACCGCCCCCCCCTCCCTTCTCCTGCTCTCTCCTCATTCTCCCCCCCTCTGCTCCTTCCTCTTCTTCTCCCCTATTTTCCTGAATCCCTGCCACTTCCTGCTCTCCCTTCTCTCACATTCCCCCTGCTCTCCTTCCCCTGCACCTCTACTCTCTGTCCTCCCCCCTCTCTCACATTCCCCCTGCTCTCCTTCCCCTGCACCCTCCCACCTCTCCTTCTCTGTTCTTTCCTCCTCCACATTTCCCATTTTCTCCCCACCCTCGCCCTAATCCGGGCCCGTATCCTACTCCCTCCCTCCACCCTAGACCCTACCTCTACTCTACCTCCCCTGTACCCTCACATTCCCACTGCTCTCCTTCCCCTGCGCCCCCCCACCTCTCCTTCTCTGTTCTCTCCTCCTCTCTGCCCTCTCCTCCCTCTCACATTCCCCCTGCTCTCCCTCCCCTGCACCCTCTCCTTCTCTGTTCTCTCCTCCTCCACATTTCCCATTTCTCCCCACCCTCGCCCTAATCCGGGCCCGTATCCTATTCCCTCCCCTCCCTCAACCCTAGACCCTATCCCTACCCTGGTTCTCCCTCCCCTGCACCCTCATCTCTCCTCCCCTGTTCTCTCCTCCTCCACATTTCCTATTTTCTCCCCACCTCCCCCCTCTCCTCCCTCCCTCCCTCCACCCTAGACCCTACCTCTACTCTACCTCCCCTGTACCCTTCCACCTCTCCTTCTCTGTTCTCTCCTCCTCTCTGTCCTCTCCCCTCTCTCACATTCCCACTGCTCTCCTTCCCCTGCGCCCTCCCACCTCCCCACATTTCCTATTTTCTCCCCACCTCCCCCCTCTCCTCCCTCCTCCCTCTCCCTCCCTCCTCCACTCTCCTGTTTTCTTCAAATGTTCAAATGTTATCTTTATTCTGTATATTCTTGTTATTGTGTGTTAGCTAGAATCAGCTAGACATACTTTCTGTGAAGCCCTCTGAGACATGCTTGTGAATTAGGGCTATATAAATAAACTTGACTTGACTTGACTTGACAGGATTGGCTTATTGATTGACCACCCCCCATCGCGTCTA
>NC_139633.1:1096730-1114230 GCF_964638095.1 Poromitra crassiceps | reverse complement strand
ACATTCTAAATTGCTCCTAGCTGACTTCCTGTTGCAGTGTTTGCTAATACAATAGCTGGTCCCTAGCAGACACACAGTGTAGACACACAGTGTAGACACACAGTGTAGACAGACACACAACGGATACATTCACACACAGACACTCAAATAATAAATAATCAAACACACAAATTACATATACAGTCACACACACAGTTTGACACAAATACACACATAGGTACAGTTACACACAGACAGACACACACATACAGATAGTGTCCCACACAGACACACACTCGGGAACAGATACGGTCAAACACAATGAATGCACAAACATAGTTACACACACTCACAAACAGACACACACACACACACACACACACACACACACTCAGACACACACACACAGCTCATGCACACCAGCCATGTGACAGGGTGGTGTGGTGTGGATTAGGGGCCAGTAAGCCTATTAGGGCGACAGGAGGGACCACCCGGCCTCCACAGCCACCTACACCCCGACACACACACACACACACACACACACACACACACACACACACACACAACACAACACCCTGGCACAGACAACTGACTGGACACACATAAATATAGTCTAACACAGGAGCCCAGGTAGAGTTTCTCAATTACACAAGCAGTGTTGTGCAAGTTCACACTTCACAAGAGCTAGCTCAAAGTTCAGCTCACACAGATTCAACTGAACTAGTTCACATTCATAGTTCACAGTCCTAAAAAATGAGCAGTTCAGTTCATGAGCAGTTCATTTGTTCATCATTTAGTGCATGAGCGTCAAGTCATCCAGAATGTAAAAATAGGTCTTCGCTTTAGGGCTTTCAAAATAAAACTCTCATTGGAATGTTAACATTAATATTAATTTTGAATAGTGATTTACAGCCACAGTTTCACTTCATTATGTAATCTTAACATCGGTATTTTGATCCAAGATTTGCTTTTTTTCGTTAATTGAAATACCGTTCATTGAAATACCTGTTTTTTCTCCAAAGGTGAGAATTTGAAAACCTTTGTTCAATGAACGGCCCTCTTTTAGCGCATTCATGCACAACACAGACAGAAACAAAGATACAGTGTAACACACACACACACACACACACACACACACACACACACACTTTATTCATGTCTTTTCTTTGTGTTTAATTGTAGCAGACTCGGAGGTTGGAGACAAGGACTCAGACTTGTTAATTGATGAAGTTTTTTCTAGTTTTTTGTAATAGGCCATGATAATTTGACAGAGGATATTTGTTAGCTATTAATACTGTGACATTATTCAATTTTGTATGTTCCACCTACACGTGAATTCATGTTCAGTAACACTGAACTCAGGTAGCGGGGAGTCGACGCGGACAAGAGATGAAACGATATGAAAATGTCATATCACGATTACCGTGACCAAAATGATCACGGTAATCAGTATTATCATGTTAAAAGTGTTAAAAAAAGTACTAATAATACACTCAGTATTATCATGTTAAAAGTGTTAAAAAAAAGTACTAATAATACACTCACTGAAATCATTTCACCATGGCTGCACGCCTGCGTCAGTATTTACCGTGTTTTTCACATCTGTCGTCACGGTAACACACAGACACACAGTGGACACGGTGTGTGTTTGTGTGTGGTGAAGCCACATACAGGGAAAATGGCAGCAGTTAGGGTTGTGTTGACGTGTGTTTGTGCCGTGTGTGTGTGTGTGTGTGTGTGTGTGTGTGTGTGTGGGGGGGGGGGGGGGGGGGGGGGGGGGAGTCAGGCATGGGGGGTAATCACCAGCATCTGTTGCCTCTCCTCAGGGCGATTAATTAGATTAAATTAATTTGGAAAGTGTGTGTGGTGTGTGTGCGCGTGTGATCCCCTACTAAGAACCCCTCCCCACCTCCCCCCTCTCCAGCCAAACACATACACACACACACACACACACACACACACACACACACACACAATAAATTACACCCTTCAAGCTTTCTACCGTCAGGATTTTAGAAGCCGGTTGGTCACAATCACAATGGAGTGGATGACATCACAATGGAGTGGATGACATCACAATGGAGTGGATGACATCACAATGGAGTGGATGACATCACAATGGAGTGGATGACATCACAATGGCTTGGATGACATCACAATGGCTTGGATGACGTCACACTCTGACTGACATCGCATATCTGGTCACAGCTATTGTGAATTTGTGCTTGTTTGTATTAGTATTTTGAACACAGGAACAAACGAGTGAACACTATCCTCCACACAGTAAAGGAGTGAACCCACACACTATCTATCCTCCACACAGTAAAGGAGTGAACCCACACACTATCTATCCTCCACACAGTAAAGGAGTGAACCCACACACTATCTATCCTCCACACAGTAAAGGAGTGAACCCACACACTATCTATCCTCCACACAGTAAAGGAGTGAACCCACACACTATCTATCCTCCACACAGTAAAGGAGTGAACCCACACACTATCTATCCTCCACACAGTAAAGGAGTGAACCCACACACTATCTATCCTCCACACAGTAAAGGAGTGAACCCACACACTATCTATCCTCCACACAGTAAAGGAGTGAACCCACACACTATCTATCCTCCACACAGTAAAGGAGTGAACCCACACACTATCTATCCTCCACACAGTAAAGGAGTGAACCCACACACTATCTATCCTCCACACAGTAAAGGAGTGAACCCACACACTATCTATCCTCCACACAGTAAAGGAGTGAACCCACACACTATCCTCCACACAGTAAAGGAGTGAACCCACACACTATCTATCCTCCACACAGTAAAGGAGTGAACCCACACACTATCTATCCTCCACACAGTAAAGGAGTGAACCCACACACTATCCTCCACACAGTAAAGGAGTGAACCCACACACTATCCTCCACACAGTAAAGGAGTGAACCCACACACTATCCTCCACACAGTAAAGGAGTGAACCCACACACTATCTATCCTCCACACAGTAAAGGAGTGAACCCACACACTATCTATCCTCCACACAGTAAAGGAGTGAACCCACACACTATCTATCCTCCACACAGTAAAGGAGTGAACCCACACACTATCCTCCACACAGTAAAGGAGTGAACCCACACACTATCCTCCACACAGTAAAGGAGTGAACCCACACACTATCCTCCACACAGTAAAGGAGTGAACCCACACACTATCTATCCTCCACACAGTAAAGGAGTGAACCCACACACTATCTATCCTCCACACAGTAAAGGAGTGAACCCACACACTATCTATCCTCCACACAGTAAAGGAGTGAACCCACACACTATCTATCCTCCACACAGTAAAGGAGTGAACCCACACACTATCTATCCTCCACACAGTCAACTCAGGGCCTTTTCACTTCCTCCAAACTATTAGAGAAATGGGAAAGAGGAGAAAAGGTGAAAACTTTGGAGACACACGCGTGCACACTGCACACCAGCACAAATTAATCCCAATTTGTGGAGCTGGGCACCCGGGGGAAACTTTGGGGATTTCATACTTCATACCAGCTTTTGTCACCTTTGCGTGAATTCAGCCCGCGGCTCAAATAATTGTCTTTTTCTTCCCCGAGGCCCAGGAGGCGCTCACAAGCCACTGGCCTACGTAATGTGTTCCAGGGGGAGGGGCCGGGGAGAGAGTGTGTGTGTGTGTGTGTGTGTGTGTGTGTGTGTGTGTGTGTGTGTGTGTGTGTGTGTGTGTGTGTGAAGGTGGAGTTGATCTGTGTGTGCTTAAGTGGATGGGTGTCATGGTTTTTCTGTGTGGGTGCGGTGTGAGGTGTAGGTGTGTGTGTGTGTGTGTGTGTGTGTGTGTGTGTGTGTGTGTGTGTGTGTGTGTGTGTGTGTCGCATGTGTGTATGTGTGCAGGGCTGGTCACTTAGCATTTTCAGAAGGAGCACGTGTGCCTCTAAGTTGAAAAAACTAGAAGCACACAAATAATTTTAGGGGCATGATAAAAAATGTATTCAAATTTGCGTTTCTCCTTAATAAAGGGATATTAGGAGCGTTTAACGTTATCTGCTGCGGTGGCTTCCGTCCCGCTAGCGCTAGCTTGTTCAGCTAATGATAACGTTACATCTTCGTCTTCAGC
This sequence comes from Poromitra crassiceps, assembly GCF_964638095.1. Taxonomy (NCBI): domain Eukaryota; kingdom Metazoa; phylum Chordata; class Actinopteri; order Beryciformes; family Melamphaidae; genus Poromitra; species Poromitra crassiceps. Next base: position 1,110,116 of record NC_139633.1, on the reverse strand, counting down.
ACCGTCTTCTTCCTCCTCTTCCTCCATCTCCGCCCCCTCGTTGTCACTGTCGGCAGTCAAAACTCCGGCTGAAGCTTCATTTTCTCCCACATTCGCCCGTCTAAAATAATGCTTAATGGTAGAGATGCACCGATTGCCATTTTCTTGGCCGGTTCCGATTTCCGATTTTTGAATAGTCTGACTTGCCGATACCGATTTTGGCCGATTCCGATTTTATTTCTAAGAACAATAATTGACTGGTTATTTTTTGAATTTTTTTTTCTTTCTTTTTTACTTTGCTTTAATAGAAAATTAAGATTCATGTCACATTTCTTATCATTTGCATGAGGTAGGACATCTCACTCAAAAACATCTAAAAATAAAAGTGTTCCAGGTTACTGGACAGAGCTTTTCTTTTTTGTGTAAATACAATGAATATAAAACGATTAATTCCAGTATATCCCACAGCTATCATGCATTTACTTTTCCAAAAGAAAAAAGGTGCAACAGAACAGGGGCTTCAGATGGAAAGTAGCCTATGGCTAAATCTGTTACAAAGCATCTCTTCCCCTATGGGGTTTAATGTTTTTTTTGTATATGTCCCTGCCAAATAAACTAATAAAATAAAATAAATAAACATCAAAATGTTATCCATGGACAAGGAGTTTATAGCCTATAGGTCTGGAGAGGAGGGTGAGTTTTTTTTTAATCCGCCATCTGAAAAGAAAATCATCGCGCACAGAAAACCTTGCACACTGGTCCGATGCATTTTATTATTATGTTCGTCGTTCTATTCGCAATACGAAACAAATAGTCCTCTCCTGTATCCACGTTACAACGTGACTGACAGATAGCAGCAGCAGCTGATCTGCAGCAGGCAGCGGTGATGTGGATTGCAGCTGGTAGTACCTTCACTTCGCCAAGCCGGCTGTGTTGTGCTGTGGCCGGGGAGAGAGAGGGGCCGGTGAGGTGAAGCGAGCCGCTCAGACTGGAGTGGACTCCAGCCGAGCGGTACTCGGCAACGTACCCTGCCCCTCCGCGACTTATTTTCAACTTGCATGTGTGACAAACTGTACAATTTCCACAATGAGGACGACATGCTGGCGTGTTTCCTTTTGGCTGCTTGGGGTGCGCGCACGTCACGTGAACGCGTGCATCGTGCAGCTGCAGGTAATTGACAAAAAACAGGGGAAAGCCGACCGGCGCCCAGAATCGGCTATGTGGACTGACCAGCGCCGGTCACCGGACGAGGCCGATCGCTATCACCTCTCTGCAGTCTCCCTCGGTCTCTCTCAACTTTCGTTTCCGCTGAACCATTGGTTCAAGGCAACGCTGTGTTGCCTTCAAGTGAACTGGGACACAGGCTCTCAACTTTAATGCCGTTCTGATTTTTAAGGCTCTGAAAAAAAACCCATATATATTGAAGGTCGAATTCTGTACTCGCACACGTGCCCCAAAAGGCATTTTACAATTCGCACTGTTCTATTTTTAGTCGCATATGTGAGTAAAACGTGCGCAGTGACCAGCCCTGTGTGTGTGTGTGTGTGTGTGTGTGTGTGTGGGGGGGGGGGTGGGGGTATGGAGTCGAAATGGTCTTAATGGAGTTGGATGTGGTCCAGCGTCATTTTCCTTGAATTAAACATAGCTAAAAGCTGTTGTGTGGTGGGCTGTGCAGACAGCAAATGTAAAAAATCGCCAGTTAAAGTTTTTTTTGTACTCCTGAGCAAAACAAGGAAGCAATTGAGAATTGGCGAGAAGAAAAATGTGGATCTAGCTGTCAAGAAGTAAGTTGGAGTGTTCATCTTCCGTATATACGATCTTTGTGTGCAACACGCAACCATGCACACGACATAGGAGAACGCCAGGATTGGAGGGGGGGTTGGGGAGACAGAGAGACCAAAAAGGCAACAGCAGAGACTGCTAAGGAGATGAACAAAAACATCAGGAGAAACTCATGATGGAAACCCTCCAAACGTCAAAAAGTTGGGGTGCGTTCAGAATCAGATGGGCAGGTAGGTTCTCAGTGAAGTGGACTGCACAGTGTTTGGCCATGTTGAGTCCGATTCCAAACCGCAGGGAGCAAACACGTTCAGTTAAAAGGGAACTGCGAGCTGTGTGTAGGGGACAACTCAACAACGGTTGTTACCTTCGCCCAGTTGACAAGCAAGATTCCCCACCAGTCATTGCCTCACTGAAGATAATCGGCTAAAAACACATACGGTATTTCGCTTATAAAAGGGGTTTACATGCGTCTGTAAATATTGTCATTGTAACTGACGTAATCATTATTCATGTGACTATTTAAGGGGTTAAGTTGCCCAAAAACAACAATGCTCAAATAATCTATAAAGGAAATATTCTAACTCCAGTACTAGCAGCAAGCCAGACAAATGTTGGTTTGGCTAGCATCGCCATGTAACTTCAATATTACAACAGACGTTAGCAGTGCTAATGTAATGTTAGCTGCTGTAGTTTGTATCAGCTGGTTCCGTTTATGTTACCAGAGTCACGCACGGGGGGGCATGTCGTTGCAGGGTGTTCAGAATGGAGGGATGTTGTTGAAGGAAGTTCCCTTAACAGACATTCCCTGAACAGGGAGTAGTGTTTATGTACACTGAACAGGGAGTAGTGTTTATTAGGGCTGGGTTAAAAAAATCGATGTATATCGATATTGAATCGATATTCATGTGAAGGAACAAGTATCGATACATAAATCCCAGTATCGATCTTTTAAAATGCATTTTACAAAAAATAAAAATACTAATAATAATAAACATAGGCTATAATATTATAGGCTGTGTGTGGTAGTTAAAACATAGTTTCAAGTTGACGTTTATTTATGTTTGTAGTTGAAACAAAAACATAAATACTGTAGGCTACATGTGCATTGTGCATGCACCATGAGCCAGATGTACAGACCTCAAATCTGTTTGCACTATAATGTTTGCGAACTGGAAATGTTCATGAGCTGTATTTTATTTTATTTTATTTTATTTACAAAGCATTTATACTTTATGAAACACTGTTTTACAACATGCTGCTGTTCAATGATTCTGTTGTATAGTGGAAATCTAAATTTGTTTGGCCTCTCACAGAAGACTGTAAAGAAAGAGACAGAAGACTGTAAAGAAAGATAAGATGTTGAATGACTATGTTGGTCATGTGTAAATAAAAAAGAATTACATGATGTAACTGCTTGCTTTATGGTCAATTCTTAATGTAAATATTAATATGTTTTAATAATGCACCAGGTTAGAGGGTTCCTTGTACAATTTACAGCATTAGTTATTTGAGAATCTCTTCCAATATCAAAGCAAAACTGGTATTGTAACTAAAATATCGATATTGAATTGTATCGTATCGGAAATCGTATCGACTTGGGACCTTGTGTATCGGAATCGTATCGTATGGGGAAGTCAGTGGCGATACCCAGCCCTACTGTTTATGAACACTGGGGCCTCGGTCTGCACCAGTGCTTCTCACCGTGGGGCCGTTGAGTGGCTTCCAGTGGGGTCCCTGGTCCCTGGTCCCTGGTCCCTGGCAAACTGATCAATTACCGTAAATTCCGGACTATAAGCCGCGGCTTTTTTCCCGTTTTTTGGCCTTTTTTGGCCCCTGCGGCTTATATAACGGTGCGGCTTATCTATGGATTTTTTCCAAAAAAAAAAAAAAAAATCTCTCTTTTTTAGCACTCTTTCTAACTATAAATCCACTTGTTTTAATTTCCTCTCTTGCCCTCTTTTAACAACATAACATAACATAACATAACACAACACAGGTAAGCAGAAAGAAAAGGACGAAGCAATCACGCCATGAATGAGGAAATGACTCACCTGCTGGAGGCTGGAGATACACGGCTTGGGCTAAACTTTTACTCCGTGAAACACTATCGATTAAGTCCGACATCGCTCAGAGGTTTTGAGCAGCTTGAAAACGTGCAGAAGTCCATCCACTCACTAAAGAAACTAAGGCAACCGTGAACAGAGTTTATAATGCGGAAAAGCGCATCAGCGCACTGGAGGACAAAAACAACACAGTGAGTCCGAAAGTGGATAAAATGCAAAAACATCGAAACACTGCACACGCAGGTTGATGACTTAATCAGCAGGAGTAAAAGAAATAACATTCGCCTGATCAATGTAAAAGAGGGAGCTGAGATTGGTGACATGGACGCTTTCGTGGCAAAATCCTGTGTTACATCCTGGACCTGAAGGAAGGCGAGAAACCACCAGAGGTGGACAGGGCACACCGGGCGCCTCGGCCACGTCCAGACCCCGGCCTGCCACCGAGGGCCATCTTCATCTGCCTACTCCGCTGGCCCGACCGTCAACTCATCCTCCAGGCTGCGGGGAAGAAGCCCCTCACCTGGGAGGGTACGCGCTTTTTCGTCCGGCAGGACCTCTCCGCGTTGGTGCAACAGAAACGCGCAACATACAACAGCATCATCGAGTCAATGGATATCGCTTTGGCGTACTGTACCCAGCGAGACTCGTCATAACCAGACCGGACTATCTTTAGCACTCTTTCTAACTATAAATCCACTTCTGTTTTAATTTCCTCTCTTGCCCTCTTTTCACCACACCGCGGACACTGTGTGCCCAGCGGCGGAACAAGAGCTCAAAGTGAAACTGCCGAATATCTTTTGAGTTGGACTGGTCAATAGTACTGTGAGTAACTAAAATAAAAAAATAAAAAACGGAATTCTCTCTTCTTTAGCACTCTTTCTAACTATAAATCCACTTCTGTTTTAATTTCCTCTCTTGCCCTCTTTTCACCACACCGCGGACACTGTGTGCACTGTAAAAAAAACAAAAAATACCATTAAAACACCCGCGGCTTATAGTCCGGTGCGGCTTATATAAGAAAAAAATAGTCACCTTTGAAGGTGCGGCTTATAGACCGGTGCGCCTTATAGTCCGGAATTTACGGTATTCAACTTGACCAATTATTTCATTTAGGAGAAGTGAACACAATTAGAGAATGGAGAAGAATGACTGCTCTGATCATAGTTTCTCTCTCATCTCTACCTACAACACAAGACAGTCATGGACTTCTGGACTCAATCATATCTGACAATAATACACACAAGTTCAGTTCAAATGGCCAAAACGCAAATAACACAGAAATACCCGTAAAGAAATGTTGACTTTTTGGGGGGATTATGACGGATAACCATTATAACTTTGAGTCTAGACACAATGATCACGCAGGTTTGAGGCATCAGAAAAGACGGTTAAAAAGGCGTGGGTATTGAGAGTGGCAATTTTCCAAATGGATATTTAAAAAGTGGCAACATGTAGCAGACAGGCTGTCAAACCAAAGCTGTGTGAGTGAGCGAGCGGTCATGTGACCTGCTGGAGCAGAGCAGCCATACAGGTGAGCGAGCGGTCATGTGACCTGCCGGAGCAGAGCAGCCATACAGGTGAGCGAGCGGTCATGTGACCTGCCGGAGCAGAGCAGCCATACAGGTGAGCGAGCGGTCATGTGACCTGCCGGAGCAGAGCAGCCATACAGGTGAGCGAGCGGTCATGTGACCTGCCGGAGCAGAGCAGCCATACAGGTGAGCGAGCGGTCATGGCATGGGACCTGCCGGAGCAGAGCAGCCATAGAGGTCATGTGACCTGCCGGAGCAGAGCAGCCATACAGGCAAAGAACTTTTATGGAAAGAAATGACAGCTCCATATTGCCCCATTGCAACATCAGCGCCCAGCAGCCTCCGCCATTTTTTATTTTTGGAAGCGTGACAGCGCCAAAAGAACCTCACACAGGCTCGCAGTGGTCAGCTGCGGTAGCGCGGGCCCCTATAATCAGCCTCTCTAAACAGTAACTCAACGGGAGAACACTCTAAACTTTGGGGATTCACATCTTTTCCGGGCGTACTGCAAATCTTGATTGGAGTGGTGTAGTGCAGGGATGTAAAACAACAACCATATTGTGGAAACTAAGCAAAATTTTTCGTTTTCTTTGTTTCGTTTTTTCAAGATAAATACCTAATGAAAAGGACCCGAGGTTCAACTCCCGTTGAGTTACTGTTTAGAGAGGCTGATTATAGGGGCCAGCGCTACCGCAGCTGACCACTGCGAGGCGCATTCCGTTTCCAAAAATGGCCGGAGTGTCGTCTCTTTCCTTCCACGCTCTTTGATACAGGTGAGCGAGCGGTCATGTGACCTGCCGGAGCAGAGCAGCCATACAGGTGAGTGAGCGGTCATGTGACCTGCTGGAGCAGAGGTGAGCGAGCGGTCATGTGACCTGCTGGAGCAGAGCAGCCATACAGGTGAGTGAGCGGTCATGTGACCTGCTGGAGCAGAGCAGCCGTACAGGTGAGTGAGCGGTCATGTGACCTGCTGGAGCAGAGCAGCCATACAGGTGCAAAGTCCCTCTTTCCTGAGTGACATTGATGTCATGTGAGTGGAAGAGTGACAAAGTAGGACGGAGAGAGAGAGAGAGAGGGGGGGGGGGGGGGGGCGAGAGAAGAGAGAGGGGCCTGGAGTGTATCACTGTACATTCAATGTATTCAGAAACGATAGCTTCTCTCTGAATACAGCCGACGTGCGCGTGTGTGTGTTGTGTGTGTGTGTGCACGTGTGTGTGTGTGTGTGACGTGTGTGTGTCATGTGTGTGTGTGCTTGCGCACGCGCGTCCGTTTTATAAATCCTCCAACAAAGCTTTGAAGATGAGGGAAGTTCGTCTACCATCTCCAGCTTTGGTTGATATGCAAACGCAGAGAGAATACACACAGACATACATACACATATTAACCCCCCCCCCCCACACACACTCATAAGCACACACACACACACACACACACACACACACACACACACAAAAGAGCCTGTCAGCACAATGCCGTCAAATATAGCCGTCCAATCTTTTGACCCCTCAATTTGCCACCTTTTTGATAATACGCTCCTATTTGAAAGGGGGTGAAAGGGAAGGCTAGCATGCAATTTAGAGATACTACAGTGGAGCCATTTTCAGCCTGCCACCTCTCTCTCTCTCTCTCTCTCTCTCTCTCTCTCTCTCTCTCTCTCTCTCTCTCTCTCTCTCTCTCTCTCTCTCTCTCTCTCTCTCTCTCTCTCCTCTCTCTCCTCTCTCTCCTCTCTCTCCTCTCCTCTCCTCTCCTCTCCTCTCCTCTCTCTCTCTCTCTCTCTCGCTCTCTCTCTCCTCCTCTCTCTCTCCTCCCCTCTCTCTCTCTCTCCCTCTCTCTCCTCCCCTCTCTCTCCCTCTTTTGATTATGCGATTGGCCCTGGCAGGCGAACAAATAGCGGGGGGGAGAAAAAGGTAGTGTTTGACACTGCCATTTTCAATGACAAAATACAATCTATCCGGGGCCCAGTAATTCGACTGGGAGGGATTAGCGCCGCGCGAGGTTGGGCCCCCAGATTAAGGACGAGGCCGCGGCGGCGCGCGGGGATCTTGAATTTCCTCATCTCCGGCGCTCTCGGGCACAATGGCGTGTTTCTTCCCCTTTCTCCTCCGCCGTCTGATGAGGGGTCAGGAGAACTCACCTCTCCCTCTTCTCCCACTCGTCCACGCCGCGCTGTGCTCACTCCTCCATTCATTCAGCCCTGCTGCCTTTATATTAGCTTAGATACCTGAGAGATGGTGAGGGGGGGGGGGGTCTGAGCTGACTGACTCATGGCTGGCTGTCTATGCACACACACACACACACACACATAGTGAAGCACACACGCACACACACATAGTGAAGCACACACGCACACACACACGCAAAGCCTCAACAAAATCTGACTAAACACACACACACACCCTACCTGCTTACAGATCGACGCAAACATTCTCATACGTACATTTACGCAGAGGGACACAGTGACATGAACTCACACACACAGACGCACAACAAACATACACCCATTTTCTGCTTACACACAAATACACACAGACAAAAACACACACACACACACACACACACACACACAGACAGACACACACACACACACACACACACTCACTCACTCACAAGAGAGCAAATATGATGGGTGGGGGATCAAATGGATAGAACGGTGAACGTGTGTGTTTGATTGAAACGCAGTTTCACAGCTCTTAGGGTAGACTGCCCTCTTGTGGTGGCTTTGTGTAGTTCACAGTTTACCTCTCATCTGCTGTGTCAATGTTGAAAACTAGGAACCAGCGCCACAGATTAAAACATGTTGGGGAACATATCTTACGCCCAGTGCAAGTGCCAGTGCAAGTGTTATCTTTGCTAGTTTCTAGCACTCAAAATCTCCCTTTCTTCTTTTAATTACAGCACCACTGGCTCACTGAAACACATCCTTTGATATACTGACCCAGTGGTAATTAAAAGAAAAACTTTACATTTTCAAATAATATTAATTATGTAATATTCCTACCATATCTCATTTGATCAGTTTGTAAGTCAAATGTGCTGGTCGTCAGCAATTTAGAAGGCAGAATGTGTCAATAATATTACAATGCATTCAGCAATCCTGAGGTCAAGACTTTTTCAAGACCCTTCCAATAAATTTCAAGACCCCATCGCCACTTCGAGCTGTAACCGATTACATCAGCGACACACCTTTAAACTAACACTTACTATACATTTTGAGATTGAGATTGCAAAACTAAACGATGTTAGTTTGCCATAACTTCTATGCACTGTATCAATACAACATAATTCAGATTCAGGCCGGGAGGGAATCAAGCTCAAGAGAATAAATTGGGTGACTAACCCAAAGGCAAGGTTTATTTAAACTTAAAAATATATATAAAGTATATTTATAACAATAACATGCTCGCTCACTCACTCACACATGCACAGAACAGTGTTTCCCTGAGGATCAATATGGTGCACTCTGAGAGCTACCCCCAGGTATTTTCACATGATCAAATCTGGCCCCCAGTCAAAAAGGTTTGGACACCCTTAAATAGAAAAGGAGAAATGTGCTCAGTAGAGTGCAGAACTCTGCCAAGGTGTATTGATTCATTTCATTTTGTGTTCAGTCTACTTTAGTGCACATCAACTGTAGTGTGCTCAGTGCTGTATGTGTATGTGTAGTATGTGGGCTAATAATCCTGGGCTTGAGCTTCATCAAGCCTTCATTGCTTCATTGCTTCATTGCTTCATTGAAGCTTCATTGAGCTTCGTAGTATGTGGGCTAATAATCCTGGGCTTGAGCTTCATCAACATTGATTAATTGTATGTGTATGTGTAGTATGTGGGCTAATAATCCTGGGCTTGAGCTTCATCAACATTAAGTGCCAGATGCTGTATATCATAGCGCTCTGCGTTTTGTTACAGGTGATGCTTTCAGTACACATCATTGTATTCTGTACGAAAATGTGGGTTGGTCCTCCCTGTCGGAGCGTAGAGATCAGCACTGTCTGATATTTATTTATAAAGCATTAACACATTGAGTGCCAAGGACGTCTGTGCACGTCCTAAAAAAAAGTAACGAGGAGTGCCAAGGACGTCTGTGGACGTCCTAAAATCATAATTCATATTATTCCATAATTCTGCTGTTTAAGGTCGTACCTAGCCAGTGAGCATGAATCCCTTCAAGGGATCACACGGCGCCACCTTAAACATCGTCACGGAAGCTGCGCCACCCACCTCAGATCCTTTACTTTGTGCATGAGACAGCAGGGAAAGACGTGATCAAAGAGGAAACCGATGCATGCTTCAGCCAGAGCCGTACAGATTGCTCTGTCTGCAGCGGAGAGTGGGCTCGGCTGCATCCGCGCTCACAACTGAGCTCTTATGCTTCTATCTATCTCCACACGATTTCCTGCCAGAAAGCCAGCATCCGAAGCCGAACGGCCAAGCCTTTTCGTTCAGTCGCGTTTGCCAGCGCGCATCATTTCCTTGATGCGCGCTGGGATCCGTCCGGGGCAAAAACGGAGTCGAGAAAACAAACTCTGTGCGTGTGGGAGGAGCCCGCAGCTCAGAGGTGGAGAGGGGGGGGGGGGGGGGGGGCACGCAGGCTGCACAGAAACCACACCACGCCACCACATCAGAAAACACCAGCCAGAGTCAGTGAATGTGCTCGAAATTAGAGTGCAAAAGGTATTCATAAAAGTGACTATATCTTGGAAAGTAAAAAAAAACGACAGAAAACCCTTGAAAGTGCACTTTTTTCAGAGGCTGTCATTTCATAATGGAACTGTCTAGAAACAAAATTTCTTCTTTGGAAGAAGCAGGAGTGTTCAATGTTTCATTAAAGTCCAGCCCCGTCAATATAGCCATAATAGAAAAAATTCTATAGCTGTTTTCAACTGAATGGAAGTGAATCTGGCACAGGCTGCAGACAATTTTACTGAAGCGCTGTGGCACTCAATGTGTTAATTGGGAAACTTCCACCTTACTTATCCGCACTCCTTTCTTGTAACAGTGGAGGTTATCAAACACGATCGCGGTCCTATATCAGACTGTCTGTCCCACGGGTGCGAACCGAACAAGGAAAGACCGCTTTTTCTTGGTTCGCCCCCAACAGATGGAATGTGCTCCAGGAAAACTTAAAAATGGATAATTTGATCCCGCTTGCTTCTTTTAAAGCACTTTTAGAAAGCATTCCTCGCAGGGTGTGTTCATGTTTTATTTGAAATTATTTAATTATGCTCTTGATGCTTGTTATTGTCTGCTGTGTTAACCTGTAATTTTGTAACTGCTGTATATGTTCTTTGTACACCAGGGCTCCCTTGTAAATGAGAGCTTGCTCTCAAGGGACTCTCCCTGTATAAATAAAGGTAAAATAAAATAAAATAAAATTAGTTAATGTCATTGATGTTTATTATTTGCATGCACAATAAATAGGCTATTGAAATATAGGTTATATGGCAGTGGTTTATTGTAGGGATGCACCGAACGATCGGCACGTGACCGGAAATGGCCGATTTTCACGTGATCGGCCTCGATCGGTGATCTGTTCCGGTCACTCTAAATAGCCGATTCTGTGAGCCGATTTTCACATGACGTGCGCGCACCCCAAAGCACCGAGACAGGCACCCAGCCACCACACCACACACGCCAGCATACCTTCCTCGTTGTGGATTTTTTTCACCGTCAGTGAAGTAGACAAAGCTCGCAGTTTGTCACACATGCAAGTCGAAAATAAGCCGTGGAGACAGAGGTGCGGCCGTGTCCCGCTCGGCTGGAGTCCAGTCAGAGCGGCTCGCTTCACCTCACTGGCCCCCCTCTCTCTGCTCTCTCTCCCCGGGAAGCGGTGCTCCAGCAACCCGCCACCGCGCACAGCCGGCTTGGCGAGTGTGTCCAGTATAACCATTCCCCGACCTGCTTTTCCATTCCACATCAGCGCTGCTGCCTCAGCCTGTCAAGTCATGTTGTAACGTGACGTGGATACAGGAGAGACTATTTGTTTCGTATTGCAAATAGAACGACATGAGAACGACGGACATAATAATAAAAATGCATCGGACTCACAAGTGTGCAACGTTTTCTGTGCGTGACGATATTTTTTCGGATGGCAGATAAAAATACACATACCAAACTTCGGACTGTGTGTAAACTCCGCCTGATATTCAGACTGAAGATCGTTACTGTAACTCATAAACTCATTTCCCCTCTACTCAAGAGGACTGGTCTGGAGCCAGTCTATAAACTCCTTGTCCATGGATCATTTTGATGTTCTGTTGCACCTGTTTTCTTTTGGAAAAGTAAATGCATGATAGCTGTGGGATATAGGCTATTGGATTTAATTTAATTTTTGTATTCATTGTATTTGCACAAAAAAGCTCTGTCCAGTAGCCTAACCTGGAACACTTTTATTTTGAGATGTGTTTGAGTGAGAAGGTCCTACTTCATGCAAATGATAAGAATTGTTTATTTGTTTATTTGGATCCCCATTAGATGTAAGAATTGTTCTATGAATCTTAATTTTTAAACAAAGTTACAAAAACGTTTGTGTAAGCTGTCAATTGTTGTTTTTAGAAAAAAAAATCGGAATCGGCAAAAATCGGTATCGGCAAGTCAGACTATTCAAAAATCGGAAATCGGAATCGGCCAAGAAAATGGCAATCAGTGCATCCCTAGTTTATTGTGTGGTGTAACACATGTAGGTGTGTTTTTGACAATGAATTACTGTAACATTAACGGTTGGATTATTGTAAATATTAGTATGGGGGACATTGGATTGCTGCATGCCATGTAAGGGCTTTAATGACACTCTATGGCCTTGATTTAATTATTTAGTACATATTTGAGTCAGGTCCATGGTGTTATTGGGGCTTTTGCATTGAGTTAATGATCTCTTTGATAGTTACGTTATATCCACCGTCGTGTCTGTTCATTCTGTCTGTGCTCGTAACCTACTAGGCAGCACATACCCATTGCCTTAATTGCCTCGTCAAAACTCCGATGGTGAAACAAGTTTGCTTGTCACACAATAAATCACACTCGTTTGACTTAAGAGGGCATGTATGTATCCTTCACATTCGCTAACCAGTCTTTGAACTGAAACAAGTCAGGATGCCTGTCGGAGAGAAATAGCCTGGCTGGTTCGATGTTGAATCCGTTCACCTGCGTCGCGTTGAAGCACTTTTTACAGACTGGCTTTGATGTGTGTGTCCAGGGTACCATTGTAGTACCGGTATACCGTGCATCCCTAGTCTCATATCACAATATTGATATAAAATCGATATATTGCCCACCCGTAATATTGAGTGCCAGAATCAACCTCCCAATGATGCAATTTGCAGGAAAAGATTAGATTTCATTGATTATCAATCACTGCTTTCAACGTCTTTCTGATATAAATGTTTTATTTTTACAACCAGATCACCCTATTAAATAAACAGCATCATGGCTCAATAACGTTACTTGGCAGAGGGGCGCTCGTACTGACGTCAAACTGACGGTGAAAAATGTTTGCTGTCAGAAAATAAAAATCGTTCGACTTATTTGAGGGAGTGTAATTATGTTATCGATCACATTTGCTACCTGTTGCTCTTTGAAGTCGCGATGTTTGTCAGCGTTTGGTCAGCTCCCTTCGCCAGTTCGCCTCCGCACTAATAATAATAATAATAATAATAATAACAACCTAATGCTTGAGGGGGGGGCGGCGGCGGCGCACTATCGCCCTCTATTGGTCAGTCCCCACTGGTTAAGGCAGCACATTTTCACAAAATGTGAACACACTATTCGCTGATGCTCTTTGCAAAGCAAATGAGATTGCAGCATTTTCTTTCTTGTTTTTTATTTATTTATTCAAGGTATTTTGGTGCAGAGGTACAACTGGTCAAATCCGGGGGCAAAGTGCTACTGTGCAGTATGATGTATCTCACACACACACTCACCATACTTGGTATTTAGGCTCATTAAGTCCTGAGAATGTTGTCAATAGTGCAAAGCCTGAAGTGATCAAAGAACAATCAAATAGAGTGATGAAGAGGTCAGTCTCTCTCTCACACACA
>NC_139633.1:1024230-1094230 GCF_964638095.1 Poromitra crassiceps | reverse complement strand
CATCCAAAAACGGACTCAAAGATTCAAAAAGACTCAAAAACGGTATAATAACTACACTAATTAATAAACAAGTAACTACATTAAATCAATACTGGAGGCCCTAGCTCGTAGTTCAGTTCCCGGTTGGAATCGGCAACTTGACATTTTACAGCAAGCCTAACAGGATGCGGTCTGTAAATGATGTCATTGAGCAAAATGTGTGTTGAAACGCAGGCTGTTAGTGCTGTACACGCACACGCACACGCACGCGCACGCACGCGCGCGCACACACACACACACACACACACACACACAGTCATTGTGGTGACGCTCGTACGCCAACGTGATGCCACTCAGCACTTGTGGTTCGACATGAGGGCTGGCAACAGGCCTGAAATAAGCATGTAATAGCATAATCTGACCACATGAGGGCAGCACTTGCACATCTAATGCAATAAGGTTTTCTACTTTGAAACTTGCTGAGAGTGTTGGACTCACATTATATTACTCTATGTCTGTCAGTATTTCTTTCTTTTGTTTCATTTTAAGGTGAGAATATGTGGTCAAAGTGAATTAGAAGTACTTTACAGCGACCATCCAGGTGCCTTTGAGCAAGACACTTAACCCTCACATGCTTTTTTAATAGCCTCAAGGTTGAAACGTGCCGACATGCAGTGGTGGAGAGACAGAGATGGAGAATGAGAGAGGCTGAGGAAGGTGTAAATAAGCAGATCATGCACTACTCACATTCTCAATGACAAACGTCCACTCTTTGTCTTCAAACTCCTCTGCATGCGGGTCCTGTAAGGGCAACGTCAAAAAGAAAGGGTTTAGTACTTTAGTATGTTAATATCCGTACAATATTTGCATGTTTGTGAGAATGATCATTTTAGTGGTGACACAGAAAGCATACAGTTGGGTAGACCTGTGACAGCTCATCCCCTCTCCCAACACTGTTGCTCTGCTCACCCTCCCTCCAACCTGAGCTACTGACTCCCTCTCTGCTTTTACCAACTGTTTGCCCAAATGCTATTCACCTTATGTAGAAGAGACAGTCTGGCTTGAGAGACTAACAGGAAGTGTAAACGCAATTGGAACCGATTGTGTGTTTACACTTCCTGTGGCAGAGCTTAGCAGAGCAGCAGCCTGCTTCCAGTGAGTCTAACCCTAACCCTAACCCTAACCCTACCCTAACCCTACCCTAACCCTAACCCACACTAGCTTTGAGCAGAGATGATCTCTGGTTTGAGCAGGTAAAACAGACGGCGTTTTGAACAGGAAGTTGTAACACAAAGGGGTCAAGTGGGCGGGGCTACATGAGGTGAATATGTGAGGGTGATTTGTTATGTGCTTTGAACCAGGTGCCTTTATTGTAAATCTGATTGCTCGTACTGGACAGTCACGTTTCTAATGGAATTGAAAGGAAAACAAACTGTATCGTGATACTAGAGCCTCAAATCATCCATGAAGCACTACGTTACTGTGTCACCTGTGATGGGGAAGGCAAAACATGACCAACTACCTCCGCCACGGCGACTTACGTGAATCTGTTTGGAAATTAGGCACCTTTCTGTGATTGGACAGGCCCATTGCCACGCCCCCATTTTGGCCAGTGTGTGTGGAAAGTTGACCTAACTTATCTACAATGTTTCGTGGTGTTATCGTGAATCCGTGTGGAAGTTAATGTTAAGCGCCTTTTTGTGATTGGTCACGGCCATTGCCACACCCTTTTTTGGCTAGTGGGCGTGGAAAAGTGAATCACTTCTAAATTGGCCCATGACCAACCTGTCTGCCAAGTTTTGTTCATCACTTTTTGAGATATCTTGCTGACAGACAGACAGACGGAGGTGGAAACATAAGCTCCAGCCAGCAGCTCTGTGGTGGAGGAAATAATATATCTAGGCTGATGCAGCCTGCGTTGTGTTGACAGTTCTGGCAGCAGCCCATGTTAGGGGCTTGCCCAGGGGTGGAGGGCGGGATTTGATCCAACAAACTCTTACTTGCACAGCATACGCTACGCTACGCGCTAACCACTACGCCAAGAGAGCTAGCTTCCTTAGCAGAGCTGGCTAACAGGCCTTTATACCGGAGAGTGAGTCTAAACAACTTACTGGCTCCCACTCACAGTCACTCAGTTACACTTAGTGTGTTTCTCTCTCCTTCTCCCTGTCATTCCATCTGTCTCTGTCCATATCTGCATACATGTCTCTCCATACATCTCCCTGTCTCCCTCTGTCTGTCTCTCTGTGTGTCTGTCTGTCTCTCTGCGTGCCTGTCTGTCTCTCTGCGTGCCTGTCTGTGTCTCTGTGTGTCTGTCTGTCTCTCTGCGTGTCTGTCTGTGTCTCTGTGTGTCTGTCTGTCTCTCTGCGTGCCTGTCTGTGTCTCTCTCCCTGCCTGGCCAGCTGTGAGGTGATGGGAGGAGACAGTAGTGGAGGCAGCAGGGCAGCAGGCAGCTCTGTATTATTTGAGCCGGCATGGATGACCTTCACTGGCCTCCACCAGCTCACATGGATGCACACACACGCACACACACACACACACACACACACACACACACACACACACACACACACACACACACACTCATTACATGCTACAAACCAATGCACACAAACACAGGTCGATGAAGACAAAAACACACGTTAGATCTTACACATGCACATCACATGTACGTTATATGTGCACACATACAAACGACACATGAGACCTAAATACACATCAATGTGTTGCACACGTACTGTACATAGATTGCGCTCACACACACACACACACACACACACACACACAGGGGGCCTTTCTGTCAGATTGCTCTAGTGACACAGCCCTCAAAATCAATCCTTCTGCAGCCTGCCAGAATATACACACACACACACACACACACACAAAGCTGTAGAATTGACTCTTGTCTTTTTAAATCCTACATTGTTCTCATATGGCCTAAGTTTAGACTATAAGTTTAGACATGGTGTGTTGGCTTTTAGAAGATGTTTAGGCCCATATCCTCTTCTGAAAGACAACACATCATGACATCATCAGTCATGACAGCAGCTCACTTTAACACTGTGTGTCTGCAGTGTTTTACTGCTGTTATCAACTGATACACAGTACAGCTTCCTTCTTCCTTCATGTTGGGTTAGGGTTAGGGTTTGCACCTCATAGCACCAAGCATTCAGCTCTTGTTCAGGTTAGGAACATTTGACTGCAAGATCAAATTCACCAGCCAGGGGGGCGGGGCACGGTCCCGCCTGGGGCGCTGTGGGTGTGTCTCCATCCCCATGTCCTCAATGCCTACGGCCCAGGTGGGCTATCTCGTCTAAAAGGGCTTTTCTGTGTGGAGTTTGCATGTTCTCCCCGTGCTCCCCTGGGGTTTCCTCCAGATAGGAACCCCCCCCGCCCCCCCCCCCCGCTAAAAAAAAACATGCAAAAAATAATAATAAATAATAATAATAATAATAACTGTTGATTGATTGCCTGAAGAAGACCCGTGTGGGGTCGAAACGTTGCGCTTATTCAATTATTAAATTATGGGAGCTTAACCGGTGTGCGGACATTCATTCTCTCCTACTGAATATCACGCCTTTTGCCCTGCACCTGGATGAAGGTGGGATGTGCACAGGCCTACTTTTGAAACGTCGGCTGTTGCTAACTGTCCACCTTACACTAACATGCACACTGTGTGGGTTACACTAACATGCACACTGTGTGGGTTACACTAACATGCACACTGTGTGGGTTACACTAACATGCACACTGTGTGGGTTACACTAACATGCACACTGTGTGGGTTAGGATTAGGATTGAGCAGCCAAAACGTTGCTCCTGCTACTTTCGGCTCTGCTACAGTATTTTCCACCATGTCTATAAAGTGAAGCGGAGGCTGACTGCTAGTGTACCACCGCTCCCTGAGCTGCAGGCTGCACACTGCTGAGCTCAGCGGTTTGCAACACACTACTTCAGGCCAGACATGAGACTAATAGTATCTGCAAAATCATTCTTTCTGTTGGCTTTAACCTCTGAGGACTACAAGCTGGGCAAGTCCGCTAAAGCTGTCAAATCACAGTCAAGTATGGTGGTCATTCCAATACTTTCCTGTGGTTGTCTAAACTTTCTGGCACCCCTTTTTACCATCCTATATGTGGGGAACCACACCCCTCTGGCACCAAAGTAGGTCAAAAAAAGACGCAAATATTATTTGCAAATATGACTGGAGAGGAAAGAAAGAATGCATGCAGATGAGTTGAGGTGTATGTTCAAAAACCAACGCAAAATCATCCATCCTTACAAATGATTCTGCATGTGCATTTCACGTGTTGTGATACTTTGATTCTCAGAGAGAAATGTGGTTTCCTTCCCTTTCAGGAGGTCAGAGGCTCAGAGCAGTGTCAGGTAAAGATCAGCACCCACAGAGCTGGCAGGGACTTAGTGTAGTGCTTAGTGCACTTCAGCAGCATGGACGTTTGCCAGCATGGGTCTGAACCAGAGCCGCTCCAGGTCTAATCATGGGTCTGAACCAGAGCCGCTCCAGGTCTAATCATGGGTCTGAACCAGAGCTGCTCCAGGTCTAATCATGGGTCTGAACCAGAGCCGCTCCAGGTCTAATCATGGGTCTGAACCAGAGCTGCTCCAGGTCTAATCATGGGTCTGAACCAGAGCCGCTCCAGGTCTAAGCATGGGTCTGAACCAGAGCTGCTCCAGGTCTAATCATGGGTCTGAACCAGAGCCGCTCCAGGTCTAAGCATGGGTCTGAACCAGAGCTGCTCCAGGTCTAAGCATGGGTCTGAACCAGAGCCGCTCCAGGTCTAATCATGGGTCTGAACCAGAGCCGCTCCAGGTCTAATCATGGGTCTGAACCAGAGCCGCTCCAGGTCTAACTGTCGCTGAGACAGTTGGAGTGGAGGGGAGGCGGTCTCAGCTTCTGGTTTGAAGAGGCAGTGTGTTTTGGTTTGTGGCTTCAGCCAACAGATGTGGTTGAGCTGTGCCACAGAGCGAGCTTTATGACTTCCTGTGGGGCAGGAAGTAGGGCTGGGTCACCAAGGAGCAGACAATGAGAAAAGCAGGAGTGCTTCACCACCAGTGGCAGAGGCAGTGGAAGTGAACTTAACACCTTAAGTGCCATAGCCGAAATAATTCGTCTTACATAATCCAACGCTTAAGTGCCAGAGCCGAGTTTACTCGTCTTAGATAAACATTTTTTTTTTTTGACGGTGGGACATCAATCAACAACTTTTACATCTTCGAGATCACTATTGGAGCAAGATAATGTGTATAATCTATTTTACCGACCCACTAAGTGTTGACAGTGCTCCCCCAGACGACCGAAATCAAAGAAAAAACTGCCGCGGGACCAAGCCGTTCAAGGAAATGCCGTGGCGATTTTACAGTAATCCATTCAAGACTTGTCTTGCCTGAGAGCGGCCGCGCACCGGCAGCAGCACACAGAGAGCGGAGAGCGATTTGCAAAATAGATCATAGGTGAAACACACTTTGAAACACCTCAGAAAGGCCAGAATCAACATCTGCCCATCGCCCACGCATTCCCCGGCCCATCTTGACTCGCACAAGGAGCGTCCGCACGCAGGCAAGCAGGCAGACAGGCACACAGGCAGGCAGCAGCAAAAGCGCTTCTGACACGCCCGCTGTACAGCCAGGAGGAAGGAGGAGAAGACACACGGAGGGAGGAGTTTGAATGAGAGGGGTGTTTCCTGTTGTTATGGAGGAAATTACTGTTCAAAACTATTGTTTAGAATGTCTGACGGTCTTACTGATGCCAAAAATGAATGGTTAAAGTGACTGTTTCACAAAAAGCCATTTATCTCTGAATAAATTTCCAGACGCTGAAACCATGCTGTACTCAACGGCTAATATCTACATAACTACTAACTCTGCAAACTAACTCTTTTAGACAGAGAAAGCACACATTCTATTAGTTATTTTTAGATGATTGGTGTTCATGAATTCTTAACAGAAAAGAATCCTCGGCTGTTGTAAAATGAGCCAGAATCGTCAAAAACACCCCTGGCACAACTTACCTACAGGAATGAAAACATGGCTGGCATTCAATGTGTTAAAAGGTTTATTATGTACTGTATGTTGAACTGTTATTTCTTTATGATTTGTATCAGAAATGAAGTCTGGCTGAAAAAAGAAGACACAATAAAACTGTATTGTGCAGTAGGAGGTCCACCCACCAAACCCCATGTTGGCACCAACCTGTCCTGCTCAAGTGTCCTTGAGCAAGGCACACTGGAGGCACAAATGAGAGTTTCCAACTTCCATGAGTGTAAGTTGGAAATCCCCATTACTGTTTTGCTTGCACCTGTGTTTACCCTGCCTTTTTGACACAAAATGGTCCCCAAAGGTATCACAAGTATCACATTGTTGTTATACACTACAACTCCCAGCTCTCATTGTCCTTGTATCTTTTGATGGGAGGTTAGGTATTAGGGCTGCACGATATTGGAAAAAACTGACATTGCAATATTTTTTTATTCTGCGATATATATTGCGATATGAAAAAAAACAGGAATTTTCACCAAAAGTCTTAAATAGGTCTATCAAGCCTTGCCTGTTTAAGAAGATGGCCTAGTGGGTAACGTGCACGGTTGACATAGTAGGAAGTGAGTGTGTTTTTAGCCGCAGCCAGGGTGAGTTGCAGGATCCTAAGTGAGTAAAGGTACTATAGTTAGTAGGAAAAGAGCTTAGAACGTCACAGAGAGGGCATGCATTACTGTATGTTATGAGTTAATTTGCCTTACTTGACATTGCACGCTCTGCGATGTGACTATTGCGCATGTGCACATTGCGATGACGATGCTGAAACGATATATTGTGCAGCCCTATTAGGTATACAAAGCAAAATTATTTCTATATTTCACTATATATTTATGTTTTATGTGTGATTTCGCATTTTGCACAGGAAAAAAAATACCTTTATTGTTGATTTAGCAGTATTAACTACCTGATGTTTAATTGTGCATACACTGCCTCCTTATGTATGGATGTAGGCTAGGATAAGATAAAGCTACTAAGAGCAACACACAGCAGAGGGAATGCATTGAAGGCAGAGGCTCTGGTTAAGACAGTGAGCTGTGTAACAGGACACTGAGAGCCAGGCTAGTCTGTCAGCACAGAGGCCCAGCGTGTTTAAGTACCTGTGTCAGTGTCTCTCTCTCTCATTTACACAAATACACTTCCACTGACTGTCAGTGTCTCTCTCACTCACACACACACACACACTGACTGTCAATGTCTCTCTCTCACTCATTCACACTCACACACACACACACACACACACTGACTGTCAGTGTCTCTCTCTCACTCATTCACACACACACACACACACACACACACACACACACACACACACACACAGACTGTCAGTGTCTCTCTCTCACTCATTCACACACACACACACACACACACACACACACTGACTGTCAGTGTCTCTCTCTCACTCATTCACACACACACACACACACACACACACTGACTGTCAGTGTCTCTCTCTCACTCATTCACACACACACACACACACACACACACACTGACTGTCAGTGTCTCTCTCTCACTCATTCACACACACACACACACACACACACACACTGACTGTCAGTGTCTCTCTCTCACTCATTCACACACACACACACACACACACACAGACTGTCAGTGTCTCTCTCTCACTCATTCACACACACACACACACACACACACACACACACACACACAGACTGTCAGTGTCTCTCTCTCACTCATTCACACACACACACACACACACACACACACACACACACACACTGACTGTCAGTGTCTCTCTCTCACTCATTCACACACACACACACACACACACACACACACACACACACACACACACACACACACACTGACTGTCAGTGTCTCTCTCTCACTCACTCATTCACACACACACACACACACACACACACACACACACACACACACACACACACACACACACTGACTGTCAGTGTCTCTCTCTCACTCATTCACACACACACTTCCACTGACCACATCCATTCCCTCACTGCTAATCCTCAAAAATATATGCCTTGCCTTACCCTTTTTCAACCTGACTGTGGGTAAACTGTACTGTTGCATCATGGGTAAACTGTACTGTTGCATCATGGGTAAACTGTACTGTTGCATCATGGGCCATGATGGTTTCTGATAATTATAGGCAAAAAAACACAAAGCATCTTTAACACGTTCACTGCCGTGGACGAAATATCTCGTCAAGCAGAAACCAACGGTTGACTGCCGTGGACGAGATATCTCGTCCAAAAAAAAAAAATTTTTTTTTTGACGGTGGGACGTCGATCCACCCCTTTTACATCTCCTATAAAAATATGGGAGGTATTGAATGTGTATAATCTATTTTACCGACCCACTAAGTGGCGACAGTGCTCTCCAGACGAGAGAAAGCCAAGCAAAGACAGCAGCGTGAGGAAGCCATTCTCATGAAAATGGATTGGCGAAAACGCTTTCGCTTTCGCGCTGGGAGCTGGCGGTGGGGGATTGCAAATTTGCATAATAGATTATGGGTGCAACACACTTTGAAACACGCAGCATAAATAAGACCAGAATCGCAAAAGCTTCATCAAAGCTCTCAACCGAAACCCCAAGAAACGAGCAAGCCCATCCAGACTCGCCCGACGAGGGGCAGCCAGGCAGCACAGACAGCAACTCGCTTGTCACACACCCGCTGCAGCCACGGAGGAAGGAGGAGAACACACACGGAGGGAGGAGTTTGAAGGAGAGGGGGGTTTCCTGCTGTTATGGAGGAAATTACTGTTCAAAACTATTGTTTAGATGTCTGACGTCTTACTGATGCCAAAAATAAATGGTTAAAGTGACTGTTCTATCGAATCTCACAAAAAGCCATTTATCTCAGCTTAAATTTTCAGACGCTGAAACCATGCTGTATTCAACTACTAATGCCTACATAACTACTAACTCTACAAACTAACTCTTTTAGACAGAGAAAGCACACATTCTATTAGTTCTTTTGAGATATTTTGTGTTCACAAAATACTAGCAGAAAATAATCCTCTGCTCTTGAAAGATGAGCCAGAATCCTCAAAAAAAAACTTGGCAGAAGCTACCTACAGTAAAAAAAAAAACTGGTGGCAGTGAATGTGTTAAATTGTAACCGTAAGAGTGACATTAATGTTGATGTTCTCTGCAACCCTGGCCTACCTATTGTATTGCATTGTATTGTACTGTATTGTATTGCATTTATTTCTGTCAATTAAAATAAAGGATAAAACCATCAAAAGAAAAAAGAAAACAAAATACAGTACATAGAGAAAGAGTCATGAGTCAGGGACAGCCCAGACGTCAGAAGATGATTTTCAGGGGCCAGAGGATTCTTTATGTGGTCAGAAAACACACTAAAAGCCTTTTGTGTTGTGAAATAATCCAGGCAGCCTCGGAGCTTCTTCCACTCATTGTTTCTGGAGGTCACTATGGAGAAACAGTGGTCTATCAGCAGCCCTGGCCTAGCTTCAACAGAGCCAGCCAGGCCTGTGTCAATGCTGTTTAAACAGCCCCCGCCCGGCCTACCTTAAAGAGCGTTACGGTGATCTCAATGTTCTCCGGCACGGGCCACACCACCACTCCTCGGTACGGGTTCTTGATGCCAGGCTGCCAGCTGTGGGACTGCAGGACAGAGGCACACAGCGGGACAAAACTAGTCAGACAGGTCGGCCATGAGTGGTCAGGCTAGTAGCAATAGTAGAAGAAGTTGTAGTTGTAGTAATAGTGGTAGAAATACTAGCAGTGGTAGTTGTAGCAGTAGTTTTGTTAATTTATTTATTTATTTACTTATTTAGTTGATAGGGACAGAACACTTTACTGAACATCAGTACCAGATGTAAACATGCTAGAGTTAGCAAAAATGCTAATGTACACCCGGGGCGTCCGGGTAGTGTAGCGTAGATTCCCTGCCTACCAACACGAGGGTCGCAGGTTCGCGCCCCCGTGTTACCTCCGGCCTGGTCGGGCGTCCATACAGCCACGATTGGCTGGTGTCTGCGGGTGGGATGCCGGATTAGGGGTATGTGTCCTGGTCGCTGCACTAGCGCCTCCTCTGGTCGGTTGGGGCACCTGTTTGGGGCGGAAGGGAACTGGTGGGAATAGCGTGATCCTCCCACGTGCTACGTCCTGCCGGTGAAGCTCCCCGCTGTCAGGTGAAAAGTAGCGGCTGGCAACGGCGCATGTGTCGGAGGAAGCATGGTGCTAGTCTACGCTCTCCCCAAATCGGCAGAGGGTGGAGCAGCGACCGGTGCAGCAGGGGGAAATTGGCCAAGTACAATTGGGGAGAAAATGGGGATGAAGGGGGGGGGTTAAAAGTAGTTTGCACTGTAGTGATTGTAGTAGTAGTAGTCTTTATTTCTGTAAAATAACTAGTGTTTTTTCCCTCTCTCAATGTCTTTCCAAGTACAGTGAACACAAATCTGACATGTATTCTGCACTAGTACAGTCTAGCTCAGTACAACTTGGCCTGTAAGTGAGAAAAGCCTTTTGTTTTCTTGTTTCTTTATTATAAACTTGATTGATACGATTGTATTGCGTTTAGCAATGCAACTTCATCAATACTAACCTTGGAAGATTTCCGCCGACTCCTGCGTGTCCAAACCACCACCAGTTTGTCTGGTTGCCTGTGAGGGAGGACAGAAAGAGAGGGATGAGTGAGGAGGACAGGATTCATCTATCTACCTGTCTTTAGGACCATCTATCTACCTGTCTTTAGGACCATCTATCTACCTGTCTTTAGGACCATCTATCCACCTGTCTTTAGGACCATCTATCTACATGTCTTTCTCTACCTGTCCTGCTGACCTGTCTTTCAGCTCTCTACCTGTCTTTCTGCCCATCTATCTACATGTCTTTCTCTACCTGTCTTTCTGCTCTCTACCTGTCTTTCTGCCCATCTATCTACCTGTCTTTCTCTACCTGTCTTTCTGCTCTCTACATGTCTTTCTGCCCATCTATCTACATGTCTTTCTCTACCTGTCTTGCTGACCTGTCTTTCAGCTCTCTACCTGTCTTTCTGCCCATCTATCTACATGTCTTTCTCTACCTGTCTTTCTGCTCTCTACCTGTCTTTCTGCCCATCTATCTACCTGTCTTTCTCTACCTGTCTTTCTGCTCTCTACATGTCTTTCTGCCCATCTATCTACATGTCTTTCTCTACCTGTCTTGCTGACCTGTCTTTCAGCTCTCTACCTGTCTTTCTGACCATCTATCTACATGTCTTTCTCTACCTGTCCTGCTGACCTGTCTTTCAGCTCTCTACCTGTCTTTCTGCCCATCTATCTACCGTACATGTCTTTCTCTACCTGTCTTTCTGCTCTCTACCTGTCTTTCTGCCCATCTATCTACCTGTCTTTCTCTACCTGTCTTTCTGCTCTCTACCTGTCTTTCTGCCCATCTATCTACATGTCTTTCTCTACCTGTCTTTCTGCTCTCTACCTGTCTTTCTGCCCATCTATCTACCTGTCTTTCTCTACCTGTCTTTCTGCTCTCTACCTGTCTTTCTGCCCATCTATCTACATGTCTTTCTCTACCTGTCTTTCTGCTCTCTACCTGTCTTTCTGACCATCTATCTACATGTCTTTCTCTACCTGTCTTTCTGCTCTCTACCTGTCTTTCTGCCCATCTATCTACATGTCTTTCTCTACCTGTCCTGCTGACCTGTCTTTCAGGTCTCTACCTGTCTTTCTGACCATCTATCTACATGTCTTTCTCTACCTGTCTTTCTGCTCTCTACATGTCTTTCTGCCCATCTATCTACATGTCTTTCTCTACCTGTCCTGCTGACCTGTCTTTCTGCCCATCTATCTACCTGTCTTTCTGACCATCTATCTACATGTCTTTCTCTACCTGTCTTTCTGCTCTCTACATGTCTTTCTGACCATCTATCTACATGTCTTTCTCTACCTGTCTTTCTGCTCTCTACATGTCTTTCTGCCCATCTATCTACCTGTCTTTCTCTACCTGTCCTGCTGACCTGTCTTTCTGCTCTCTACCTGTCTTTCTGACCATCTCTAGTCTCTACCTGTGTTTCTGACGATCTCTCTACCTGTTCAACTGTCAGAGGTAGTATCTAATACCTGAGCTTTTACACTCCTGATTAGCCTACTGGTCTACACATACACATGTGCACATACACACACACACACACACACACACAAGATGAATAAATCATGAGATACTGCCACGCCCTGGCCTCATCTCTGTGGACTGAAGCGTCACAACACACACACGCACGCGCACACACACACACACACACACACACACACACACACACACAGCACAAAGGAGACAGAGAGGTACAACAACCCAAACCAGCGCCAGTCTAACATCATCCTGCAACATCAAACGTAGGGGTGGGAATCACCAGATGCCCACGATACAATACTGAAACGATACTTGAGTCACGATACGATACGATACACAGACACAGTGTGACCTAGAGAGAAGAGCAAAACACAGTGACATGAACAAGACAGAAGTCTCCCATGAGAAGTGAGCACAGGCAGAGCTGACACACAGTCAGGGCTGTTGAGAGAGATTAGCTAACTGCAGCAAGACGCTCACACATAGGCTCTCGCTACACGGATCTGTGTGTGTGTGTGTGTGTGTGTGTGTGTGTGTGTGTGTGTGTGTGTGTGTGTGTGTGTGTCTGTGTGTGTGTGTGTGTGTGTGTGTCTGTGTGTGAGATCAGATAGAGATGGGTATGTGGGTGATTGGGAACACGAGAGAAAGATGAGACTTGACTTTTAAGGTTCTTTGGTAAAATATCTCCCACTAAGGGGCCAAGGCAGAAATGACATAACGCTTCAACTCACCAAGCTATGTGGAGAGTTCAGCTGTCCCATCGCCTAAACATTGTTTCAGAGACTTGAGAATATCATTTTGGGGCAAACACAGACATCCAGCTACTTTAAGATAGAGCTAACTGGCTAGCAAAGCTACCACGCTGTTAAGCTTTGTTCACACCGAGATATTTATTTTTCTCCCTGTCGCTCGATTCAACCCTTTGGAATCGCTCTGTCGCTGTGTTTAAATCGGTCGTCAACAGAATTGTTGAAGAATTGACGGACATCTGGCTAACGTTAGACAGAATGAAAACGCAATGTCATGATGTTTGTCCACTACGAGCCACCGTAGTTTACAAACTAAGCCTATCAGCGTGCTCCTAACGCGAGCTACATACCGGTAGTACAGACTTCACTTCATGTCAGCTGTCAGCCTGTCAATGCGGTTTGTTGCCACAAAATAAACCAGCGGTTTGTTCCAAGCCAGTGTGATCCTTGACTCGCTCTCACACGGCAGCCAATCAGTGTTGAGCAGCAAGCGACTTTTGCCAACATAATTTTGCTCGAGTTGGGATATTTCATCTCGGGCGACGAGCAAATTTTCTCCCTATCGCTCTGTCTCTGTCGCTCGGACGCCCAGCGATTTTTCTCCCGGGCGAATATACGCTCAATCACTCGTTTGCATTGACTTTGTATGTAAACTCGATGCCAGCGAAAAAGTTGAATAGGTCGGTGTGAACGCAGCTTTAGCATGAAGCACAGACTTGAGCCAGTTGATGGAGATGTAGGCAGCTGTCATCAAAACAGATCTCAGTAGATCTCAAATCCTACAGCTGTGCCTTGTGTTCCTGACAGCTGTGCCTTGTGTTCCTAACAGCTGTGCCTTGTGTTCCTAACAGCTGTGTCTTGTGTTCCTAACAGCTGTGCCTTGTGTTCCTAACAGCTGTGTCTTGTGTTCCTGACAGCTGTGCCTTGTGTTCCTAACAGCTGTGCCTTGTGTTCCTAACAGCTGTGTCTTGTGTTCCTAACAGCTGTGTCTTGTGTTCCTAACAGCTGTGCCTTGTGTTCCTAACAGCTGTGTCTTGTGTTCCTAACAGCTGTGCCTTGTGTTCCTAACAGCTGTGTCTTGTGTTCCTAACAGCTGTGTCTTGTGTTCCTAACAGCTGTGCCTTGTGTTCCTAACAGCTGTGTCTTGTGTTCCTAACAGCTGTGTCTTGTGTTCCTAACAGCTGTGTCTTGTGTTCCTAACAGCTGTGTCTTGTGTTCCTAACAGCTGTGTCTTGTGTTCCTAACAGCTGTGTCTTGTGTTCCTAACAGATGTGCCTTGTGTTCCTAACAGCTGTGCCTTGTGTTCCTAACAGATGTGCCTTGTGTTCCTGACAGATGTGCCTTGTGTTCCTAACAGCTGTGCCTTGTGTTCCTAACAGCTGTGTCTTGTGTTCCTAACAGCTGTGTCTTGTGTTCCTAACAGCTGTGTCTTGTGTTCCTAACAGCTGTGTCTTGTGTTCCTAACAGCTGTGCCTTGTGTTCCTAACAGCTGTGCCTTGTGTTCCTGGGCAACACGATGGCAGACTGAGGTAGACAATCCCTACCAGCTTCAGCGTGGCGCTCTTCTGTAGCTGATCCTGACCTAACTGACCTGACCTAACTGCTCCCGACGAGCAGTTAGCGCCTTGCATGGCTGCAGACGCTGTCGGTGTGTGAATGGGTGAATGTGAGGTATTCATGTAAAAGCGCTTTGGGTAGTCGATAGACTATATAAAATGCGCTCTATAAATACAGTCCATTTACCATTTACCTCCCCGCATCTCCATTCACTCCAATGGACCAGTTTTTTACTCTCAAGAGTTCCAGGAAGTAAGGTTCTGGATTAAGCAGCACTGTAGTGTGTGTGTGCGTGTGCGTGTGCCTGTGCATATGTGTGTGTACGTGTATGTATGTATGTGTATTAGGGGTGCCGCAAAATAATCGATTAATCGATTAGTCGTCGACACACTCACTAGTCGGAGTGAAAATTACTAATCGACAATTATTTTACTATTTTATTTTTAGCGTCTTTCACCGTCAGTCATCCATGCGCTAGTAGAATTCCCAGGGTCACTGAAGGCAACTGCCCCTCCGCCCCCCTCCCCGCACACGGAGGACAGGAGTTGAGAAGTACACAAAGGAGGAGCAACAATGGCCACGCGACAGAAAACTAGCAAAGTTTGGCAATACTTTGATGAAGAAAGAGACAACAAGGTTGTGTGTCGGCTAGGGCTGTGCCGATTCACTTATCTCCCGATTCGATACTATCACGATACTTGGGTGCCGATTCGATATATATTGCGATTCTTAAGTATTGCGATTCTACGATTATTGCGATTCGATATTACGATTTATTGCGATTTTTGTTTCTTTTTTTCTTTTCTTTTTTTCAGTTTGTTTGCTTTTTACACTAGATTAGAACATGGGAAAAGTTGAATCATACACTAGAGACTGTATATTATATATCATGAGTAGGGCTGGGCGATATAGTTAAAAACAGGGGCGGACTGGGATCATAATTCAGGCCGGGCATTAGATACCAAGCAGGCCAGGCCGATATGGGCCGACGTTTGAAGCCCAAAGATGCACCCACTTTAACCCTGAAGTGTAATTATTACTTCAGACTAACTAATAAAGTAATAAAACCACTAGTAAACCAGTAGGCGGCGCCTGGCCTGCTGTTCAGTGAGTGGCCTGACTGCGGGCACAAAAAAAAAAAAAAAAAAAAAAAAAAAAATTTTTTTTTTTTTTTTTTTTGCTTTTGCGATTATCGATTCTGGAATAAAAGATCGATTCAAAAAATCGTGACATTAAAAATCGCGATACTTAGGTGAATCGATTTTTTTCTCCCACCCCTAGTGTCGGCTATGTTCTCTCAAGCTTGCATATAACCACTCTACCACTGCAATGAGGACCCACCTTCAGAACAAGCATCTCGACGTAAACTTGCGTGGAGGAGATGATGCGGATACTAGCAGGCAGACCAGTATCACAGCTTTTACTGCAGAACCCCGCAGACGATGTGACCCTCGCCGGTCCGAAACGATCACACAACTCCTCGCTGAGATGACTGCCCGCGATATGCTACCACTGTGCTTTGTCGAGGGCGAAGGCTTTCGCAAGTTGATGAACTTTGTCGAGCCCGCATACACCGTGCCGGGGCGCACCTTGATAACATCCAGAGTGGAGGTGAGCCATGGCAAAATGACTGAGTACATTAAACAGCAGTTAGAGGAGGCACAGTGTGTGGCAATAACGTCAGACATCTGGACGTCCATTGCAACAGAAGCATACGTGACAATAACCTGTCATTTCATCAACGATGGCAAGGCAAGGCAGGGAAACATATTTTGTTTTAAATTGTGTTTTATTTTGTTTTAAATATTTTCTAAAACATGCTGTTCAATAAAACAGAGAGCCTCTGGGAAACCAAACACTGACTCCTGTCTCTCCTCATTTAACTGTTTAAAACACATCTGGTGGTGTGTTGGATTACAACAGCAGCATTTAAGTTAATGGCTTGGGAATTGTCTTCAACTTTTGGCTAAATGGCTCCTAAATACATGTAATAATTGCATGTTGAATGTTTTGACATAGATTAAATTATGGTCAATTTAGATGGCGTCCTGATTATTATTATTATTAATTTTTTTTTTTTTTTTTTGCTTATAGACTAATCGACTAATCGTCTTCAGAATTTAAGGGTAATCGACAGGAAAACTAATCGATAAAGGCATCCCTAATGTGTATGTATATGTATGTGTGTGTGTGTGTGTGTGTGTGTGTGTGTGTGTGTGTGTGTGTGTGCGTGTGTGTGTGTGTGTGTGTGTGCGTGTGTGTGTGTGTGTGTGTGTGTTCGTGCACATGCAATCACTGCAAGCTTTACAGTGGGTTTATGTATGTGTGGCCTCTTACGTCAAAGACTCTTGAGGAACAACAGTGAAGCAAGCCATTCAAGGAGAAGAATGGTGTGTGTGTGTGTGTGTGTGTGTGTGTGTGTGTGTGTGTGTGTGTGTGTGTGTGTGTGTGTGTGTGTGTGTGTGTGTAGCAGAGAGAGCGAGACAGAGAAGACAGAATAGAGAGGGAGAGAGAGAACAAGAAGGTGACGGGGAAGATGCGAGAGAGAGAAACAAGGAGGGAAGGAGAGAGAAGGGGTGAGAGAGAAAAGAAAGGAGAGGAGAGAGAGAGAGAGAGAGAGAGAGAGAGAGAGAGAGAGAGAGAGAGAGAGAGAGAGAGAGAGATAGCCAACAATTGCAGCATAGAGGAGAAGGCCTCACATAGAGAAGCTATTGTCCCACAGCACAGAGCCTATGTCATATCACAGAGAGAGTGTGCACACACACACACAATATCACCCTCTGGCCTTTCTTCTCTGCAATACACACTGTGCTATGAGAAGAATGCTAACCATTCCCTCACAGTCTGACTGACTTCTGTATCTCATGTCTCTCTCTCTCTCTCTCTCTCTCTCTCTCTCTCTCTCGCACACACACGCACACACACATACGTGCACAGAGTAGACACACGCACACGCACAGTCACACACACAGTCACACACACAGTCACACACACACACACACACACACTCACACAGTTGTGTCTTTTCAGCTTGGACCCCAGGGCTGCATGTTTCTTCTAGATGCAACAGGAATCACTGAGGCATCAGGGAGGAATGCCACACCAGAGGGAACAAATGTGTTGAAAGAGGGCTTGAACTCAGGACGTGTGTGTGTGTGTGTGTGTGTGTGTGTGTGTGTGTGTGTGTGTGTTTTCTTATTTATACACGTACATGTGAGTATAGGCTGGCCTGCAGAAACCCTTCACATGCTGAAAATGTGACATCTTCATTTTTTGATATTTCCATAAATGAGAAACTCTCTCCTATAGATCACTTTCTGAATCACTTAGATTAGATCAGTGGTTCTCAAATCTTTTCACATGACCCCTAAACTGACAAAGATTAGACCACGGACCCCCATTTGATAATAAGATTGATGCTTTAGATATTTATTACAGAAGGTGTATAAAACCCTTGACCAAAATATCATTGTGTTTGTGTTACTAATGAATGGAATTATAGCGAAAATCATTTACCCCCCTTTTGGCTGGGGACCCCCTGGAACCCCCTCAAGGACCCCTGGGGGTCCCCGGACCCCCATTTGAGAACCAGTGGATTAGATAGCTCTCTCAGATCAAAAGTCATGAGTATGTGTCTAAAAGTAAAAGGTGAGAAAAATGGCTTTAAACATTCCACAACACTATATTTTCTACAGTGGCATTCCACCAAAACCATACAAATCAATACTTTTCCTTTTGTTTTATGAAAATAATGAGTGACAATAAATATCTTGAAAATCTTTCATCTTGAACCTACTGAAGAATGAACAAGGAATTTCTCAGAGGGAGAAAAAAGAGATGGAAAGATCCATGAAGAAATAAATAGTGGGATAAGAGTGAAAGTAAATGGTAAATGGTAAATGGCCTGCATTTATATAGCGCTTTTATCCAAAGCGCTTTACAATCAGTAGGTACATTCACCCATTCACACACCGATGGCGGCAGGTTACCACGCAGGGTGCTGGCACACCATCAGGAGCAATTTGGGGTTCAGTGTCTTGCCCAAGGACACTTCTACATGCAGACTGGAGGAGCCGGGAATCGAACCACGACCTCTTTCATCCAAAACGATTAGTGACGACCCGCTCTACCTCCTGAGCTACAGCCGACCCTGGAAAGTGGGTCAGCAAGCACAGCAGGGGGCGAGAGGAGAGCACTCCCAGATTGAGACACACCCACACACACACACACACCCACACCCCCACCCCCCCACACACACACACACACACAGACACACACACACACACCCACACACACACAACAATGAGCGAACATGTGGGCGTTCAGTGTCTTGCTCAAGGACACTTCAGCAGGATCATGACAAACGAATAAACGGACAAATCAGAGGCGTTCCCCTCCAGCTACAGGAAGTGTTACAATGCTCATTGATTTGCACAAGCGCCTGCTGCCAGACCAGTTATATCTGCAATTACAGACTCCAGTCCTTTTCCAGCTGGCTCCTTTTAAACCATATCATCATCATTTCCCTTTTTAATGCACAATATTCTCCTGAAGAGGATCGCTGTATTGATATGAGGAGGATTGTAGTCGTGCTGCTGCACACTGCTCAAATGTGTCATAGAGACACTGCGTAATGCGTCATCATTCAGAAGCCACGCCCAAGACGGGGGAAAACACAAACCTCCCCTCCAATCCTGGCGTTCCCCTATGTCACGTGCATGGTTGCGTGTTGCACACAAAGATCGTATATACAGAAGATGAACACTCCAACTTACTTCCTTGACAGCTAAATCCACATTTTCTTCTCGCCAATTCTCAATGGCTTCCTTGTTTTGCTCCGGAGTACAAAAAAACTTTAATTGGCGATTTTTTACATTTGTTGTCTGCGCAGCCCACCACACAACAGCTTTTAGCTATGTTTAATTCAAGGAAAATGACGCTGGTGAATGGGAGTGAATGGACCGATTTCCCCCGTGATGGGCGTGGCCTATTTCTTGCAGTGTCTCTATATGTCATCTTTGAACCTCTCTCACTGCGCGACGCAAGACGAGCGTTTGTGTAGCCACGACCAAAGAATATCTGCACGTTTCTTTCATGTTGGTCATCTTTCGTCTGGGACAGCCCTAAATCACAAAGGCTTAAAACATCAAACTCAAGGACTTTTCCAGGACTTTCCAGGACTTTGCAGGACTTTGCAGGACTTTTCAGGCCCAATTGGCTCAAATTGAAGGAGCCCAACATGGCGTAGTTTGAGACCTGGATCAAGGTTAGCAGGCATACAACAATGAAAAACACAGTGATGGCAGACTACATGCAGACAGTGGAACGTATAGCGTAGGGTTGAGCAAAGAAAAGATATCAAAAGATATATCAATTAAAGCACTTTCAATGACCCATGTCTATTTGGCCATTTTCAAAAACTTTCAAGGCCTTGATTTTTGATTTTATGAATCAATGAACAATAAGACACTCATATAAAGCTTGCTCATCAAAAAATGTGGATGGCTTTTTAATGTGATAATGGAAAACACTTTAGCCCACTTATATTGCGTGTGTGTGTGAGTGTGCGTGTGTGCGTGTGTGTGTGTGTGTGTGTGTGTGCATGTGTGTGCGTGTGTGTGTGTGTGTGTGTGTGTGTGTGTGTGTGTGTGTGTGTGTGTGTGTGTGTGTGTGCGTGCGTGCGTGCGTGCGTGCGTGTGTCCATCCGCCTGCATGGCTGGAAGTGGAGGGTGGGTCAGGATGTTGCGGCTGTGAGCAGGAGGAAGGAACCACTTCACATTTGATAGCGAGGCCTCGGGTCCAGCCTGGTCTGACGCAGGCATACATCCCCTCTTTCTTTCTCTCTTTGGCACAGCAATAACACACATAGCCAAGTGATCAAAAACACTTCAAAAATATGACGCTTAGAAAAAACATCCCACACTGGTGATTTCTGCCATTTCCAAATTCCAAGAGGGAAAGTCGTTTAAATTCAGAGAGTCAACAAAATGATTTACATTTTTAACCCATTTTTAACCCTTAATTACTGCTTCTTGTGCCATATAGAATCCCTCACCAGCAAATCAGATTGCACAATGTTAGTGTAATACCAAGTGCAATACATGGGGACATTATTTCAACATCATTTTGTTTTACAGGGCAAAGCAGGAGAAACATCACATGATAATGTAATGCTTAGGATTGACTTTAGCTTGAATAAACTCACAGATTGTCTCCAACATGCTTCAGTTGTATTATTACCAAAGAGAAAGCTGGTAGGTGGCAGTAGAAAATTAAACAAAAACACAGCCTCTTGCAAGTTGATAAGTGCAGGACTCAGGAGTCATATTTACATTGTTTCCTTAATACAGTTAAAGACTTCACTGTCTGAGGGATCGCCGTTAGACTGTCTGTCTGCTCGAGAGAGAGAGAGAGAGAGAGAGAGAGAGAGTGAGACTGTCTGTCTGCTCGAGAGAGTGAGACTGTCTGTCTGCTCGAGAGAGAGAGAGTGAGACTGTCTGTCTGCTCGAGAGAGAGAGAGAGAGAGAGAGAGAGAGAGAGAGAGAGAGAGAGAGAGAGAGAGAGAGAGAGAGAGAGAGAGAGAGAGAGAGAGAGAGTGAGACTGTCTGTCTGCTCGAGAGAGAGAGAGAGAGAGAGAGAGAGAGAGAGAGAGAGAGAGAGAGAGAGAGAGAGAGAGAGAGAGTGAGACTGTCTGTCTGTCTGCTCGAGAGAGTGAGACTGTCTGTCTGTCTGCTCGAGAGACTTAGACTGTCTGTCTGTCTGCTCGAGAGAGAGAGAGAGAGAGAGAGAGAGAGTGAGACTGTCTGTCTGTCTGCCCGAGAGAGTGAGAGAGAGTGAGACTGTCTGTCTGTCTGCTCGAGAGAGTGAGACTGTCTGTCTGTCTGCTCGAGAGAGTGAGACTGTCTGTCTGTCTGCTCGAGAGAGTGAGACTGTCTGTCTGTCTGCTCGAGAGAGTGAGACTGTCTGTCTGTCTGCTCGAGAGAGTGAGACTGTCTGTCTGTCTGCTCGAGAGAGTGAGACTGTCTGTCTGCTCGAGAGAGTGAGAGAATTGTTCAATTCAAAAATATGTGAATTGTTCCCTGCTGAAGTCTCACCTTTCTGTATTTTCTTATCAGCATATCAATATTATACAAATATGAATATATCATCAGCGTATTGTATCACTGTCACCATACGTGTTCACAAACTGAACAATCACATCCTCGAGGTTTTGCCTGTGTGGCAGCAGGATGTGTGTGTATGTGTAGATTAGGGACAGGACATTAGGAGAAGTGTGTGTGTGTGTGTGTGTGTGTGTGTGTGTGTGTGTGTGTGTGTGTGTGTGTGTTCGCGTGTCACACTGTGCTCTATGGGGTACACTGACAGGCCCTTGACCTCTGATTATAGAACCGCCACCCAGCGTGAGTGTGTGTGTGTGTGTGTGTGTGTGTGTGTGTGTGTGTGTGTGTGTGTGCGCGTGTGTGTGTGCGTGTGTGCGTGTGTGTGTGTGTGTGCGCGTGTGTGTGTGTGTGCGTGTGTGTGTGTGTGTGCGTGTGTGTGTGTGTGTGTGCGCGTGTGCGTGCGTGCGTGCGTGTGTGCGTGTGTGTGTGTGTGTGCGCGTGTGTGTGTGTGTGCGTGTGTGTGTGTGTGTGCGTGTGTGTGTGTGTGTGTGCGCGTGTGCGTGTGGGGCTGGGTCAATGACACAGAGTTAAAGCTGAGAGCACCAACGCCAGACTCAAGTGTCTGGAGTGTGTGAAGCTAAAGCACCACTCTAATCAGCTTGCTGGTGTGTGCCTGGCGTTGTGTGTGTGATGTGCGAGTGTGTGCCTGGCGTTGTGTGTGGCGTGACGTGCGAGTGTGTTTGCACTTGTTTGTGTTTGTAGCGCGGCTGTGCGGCACAGGCCAGTGCTCTCTCTCTATCCCACCATGTTGACATTCTCTAGTTGTCAAATTGTGTTATTTCTAATTTAATTGCCTGCATTCATAAGAAAAGCATGCAGAATATGTGTGCAGTGTGTGTGGCTGTGTATAGTCAGGCTTCTGTTTCTGGGTTCTCATTAGGGGTGTCAAAATTAATCGATTATAGGATGCATCGTGATGCGGACATGCACGATTCTGCATCGATTCACAAATGTCAAAAATCGATTATTTAAAAATAATAATAATAATAATAATCAAATAAAATATAATGGAAGTACATGCAGTTGTTTATTTTAATTATGGATCATAATACAATGCAATTCCAAATGCACTTTTATTTTAAAAGTAGCCACACTGAGAAAAAAGAAAGTGAGAAAAAATAAATCATGTATTGCGGAAAAAAAGTGTTGCATCGATTTAAGATGCATCGAGATGCATCGAGATGCATCGATAATCGTAATCGAATCGAATCGTGAGGCCGGTGAAGCTTCACAGCCCTAGTTCTCATGAAACATTTTAAATGTGCATTTATGTGTGCGCGTGTGTATTAAGCCCAAGCTAAGCTAACCCACTGCACGCTCTCTGTATACACTGCTGCTGACTGTCCTCAAGGTGAAACCGCACTGTCTGCTACCATCACCTCCTGTCACACCAGTATGAGGCAGCGAGGCGGTGGTGAAGTGGTTCAACCGGCCTGTAAACAGAAGGTCACAGGTTTGATCGCTATCGTGTCAAAGTGTTAAGCACGACACTGAACCCTCTACCAGCTGTCGCTCTGTATAAGAGCAGCTAGAGGGACTGTGAGTGTTCTGTCTTTGGCTATATGGGTAGACTTGTCATTCAGATTCAGATTCAGATTCATTTAATAGCCAACAGGAAGTAATCGTAATAGATTGCATATGAGGAATGTGACATAGTGCAAGTATGCAGCATAGTGGTCACATCAATAGTAGAAGACAAACACAATATAGAAAGACAATCACAAAAAACTATGATGTATGATTGCGGGGGGGGGGTCCTGTGTAAGCTCAGGGAGCTTATTTAACCGGTTCAACCGAGCCATTAGTTGCTATCGTTATAGAAAAGTCAAAGGTTGACTCAACAGTCATTGGCTACGTTTACATGGACAGTTTCAATCCTCTTTAACTCAGAATTCGATCCCAATCCTCTTCAAATTTATCTTGTAAACACCTAAAGCAGAATGAAAACGGCCAATTCGATGTGAAGTCAAATTCGATGTAAGGGGGTGGTGTAGTTCGTTTCTCAATGCGATTGAAGTATTTTTCTATACATGTGAACGCTCTTTCCTCTACGATCCTCTCTAACTCACTGCGGTCTTTCTGCGCATGCCCGTTCCAGCTTTCATCGCCCGTTGATGACGCGCATAAACCGCGACAAGATGGCGAATTCTGGTATCATCGGTCTGTTGCTACTGAAGCAGCAGTATGATAACCACTTTTTGCGGCTTATTCTTCGTCTGTTGAGGAGGAACAGGGAGATAGGAAACCGTCGAAGGATTCTAAGAAGGGAGGCAGACGACGTATCATTTGCGAACAGCAGATTGTTGATTCAACGACTGCGTTATCTCAGCCCCATACCGCATCCCAGTCGCAAGGACAGACGGATGTGGATGAAAGTGCGCAGCAAAGACTGGTGGACCCGAGTTGTGTTGACTGAGTTCACAGACGTCGAGTGGAAAGAAAACTTTCGGTTGACCCGCAGATCCTTCATGAACCTCTGTAACCTGGTGCAGGGCTTCATGTCTCCTGCTGAAGCTACCGTCCGTGCACCCATCCCTCTTCATATGCGTGTGGCCATTGTCCTGTACAGGCTTGGTAGTTGTGCCGAGTATCGCCTTGTTGCAAACCAGTTTGGTATTCACAAAGCCACGGTTAAGAAATTCACATACATGTTTTGCAAAGGCATGGTACAAGGAGGACTATTGAAGGACATGGTCAAGATGCCAAACGAAGAGGAGGCACTCGAAATAGCCAGGAGGTTCGAGGCCTCGCATCACATTCCTCAAATATTTGGCCTGATCGATGGTAAGTAGGCTATTCCCCTTTACTTTTTGATGCATCTTATTTCTGCTCATGTGCTTCGCTGTATAGAGTTCTGTTTGAGTCGTCACACACATGCACTTGGTTCTGTAATTTGGGGCCCTGAGTTTGCAATGAAGTTTGTTTGCTTATTTATTTAGGTACACACATTCCAATCCTTGCTCCTTCTGATGGCTACCGAGATTTCGTTAATCGAAAAGGCTGGACTTCCTACGTCCTCCAGGCCGTTGTGGATGACAGATTCATGTAAGTATTTTCTTCATGGGATGTTCATATTCAAAACAGGAAGTTCACTGCGTGTGACGTGTACATATGTTAATATGTTTCAAAGCGATATTCCCAGTTACATGGGCAACTGGAGGAGTTTCTCCATTTACAGATTTTTTTTTTAGTATGCACATCCATTGAAAACGTTCATTTACATCAGAAGAACCTGTCACTTGATGATTGAAATTATTTGTGTCTTATAGTTTCAGGAGCATCAGCTGCAAGATGCCAGGTTGTGCCCATGACTCCATGGTTTTTCAGAACTCCGACCTCTTCCGAAGAGCTCACCTGCTGCCGCAGGTAAGCGTTCAGACACCATAGCTAGTATACATGCATACATACGTGTACCGGATGTGAAATGTGCACGTGCCTGTCCCAGGAGTGTAATGGTAGCGGTGTAGCAGACGAAGTGAAACTTGCCCCTTGATGAGACGCCTTGGCTGGTAGGGCCAAGGAAGATCTTCTTTGGCTCTCTCGGCCAAGGCGCTTACCTCATAAACGAAAGGTTGAGGGTTCAAACCCAACCCTGGGCAAGCCCTTTTACAGGGGTTACACATGCATACTATCATCACATTTTGCACGCCTTGCTTCTCAAAATCATTAAACATGTTCACATTTAGTCTGTATTAAACTTGGGAACCAGAAATTGATTTCACAAAGGTAAAATATATATACTCTATATCTCTTTTCAGGGTATCAGGAACATCGAGGGGGAGGATGTCCAGCTGCAAATAGTAGGCGACCCTGCCTACCCACTCCTGGATTGGCTGATTAAAGGGTACCAGACATCCCCTCACCTGACTCCAGAACAGGAATCCTTCAATGTGTATCTGAGTTCTGTTCGTGTTGGGGTTGAGCAAACGTATGGTCTACTCAAGTCAAGATTTCGTGTTTTGCAAAAGAAGAGTGAATTTCACTACACATTTGCCCCATACATGATCGCTACCTGCTGTGCCCTGCACAACTACTGCCAAAAAGAGAGAGACCAGGGGAATCCCAACTGGCAGGATGAGATCGACCCTCTGCAGTATCCTCAGCCTGTCCAAGCAGCAAACAGGAATCCTCTTGCCAACAGCACCAGGGCAAGGCGGGCACTGACGCTGCATATGGCGCGACACTTCCCTCTCCGCACCGGACACTTTCATTAGCTCAACAAAGAGCTGCCACACCAACCACAGACACATACCACACTAGCTGCCAGCACACTTCTTCAATCAAGCTCTATGGAGATAGTCACCTAGTGAACCTCATTCTGTCTTAGACTCACAGAAAAACAATGAAGTTCTTAGGAATGAACACTTTAGTTCAGCTAGTGCTAAAATATTTGTTGATAACAGATCCTTGAAAAAACACATGAGACTTCACACAGGAGAGAAACAATTTAACTGCTCAGTCTGTGGTAAAGGTTTTAGTCGTAAAGGAATCTTGAAGACACACATGGTAGTCCACACAGGAGAGAAACAATTTAACTGCTCAGTCTGTGGTAAAGGTTTTGGTCATAAATCAAACTTGAAGACACACGTGATAGTGCACACAGGAGACAAACAATTTAGCTGCTCAGTCTGTGGTAAAGGTTTTGGTTATAAAGGAAACTTGAAAAAACACATGAAAATCCACACAGGAGAGTAAACATCTAATTCAGGGTTCCCCTGTTCATGGAAAAGCTGGAAAAGTAATGGGATTTCAAAATATTTTTTTCCAGGCCTGGAAAAGTCGTGTTATTTGTAAAATCCCTGAAAGCTTCGGAAAAGTTATGACATTTTGTTGTGTGTAATGAAATTGTTACAGCAATTTTCCTGTGGATAACCTTCCTTGTAATGTAACATATAATGGCAAATGTATTCTCTGTAGCTGTTAACGTAACGCAGGTCCAATATGTGTCAATTTGAGTGCTTCACAATATTTGTATGGAAAATTCCTGTTTTAGTTCAATGGCTTCCATAATGCAGTGACACAGAAGCACTAAAAACCAATATAAATAGCAGCTGTGTCCTATTTGTATATAGTAATAATTTCTGGTATTGATTCGGAGTCACGCCTTACTTTTTTAATTCAGGATTCACTCTGGTCCTTGAAATCCTCGAAAGTTTGTGAGCCTTAAAAGTTTGTGAAAATAAACATGGGTCATTGAAATTGCTTGAATTGAAAAATGTGTATGATTTATTGAACCATAAATAACACAAAAATACTGCCAGTACAAATTTCAATGCAAATCTCTGAACAAGAATGTTTCTATCAGGCAAGGCACATGAGAAAAACCTGAGTGTTTGGTGGGTGGACATTGGACCATCAACAAAATAGTTCTCAAAACGATAGCTGTCAGACCCTAGTAAAGTGGCAGTAAAATATGTCACACTACTGCACATTTCACATTTGTTACAGTAGCACACACATAAAACATGTTCAACTCAGAGCTTGTGTAACTAATGAGCTTCAATAATAACACTTGAAATAATAATTATGATTCATTCAACAACCATTAAAGACATTACAAATTAGTGCAAATCTCTAATACTGGTACATTCGGAGACAAAAAAAACGTTTTCTATAAAGAGTAAACAAGAGTATATTTGGAGAAATGTTTTTTCTGTGAAACAAGGCAGTGTAAACAAGAGTATTTGGTGGGCAAACATTGGAACATAAACAGCAATAGTTCTCAAAACGAACATATTGTTTTTCTCAGCCCTGAGTAAAGTGCCAGTAAAAAAAGTAAACGTAAAACAGGAATCAAGTGCAACTTCCAAGTGAAAGCAAGTTTTTTATACCAGACAACTGCCAGTCCACTGATAGTAAACAACCTATACACCTTTGAAACAAAACAGCATACAAATGACCTCGGTTTTATTCTCACTATCTCAATCCCATCCGTCTATCCATCCATCCATCTATCTGTCTATCCATCCATCCATCCATCTGTCTGTCTATCTATCCATCCATCTGTCTATCTATCCATCCATCCATCTATCTGTCTATCTATCCATCTGTCTGTCTGTCTATCCATCTATCCATCCATCTATCTGTCTGTCTATCTATCTATCCATCCATCTATCTGTCTATCTATCTATCCATCCATCCATCTATCTGTCTGTCTGTCTATCTATCCATCTGTCTGTCTGTCTATCCATCCATCCATCCATCTGTCTGTCTATCTATCCATCCATCTATCTGTCTGTCTGTCTGTCTGTCTATCCATCCATCTATATCTATCTATCCATCCATCCATCTGTCTGTCTATCTATCTATCCATCTATCTATCTATCTATCCATCATCCATCTATCTATCTGTCTGTCTATCCATCTATATCTATCTATCCATCCATCCATCTATCTGTCTGTCTGTATCTATCTAGTGTATCTATCTATCTATCTATCTATCTATCTATCTATCTATCTATCTGTCTGTCTGTCTGTCTGTCTGTCTGTCTATCTATCTATCTGTCTGTCTGTCTGTCTATCTATCTGTCTGTCTATCCATCCATCCATCTATCTATCTATCTATCTATCTATCTAACTATCTATCTATCTATCTATCTATCTATCTACACATAAAGCATGCCCAACTCAACTTGAGGCCTACTCAAAAAACTAGGTTACCTATAACTAAACTAGGATGGAGGTGAACCGATATCCTCCAAATCTTCAAAAAAAGAGTACTCAGACTCGGCTTGCGGGTTCTCATTCTGTCGCTCAGCATTTGGGGGCTCTGAATGTGGGTATTGGCGCTGGTATGGTTGCTGTGTGGGGACAGTTTGAAATTGGGAGTGTTGTTGATATTGCTGGTGTGGAATGTGTGGATACGTGTGATGTGCGAATTGGGGAGGGGGACCAGGGTGTGCGGGAAGTGGTTTTGGGATAAGACGGTCCATCATCATCATCATTAGACGCTCAGTGGACCTTGCATTGGCGTCGATACTTGCCACCAGATTCCCCTCTTGTTGTTGTTGTTGAGCTTGGCGCCTCTGCTCTTGCTGCTCTCTGCGCTGTTGTTGC
This sequence comes from Poromitra crassiceps, assembly GCF_964638095.1. Classification (NCBI taxonomy): domain Eukaryota; kingdom Metazoa; phylum Chordata; class Actinopteri; order Beryciformes; family Melamphaidae; genus Poromitra; species Poromitra crassiceps. The sequence continues at coordinate 1,065,594 of NC_139633.1, read as the reverse complement.
TCCTCGAGCCATCGGTGTTCTCTCTCCTGCATCTCCTCCACCAGCGTTTTCTGGTCCTCTGACCAGCCTCGCAGAGCCTTCTCGTATCCAGATGTGGCTTTGGCCATCTTCTTTCCTGTACAAAAAGTTTGTTTCCTCAGTTAGCAGATGTTGTGAGCATGTATTCGAAATAACATGCCTATACTTTGGGACATAGTTCTGTCAATTTGGGCCCAGAGTCTGCAACGAAGATCGTATTTATTATATTAGTTTTAAACTTACGCTTTGTTCCTGTGGGCTGAGCACATGGGGCATCACCACCATCGTCATCTTCGGTGAAGACACCAGGTCTACGAGCTGCCTGAGTCGAACCACCAGCCTGGTGGTCAGTGGAGGAACCAGGTGTAGCTGGCTGCTGGATTGACTCAGAGCTGTCGTCTTCCTCTGAAATACAATGAATGGAGAATTGTAAATCATACTATACTATTATTATTTACTATACTATTGTGTAGCTGACAACCTGCAGGCTACAGTAGTATTAGGGAGGTTGTTGTTGTAGTAGTAGCCTATTCCCTTTTTCACGAAGGTCTAAGTAGTAACGTTTAATAGTGGGACTAGTAGCAGTAGTAATAACTTAGCTAGCTAGCTATCTAGCTAGCACACCACGTAGCTGTGTAAAAGGCTAACCTGATATGCTGTTGTCGTTCGTCTCAACTGATTCTGTCTCGAACCCGAAGTCGACTCCATGCACGTCTGCTGTAGCCATTGGCCGTCCTCCCAGCACGCGGTCCATTTCATCGAAAAATTGGAATTCAGAGGGATCCGAGCCGCTCTTGCTGTTCTGGGCTTTCGCCTTGTTGTACTCCTGCTTCAGGGTCTTCCAGCGGTTGTGTACTTGTTTAGAGTCCCTATCAAAACCTCCTTCTACCATTTTTTCGGACACAGTTTGGTAGATTTCTGTGTTTCGATACTTCCGCCCATCCAGCCGTAGCATGATGTTGAACTCTTCTAAAGTCGTAATCAAATAAATAGTTTCTGCTCGGGTCCATCTCTTGCTTTTCGCCATGTTGTCATCTTGTCGCGGTTTATGTACGTCGTCATCCTCGCGCGCGTCATCAACGGGCGATAAGCCGGAACGGGCATGCGCAGAAAGACCGCAGTGAGTTAAGAGAGGATTGAGATTGGATACTATTTTCTCATGTAAACTCGCAGGAAATAACGATCAATGCGAATGATTTGATTCGAATGATTTCATTTCGAATTAAAAGGCCTCATGTAACCGTAGCCACTGAGCAGTTGTAGCTACTGTGTCTCTGTAGAGATTAACCTGGAAGCCAACCGTGAGCACTTGACTGAAGAGAGAGGGTTAGAATCTAATAAGCAGAGAGGTTGTAGGAATGAAGTGAAGATCACACACTCCATCCAGAGGGAAGATGGAGGTTAAGTGATAGGCTAGTTCTTACTCTCTTAGCACAGAGAAGAAGGCCTATTGGGAGCAGAGCAGAGGTAACGGTTGAAAAAGAGGAGCAGACATGGTGATCATGATCCACAGCCAAGAGGAGAACATGAAATGAAATCTTTATTTGCTGAGAAGACTGTCTGGATTGGCTTGACAGACATGGAGGGGGCGGAGCCACTGGAAGCGAGTAACAAATGGCGCGGGTTACAGCTCTGTGCTGCGACTGGGAGGAAGAAGACAGATTAGATCAGAGAGAAGTTCGTAATTTATTGACTTGTGATTCTGTTTTGAATTTTGATTTGTGCCTGCCTGGAGCGCTTCCTTCTTTTCACTTAGCCAAATGGAATGACGTAAAAACAGCACAAGACTTCACTAGGATCAGAAGCCAACAGACTCATTCATTCTGATGTTTACGTTGATTTAGTGACAACTTGGATGTAAACGAATCGGATAGATCAATACAAACCCACAGCTAATGTGTTAGCTGGTTGAAGTGCAAGTCATACATGCACACCAAGCAGTGTAGGAAATTAGAAAAATATTTTCAGGGCAAAAAATGGCGGCATTTACAAAATTTGGGGGTGGACTTTAATCTTTTTTTTTTTATTAACACGTTCACTGCCGTTGACGAGATATCTCGTCTTAAAAAAAAACAGTTGACTGCCGTTGACGAGATATCTCGTCTTAACACGTTCACTGCCAATGACGTGTTGATACGTCAAAAAAAAATGCAACGGTTGACTGCCAATGACGTATTGATACGTCAAAAAAAAAAAAATAATTTTGACGGTGGGATGTGCATCTAACCCTTTTACATCTTCTATATAAATATGGGAGCCACCGAACGTGTACAACCCATTCCACCGACCCACTAAGTGGCGACAGTGCTCTCCAGACTAGAAAAAGCAGAGCCAAAACTGCAGGGGAACGCGCGATGAAACCATTCTCATACTGTAAAATGGATTGGCGAAAACGCTTTCGTTTTCGCGCTGGTTGCTGGCGGTGGGGGATTGCAAATTTGCATAATAGATTATGGGTGCAACACACTTTGAAACACGCAGCATAAATAAGACCAGAATCGCAAAAGCTTCATCAAAGCTCTCAACCGAAACCCCAAGAAACGAGCGAGCCCATCCAGACTTGCCCAGCGGCCGCCAGCAGACAGGAGCAGCAGCAGCAGCAGCAGAAACGAGCTTATGACACGCCCGCTGCAGCCAAGAAGAACACACACGGAGGGAGGAGTTTGAATGAGAGGGGGGTTTCCTGCTGTTATGGAGGAAATTACTGTTCAAAACTATTGTTTAGATGTCTGACGTCTTACTGATGCCAAAAATGAATGGTTAAAGTGACTGTTCTATCGAATTTCACAAAAAGCCATTTATCTCAGAATAAATTTTCAGACGCTGAAACCATGCTGTATTCTACTGCTAATGCCTACATAACTACTAACTCTACAAACTAACTCTTTTAGACAGAGAAAGCACACATTCTATTAGTTCTTTTGAGATCATTTGTGTTCACAAAATCTTAGCAGAAAAGAATCCTCGGCTCTTGAAAGATGAGCCAGAATCCTCAAAAAAAAAACTTGGCAGAACCTACCTACAGTATTGAAAAAACGGCTGGCAGTGAATGTGTTAAAAAAATAATAATAAAAAATTGACGGTGGGACGTCGATCAACCCCTTTTACATCTCATATTAAAATATGGGAGGTATTGAATGTGTATAATCTATTTTACCGACCCACTAAGTGGCGACAGTGCTCTCCAGACGAGAGAAAGCCAAGCAAAAACAGCCGCGTGAGGAAGCCATTCTCATGAAAATGGATTGGCGAAAACGCTTTCGCTTTCGCGCAGGGAGCTGGCGGTGGGGGATTGCAAATTTGCATAATAGATTACGGGTGGAACACACTTTGAAACACGCAGCATAAATAAGACCAGAATCGCAAAAGCTTCATCAAAGCTCTCAACCGAAACCCCAAGAAACGAGCGAGCCCATCCAGACTCGCCCAAAGAGCGGCCGCCAGCAGACAGGCAGCAGCAGCAGCAGCAACTCGCTTGTGACACGCCCGCTGCAGAGCCAGGGAGGCAGGAGGAGAACACACACGGAGGGAGGAGTTTGAAGGAGAGGGGGGTTTCCTGCTGTTATGGAGGAAATTACTGTTCAAAACTATTGTTTAGATGTCTGACGTCTTACTGATGCCAAAAATGAATGGTTAAAGTGACTGTTCTATCGAATTTCACAAAAAGGCATTTTTCTCAGCTTAAATTTTCAGACGCTGAAACCATGCTGTATTCAAGTGCTAATGCCTACATAACTACTAACTCTACACACTAACTCTTGACAGAGCCAGCGCAGACAGAGCCCTAGGCAGGCAGAGCCAGCGCAGACAGAGCCAGCGCAGACAGAGCCAGCGCAGACAGACAGAGCCCTAGGCAGAGAGGAGCCAGCGCAGACAGAGCCAGCGCAGACAGAGCCAGCGCAGACAGAGCCAGCGCAGACAGAGAGGCTGACAGGAGGAGTCAGAGAGCAGCCACGGAAAATAGGAAAAAACAAGGAGGGCAGATGATGGATGATGAGTCACTAAGGCGAAGATACCGGAGCATCACTGAGACAACAGAGCCGATGGGGATTTGCTAAGCGAATAAAATTATTGTGCGGAGTAAATGGATTTTCAGAGTATTTCGGAAAAGTAATGCACCTTATAATTATTGGTCAATTTCTTATCTACATTGTCGCCATGGAGGGCTTGCCTCAGCAGCATTTGATCTTCTTCTTTCTTCTCTTGTTTTATAACCTTTATTTATACAGGCCAGGGGGCGTGTCACTGAGAGCAATCACACACACATTCATACCTGGAAGCTGACCAGTACAACCACAGTCTGATCTGTTGGCCACTGAGCAGCTCCACTGGAGCGGTTGGGGGTTAAGGGCCTTGCTCAAGGGCACCTCAGTGGTGGTAATGAGGGAGGGGCAAGCACTGCCTTTTCACTTTCCCCACCCAGATTTATCCTACTGGTCTGGGGATTGAAGCGAGAAGTTTTAATGCATTAGCTTTAATTGTGGGTGGTAACAGCTTGCAGATGATAATTTTCTATAGTTTTCTTTTCTGTTTTTATCACATTTGTGGCTCATCTGGATCCAGACCATAGCTTACCTCACCTAGGATTTATGCCGGTTTAAGGTTTCTACGGTTACCCCACCCACTAGTAGTTTCATTCATAAAGATGAACAAACATCTTATAGACGGGAAATGTTCAACCATTTTGGAGCCAGTGACTCATTATGTTGCTGGTTGCTGGGAGCATTGGGAACATCTACATTGCTGTGACCGTTGAGGGAGGGTGAGCAAGAAGAATCTGGGCTAGAAATAAGTCTTCAGTAGGATTATGCTACTGGCATGTGGAGTGGTTGTGGTGGGAAATGATCAGCAACCAGCAGTCAAATCATGGTAAACACAGACTGTGTGACTGTGTGACTGTGTGACTGTGTGTTAGATAAGCTAGCAAGCTTATCTAATGTAGCAGCCACTGTGGCAGGTATCCAACCAGGAGGTCCTATAGCCTTTCTAAAAGCTTAACAGGCAGGTAAAACAGTGGAACAGGATTAACTGACCTGTAGAGAAACCCACTTTGTTTCACACCACAGCTGAACAGACACTGAATTCCCTCTGCAAGTCAACCACATTTTCTTTAGAGTAGAGGTTGGTTTTGTTACCTGCTTCAGGGGCTGATATGATAACACAGATCAACTCAGCAGCACTGCCTACATTTAACAGTACAGCACTGCTGTCCTTTTCCCATCCTGACACAAACACAGCTCTTCAGATTGCTACATGCTCTCCTGACCTGGACTGAAGGTGTCTCTCTGACACCAGCAGAGACACACACACACACACACACACACACACACACACACACACACACACCATTGAGCGCTTCACAACCCTGTCATGTGACATGTCACGTGGCTATTTATTTGTGTGTTCACACACCGTGTGTGTAGACAGACGCTTGTACGATGGTTTGTGTGAGTAATGCATGCGGGTGTATGTACTCGCATGTGTGTGTGCCTACATCTGTGCGTATATCTTTACGTATGCTGTTCCTGTGATTTTGTCTTTGTGTATTTGTGTGCACAAGTTTACACATAGACTTGAGACTGTGTGGTGTGTGTGTGTGTGTGTGTGTGTGTGTGTGTGTGTGTGTGTGTGTGTGTGTGTGTGTGTGTGTGTGTGTGTGTGAGTGTGTGTGTGTGTGCATGCGTGCGTGCGTGCGTGTGTGTGTGTGTGTGCATGTTGTCTGCATCCATGATTGCAGCACTGAACAACTGCAGTCGGGTGGATTCCACTGCAGAGCAGTTAAAATGACATTACCAAAAAAAAGAGAGGGCGGAGAAACAAGGGAGGGAAGCAAGAAGGAAGAGAGATCGAGCAATCAAGAGATAGAGAAAGAGAGGGGGAGAAAAGAGGGGGAGACGGAGCGTAAGAGAGGGAGGAGAGGAGATGAGATGAGAGAGAGGTAGAGAGAGAGAGGAGATGAGATGAGAGAGAGAGAGGTATAGAGAGGGAGGAGAGGAGATGAGAGAGAGAGAGGTATAGAGAGGGAGGAGAGGAGATGAGAGAGAGAGGTATAGAGAGGGAGGAGAGGAGATGAGAGAGAGAGAGGTATAGAGAGGGAGGAGAGGAGATGAGAGAGAGAGGTATAGAGAGGGAGGAGAGGAGATGAGAGAGAGAGGTATAGAGAGGGAGGAGAGGAGATGAGAGAGAGAGAGGTATAGAGAGGGAGGAGAGGAGATGAGAGAGAGAGAGGTATAGAGAGGGAGGAGAGGAGATGAGAGAGAGAGAGGTATAGAGAGGGAGGAGAGGAGATGAGAGAGAGAGAGGTATAGAGAGGGAGGAGAGGAGATGAGAGAGAGAGAGGTATAGAGAGGGAGGAGAGGAGATGAGAGAGAGAGAGGTATAGAGAGGGAGGAGAGGAGATGAGAGAGAGAGGTATAGAGAGGGAGGAGAGGAGATGAGAGAGAGAGAGGTATAGAGAGGGAGGAGAGGAGATGAGAGAGAGAGGTATAGAGAGGGAGGAGAGGAGATGAGAGAGAGAGGTATAGAGAGGGAGGAGAGGAGATGAGAGAGAGAGAGGTATAGAGAGGGAGGAGAGGAGATGAGAGAGAGAGGTATAGAGAGGGAAGAGAGGAGGAGAGAGAGAGAGGTATAGAGAGGGAGGAGAGGAGATGAGAGAGAGAGGTATAGAGAGGGAGGAGAGGAGATGAGAGAGAGAGGTATAGAGAGGGAGGAGAGGAGATGAGAGAGAGAGGTATAGAGAGGGAGGAGAGGAGATGAGAGAGAGAGGTATAGAGAGGGAGGAGAGGAGATGAGAGAGAGAGAGGTATAGAGAGGGAGGAGAGGAGATGAGAGAGAGAGAGGTATAGAGAGGGAGGAGAGGAGGAGAGGAGATGAGAGAGAGAGGTATAGAGAGGGAGGAGAGGAGATGAGAGAGAGAGGGAGGAGAGGAGATGAGAGAGAGAGGTATAGAGAGGGAGGAGAGGAGATGAGAGAGAGAGAGGTAGAGAGAGGGAGGAGAGGAGATGAGAGAGAGAGGGAGGAGAGGAGATGAGAGAGAGAGAGGTATAGAGAGGGAGGAGAGGAGATGAGAGAGAGAGGTATAGAGAGGGAGGAGAGGAGGAGAGGAGGAGAGAGAGGTATAGAGAGGGAGGAGAGGAGATGAGAGAGAGAGGTATAGAGAGGGAGGAGAGGAGATAAGAGAGAGAGGTATAGAGAGGGAGGAGAGGAGATGAGAGAGAGAGGTATAGAGAGGGAGGAGAGGAGATGAGAGAGAGAGGTATAGAGAGGGAGGAGAGGAGATGAGAGAGAGAGGTATAGAGAGGGAGGAGAGGAGATGAGAGAGAGAGAGGTATAGAGAGGGAGGAGAGGAGGAGAGGAGATGAGAGAGAGAGGTATAGAGAGGGAGGAGAGGAGATGAGAGAGAGAGAGGTATAGAGAGGGAGGAGAGGAGATGAGAGAGAGAGGTATAGAGAGGGAGGAGAGGAGATGAGAGAGAGAGGTATAGAGAGGGAGGAGAGGAGGAGAGAGAGAGAGAGGTATAGAGAGGGAGGAGAGGAGATGAGAGAGAGAGGTATAGAGAGGGAGGAGAGGAGATGAGAGAGAGAGAGGTATAGAGAGGGAGGAGAGGAGATGAGAGAGAGAGAGGTATAGAGAGGGAGGAGAGGAGATGAGAGAGAGAGGTATAGAGAGGGAGGAGAGGAGATGAGAGAGAGAGAGGTATAGAGAGGGAGGAGAGGAGATGAGAGAGAGAGAGGTATAGAGAGGGAGGAGAGGAGGAGAGGAGAGCGTTAATGATAGTGTGTGTGCGAGCCACCCCAGATGACAGCAGTGGGCTTGGTGCAAGAAAACAATTACAGGAGCAGAAGAGGAGGCAGAGATCAGGAGATCTACTGTATGTAACGTAACGTAATGTAATCTAAGGTAATCTAAGGTAATCTAATCATGTCAAATGTAATTTGGGAAGCTATAAGACAGGGATGCAAACTCATGGATAGTGAAAAGGTGACAGATACCAGGGCAGCAAAAACAACAAAAACCTTTCAATCTTTCCAATATGACAATATTCTGAATCAAACCTTCAGTCCTTCATATTTCATAAATCGCCTGACTGAAATAAATCAGCAGAAATGGAAGTCACTTTGCTACAAAGTACCTCTCAGCTCATGTCAAGGACAATGCACATACAAATGAATATAATTAATAATTTTATTTTCTCCCAAATCACACAACAGACATATTCTGCCCTCTAGCTGAGTGAGCAGCACTGAATGTTCCTGTTTCTATAGACGTTTGGCTATATTTCATGCATACACTATCAGTTGGCAGAAAGACATAACCTAATACTCATTAAGTAATGAGGAAGGCCACTTCTGCTATAACAGCATTAGCCTTTCCCCCCCAGATTCCAGGACTTAACATACTGACGTCTGGGCGTCTGGGTAGTGTAGCGGGAGATTACCTGCCTACCAACACGAGGGTCGCAGGTTCGCGCCCCTGTATTACCTCCGGCTTGGCTGGGCGTCCATACAGGCACGATTGACTGTGTCTACTCTGCGGGTGGGAAGCCAGATTAGGGGTATGTGTCCTGGGAATTGGCCAAGTACAATAGATCCTTTTCACAGGGGCCATTTTGCATCGAAAAGGCAGGATAAACACAGGTGCAAGACACTAATGTGTCTTAGTGTTTTGCTTGCACCTGTGTTTATTACCCTGCCTTTTTGACATAAAATGGACCTGTGAAAAGGGTGTATTGGGGAGAAAATGGGGGGGGAAATCAGGAGAAAAAAGACATACTGGCGTCTGAGTCTGTGATCCCAGTTTTCGTCTCAAGTAGCAACAAATGTAAAATATACACAATATGCAAACACACAACCCCACAACACAATGGTACTGAATGGCTGTCTCAGTACACTTTTAACACAAATTCTGTGGTTCCACCCATAATTCAGGACCCCCGAAACTCTATAGCACCATAACGACCATATCAAAGTTGAAACTCTATAGCACCATAAGGACCATATCAAAGTTGAAACTCTATAGCACCATAAGGACCATATCAAAGTTGAAACTCTATAGCACCATAAGGACCATATCAAAGTTGAAACTCTATAGCACCATAAGGACCATATCAAAGTTGAAACTCTATAGCACCATAAGGACCATATCAAAGTTGAAACTCTATAGCACCATAAGGACCATATCAAAGTTGAAACTCTATAACACCATAAGGACCATATCAAAGTTGAAACTCTATAGCACCATAAGGACCATATCAAAGTTGAAACTCTATAGCACCATAAGGACCATATCAAAGTTGAAACTCTATAGCACCATAAGGACCATATCAAAGTTGAAACTCTATAGCACCATAAGGACCATATCAAAGTTGAAACTCTATAGCACCATAAGGACCATATCAAAGTTGAAACTCTATAACACCATAACGACCATATGAAAGTTGAAACTCTATAGCACCATAAGGACCATATCAAAGTTGAAACTCTATAACACCATAACGACCATATGAAAGTTGAAACTCTATAGCACCATAAGGACCATATCAAAGTTGAAACTCTATAGCACCATAACGACCATATGAAAGTTGAAACTCTATAGCACCATAAGGACCATATCAAAGTTGCCTGGCTTCAGGAACGTGTCGAGGCCTTCAAACAGCGAAGTGTCTAGCTGGCCACGTCAGACAAGATGATGTTTGGCTGCCAGCGAGATGATGAACAGTCACCATGAGGACACACACATGCTCACCAGAAGACAAACATGTCACAGCCCAACACATGGCAGTGAGGGATCAGCCAAGTTCCAGCATGATGCCTCAACTGCTTTAACTGGATCTCTTGTCAGAACAGAACTCCTGTTCAGTTCTAGCCGGAGCGTCCCCGCTTTTCTTCAGGAAAGTACTTCTGCTGTGTATTTGCTTCCTAAATTACAACGTCTTGTAATGTTACATTATTATTTCAGAAGGTGGTGAATGCACGAGTCACAACATGTACACAAGAGTACATGAGAGCGTTTTGGCGCTGTTAGTGTGTGTATTTGCTGACTTAACGGGGGGTAGGCTAACCCGTTCCATAGACTACCAGTCATTGTGCTAAGCTAGCTAGCAGGAGGGCGCATAGCTACTTTTCTATTGCGCACACAGAGAAAAGAAGGGCATCTTCTCCTCTCACTAATGGGAAAATGGCAAATGGGTAAATCTCCCAAAGTGTTGCGCATTGTGTTCCTTCAAAGACGAGCTGAGGTGGCACTTCAGGGGTGTGAGAAACTGCCTGCTACTGGTTGCTTTAAAAGCATCAGTGGTGTCAGTTTGATGGAGTTTATGATTGTGTTGTTGTTTTTTGGTGGTGCAAAAAACAACAACACAACACTTTGATTTAGGGATGTAGTTTTTACCAGTACAGCCCTGAGAGTGACCCACCTCTGCATTTACCACTACAGCCCCCTAGAGTGGCTCTGACACACTGATCTCCCTGAGGAGAGCAGGAGTATAAACAGGACATAACAGACATTTATCTGTCAGCAGTCAGAGCCTTACATAGGTTACCCCGAGTGAGCGGTGTGTGTGTGTGTGTGTGTGTGTGTGTGTGTGTGTGTGTGTGTGTGTGTGTGCGTGTGCGTGTGTGCGTGCGTGTGCGTGTGTGTGAGAGAGAGAGAGAGAGAGAAAGAGAGGGTGAGTCAGTGATTCAGTGTATGGGTGAGAGACATAGTGAGAGTGTGTGTGTGTGTGTGTGTGTGCGTGCGTGCGTGCGTGCGTCATGATTGATGCTTGCCCCCGGGTGGTTGATATGAAAACTTCTTCCTCAGAACTCTTGAACTTTCCCTGTCACGTCGTGAGGGAATCACGACTGTCTTGATTAGCCACGGGTTGCGTGTGGCGAGCTCAAGTTACAGTGAAATCGATAGCGTCTGTTACGTCCGCGGCATAACGCTCGTAGCCTTGACACGCGAGTCAGCGTGCCTGTCAGTGCTAACGACCCGCCTCCCCTTTTGATGCTGTTTTTCACCCGTATATTGAGCCAGGCGAGCGGAGTAACAACACATTCTCCCTCACACAACATGACAGAGCCTCAGGGGGACAGGAGCAGGGTGAGTGAGGGTTGCATTCAGGCATCAGTTCACACCTGGGAGTTATGCAGCCAACATCTCGCCTCTCGCAGGAGAGAGAAGAGTCATGACAAACTATTTCATATAGACTACGAAAGGAGGGTACACCCCCCCCTGGCCCCTGGACTAACCGTGCAGACTTGAACATGTCTTACTTTTGGTCTGTATGAACTGCTTTGTTTTACTATTGTCCTATACTGTCGAACCCCAAATCCATGTTTAAAAAAAAACTTGAGTGTGTTGGACATATATTTACGAAAGACAAACTGGGTGCAGGAGGATTTAAGCAGGAGCAAGCATAACCCTTTGTTCACACCAGGCACTTAACAGAAGCAGAGCTGAAGCTGAGCTCACGCTAAACCGGGTCACCCAAGAAGCACTCTCTTTTCCTCAGCGCGCCTTGTCCCCGCCCACAACTTCCAGTGACTTCATGCCTGGCAGCTTCACGCTTTGAAAATAGAACAGAATCCTGAATGATCGCTTCAGCGTGGCTTGAGTGTGGTACGCGCGCGGCTGGTGTGGACGGCCTCGCCTGTTAACAAGGACGCCGAAATAAAACTTGTGGCTTGAGCGTTGCTTCGGCGTACGGTGTGAACGCCCTGTAAGCTGAGGCTGGCATCCACCTGAGCAGTGAGCAGTGCACCCGTCCCTGGAGAAAAACACTTATTTACACTTATTCAAGTGACAAAACATTTTTGGGCGAGGTCACATGGGGGATCATTTTAACCACAATCATCCTTGCAGCCTCCCCACTCATCACCTCCCCCACAGCTGCTGCTACACAGCTACTGCTACACAGCTACACAGCTACACAGCTACACAGCTGCTGCTACACAGCTACACAGCTACACAGCTACACAGCTGCTGCTACACAGCTACACAGCTGCTGCTACACAGCTACACAGCTACACAGCTGCTGCTACACAGCTACACAGCTGCTGCTACACAGCTACACAGCTGCTGCTACACAGCTACACAGCTACACAGCTACACAGCTGCTGCTACACAGCTACACAGCTACTGCTACACAGCTACACAGCTGCTGCTACACAGCTACACAGCTACACAGCTACACAGCTACACAGCTGCTGCTACACAGCTGCTGCTACACAGCTGCTGCTACACAGCTGCTGCTACACAGCTGCTGCTACACAGCTACACAGCTACACAGCTGCTGCTACACAGCTGCTGCTTTACTGGCTAAATGTTGCTTCAATGCATGGAGGCGTGTGATGAACACGACTGAATCATCTCGTCCACTGTCCCTCTGCACTGTACAGGACATTCTGCTGTCCCCTGTACCATGTGGTCGGCGCTGGTCGCAATTTCATGCAGAATTTACTGCCAAAAATGTGCAGCCCTGCTGGTTTATATTACTACCATCAAGATAATACAATATTAAATGCATACGTCCTCAACCAGCAAGTATGCCTTGGCTTTAATAGGCATTTCTTCAAAGCATCTTCAAGTCGTGTCTTGACAATTTCATTTTCTATTTCCATGATTTCTTGTGGTGCCCTTTAGAATGTACTGCAAAGAGGCGCTTAGGAAAGAGCGAGCAGCCATCAGGAAAAGGGTGACACGGGAGGTGGTGCGAGTATCCATCATCACAAACACACATGGCAGATTTAACATGTGGTCTGCTCCTGCCTGCTCAGCAGCTCAAAGCAGTGCCAGTGGAAGAGGTCAGAAGGTCACAAGAAACACGGCAGCGGCGCTACTGTACATTTCATCTTCAGCTCTTACAGCCGAGGCCAGTTAAAGACCTGCGCTGTGTGAGATCTCAAAAATCAACCTCTCTGGAGGAGAGGGAGAGGGGTTGGGGTTTTTGGGGGCAGGCAGGAAATGCAGGAGTAAACAAGACAAGATTCTCTCCATAGTAACATCTTAGTGTGCTGCTGACTCAGGTGCTATACTAAGAGTTTGCATAAAAAAAAATCCGCTTTTCAAATCAGGCTCATGCAGATGCCTCAAACTAAGTCCAACATGCTACAACAACAACGCACAGTAAGGCCTTGACCACACTGATCCGTGGTGTCTGTCCGTGTGCGTTAATTTCTCTGTTCACTTCCATTCATTTTCAATGACAGCTGTCCGACTGTCCGTGGAGCACTCAGAAGCGTACGTATCCAGAAAATTTGCATACGTTTTGATGGACAGAAAGTTGAAGAGGAATGAACTTTTTCTGAATGGACGTATCGGATGGTCGGATGGTCGGATAGTCACTGTCTGTTTAGCCAATCAGAGTCGAGGTCTCGAGAGGAGGCGTTCCGAGATTTGTTTCAACTTTTCAAAGAAGATGGCGGCCGAGGCGGTGAAGGAGGCTATAATTAATGCTGTGTACACCATCCCGCTGTTGTACAACGTGATAGTCAGTGTCACCGTCTGATTTCACCATCTAATCTGGTCATTCGGTGGCATTTTATTGCCACATAAGTAACGTAGCGCACAGAGCTAACAGCTAGCTGACACCAGCTTTCTTCTTCTCTCGGTTTATAGGCGGGTCGCTGACACCTTCAAGGTGCTTACCGCCACCTGCTGTACAAGTAGGTTACTTGTACATGCAACGGACATAAATCTATCCGTCTATCTGTTCTGTCCATTTTCTGACGGATCAGTGTGGCCAAGGCCTAAGTTAGTAGCTACAATGCAGGAGCATACAGGAGCTACAACAACAACGCACAGTAAGTTAGTAGCTACAATGCAGGAGCATACAGGAGCGCATCACAATTGTTTGAGGGTGCATCAATTCACACAATATGTCCACAGTGGAAATCAGTAGAGAACAGAGTTTTTAACGTAGTTATCGTCAGCTTGGTGCTACAAGCATTTTTATTCTCTTATTCTCTTTCTAGTGGAAGACTGATTTGAAAACATGAGGAAGGGCAGGGCAAGTGACATGGATAGCTGAATGATCCATTACTGAATCAGCATGTTACATACCACAAATGAAAAGGGACAGTAATGATCAGATGTTAAAGCGCCATTCTGTCGATTTTCTATTTGGGGGAAACTGCACCCACACCTGAATGCTGCACTTCGCTGTTTGTACGTTCGGATATCAGACTTACTGTATTTTACCGTTTCTGCTTGTACTCTCCACTTTGCTTAGCTTTCTGCAGTGTTTATAACTGGTTCACTGGGGGGGGGGGGGGGGCGAAATAGCTCCAAATATCCTCAAAATGTTCTTGTCTCGACTTGTTTCAGTGAGAGAAGTAGCTAATCGTGCCGCTAATCAAGCTAGCAAGCCAAACATGTTTCACTTCCTATACGTATTTCACAAATAACATTCCATTAGTTTGCCTGCAGAAAACTTTTAATTTGAAGGAGCTGTGCAGGAAATGGACTCAGACAGACACAGAGGTCATCAAGTTTTAATGCCAAGTCTGATTTGACGCTGAAAGGGGTGTGTGAGTGGAATGCTAACTATCCCTCCACTCCTCAGAGGAGTCGACCACAGGAAGTGGGCCACCACAGACATAGGCCAAAAGTTAATTTACAAACATAAAAGATGTGGAGAAACATAGGCTCCGTCACTACACTACATTCCTATTGTGTCAATAGAGAGGCAAAGTGAAACGTCACTTCCTGTTTCAGCACTGGACCAGAGATTTTTTTGATGGCCAAGGAGGTAGAGGCATTCGTGGGTGGGTTCATTTCACTCTAGAGAGTTAAAACAGTCAAATAGACAGAAAATTCAAATGTATAGCTGTAAGATGTAATGCAGCATTTAAGACCAGGAAAAGACCATGTATAAACTAGGCTATATCACAATACAACAAGAACCAAAGTCGCTAGAGGATCCCTAGTGTAGTCTGATATCATCGCCAAATCGCTCAGCTCTACAGCTAAATACTGAACCCCATCTGCTCCATGGGCGATGCCCCCGGCAGAAGCAGAAGCCCCTGCACTCTGTGAAACGGTGCGTGCATGTTCTGCAGGATGTGCAGCAAATTGTGCAAAGAAAACAAACCCCTAATTATGTTTTCCGCTTAATCTGTCAAATTGCGAGGATCTCTCCGCTCCATATCGGGAGTCTCATCTTAAGTAAAATGTCAAAAAATGTAATTAAAAGGGTTCCATCTGGAATGAGTCTTCTCCCTCCAGAGAAGAGAGAAGGGTTTGAGCAGGTACAGGTTTAGTCTGGCTGGCTGGCTAAAAGTGCTCACGCAAGCTCACACCACAACCACATGATCAGAGGAGTTAAGCTACTGATCACACCCTCAGGCACGGGAATCACATGTGAAGAACCACACAGTCAGAATAGCCGGGGCACTTCTTTGTAGTAACGGCTATCTAGGAATTTGTGTAAGTCCCTCTGCATGCGTGAGACAGTCAGCTGTATAAAATGTGGATGTGAAATGCATATTTAAAAGCATGCACACATCATGACGCAAGAGTGCAAACTGTAAGCCTTTTTGGTCTGATAATAAAAGTAATAAAAGGGCTGCGGGATTTCAAAAATCATCCCTGAAGATTTTGGGGGGATTTGAGATCCATTTGAGCTCTGGGGACTGTTTCCACTCAGCGTAGGTGGAAAGTTTCCACCGCAACAATAACATACCGTACCGATGAAGTCCGAGGAAGGCAGAAACCCTGCGCCAGTGCTCGCTCACACACTCCCGACCATGCGTACCTACACACACTCACTCCAAGGCAGGCGGAGGAGAGCTCGCGCCAAAGCACTCTCAAATATTGCTTGTACACACACACTAGGCCTGTGAATCTTCACTGGCCTTACGATTCGATTACGATTAATCTGTCAACGATTCGATTCGACGATGCATCGCGATGCATCTGGATACAGCTCCAACAGTATAGCAGCTCCAAGTATCAAATAAATCCTCAATTTTCTGTAATATTACTGCACGTGGCTACTTTTTCATCAATTAATACAAGCAGTCAGATAAATATCAAGTCCCTTTTTTACTTTAAAGTGCTTTAAAATATGAATGTCAACAGAAATTTAAACATAAAAGATTCAACGATTCATCTGTCAACGATTCGATTCACATCGATTATATGATTAATTTTGACACCCCTAACACACACACACGCACACACGCACACACGCTCACACACACACACACACACACACACACACACACACAGGTCAGAGGCTCTCTAAACAGTGTATTAACAGGCTCATTGCATCCTATTTTCTGAATGTAAACGTAAACTTTAAAGCTGCCATTTTTGCTGAGCTATACCATCACACAAAGACTAGTGGATCACTACTGCTAGCATGACAATGGACATGATGATCCAACCTTCACATACTGATAGACATCCTTAAACTAGTCTGTAGTGTATGGAAGACACATTTGAATGAACTCAAACTGAGTCATGAAATATCAGTTACCCATCAAATTTCTCCACTGAAATACATACTAGAAGATCGCCGCTCGGATTGCAAAACAAGGCGTACTACCGACTAAGCTCCGAGCCCACCCACTACCCTTTGCTCTGGGAAGAGAGAGACGTACATTTTTCTCATTCCATTCTCCAACACGTTAACATCTGTCCCAGGTCGAAGCTCTGTTGGTCTGTGTTAGACACGCCTAAGGCAAGCCGCTTCAGAATACATGTCTCCAGGCAACATCCTCACGCCCAAACCCCCCCTGCTTTTCACTCATTACTCACTAACAGTTACAGCACACGTACCTGCTGGCTAAACTATCTCCCCTCGTTATCTTGACTACTGAAAACATACCCACCTGTGAGCTCCCCATTCCCCTTTTGTATTGAATAGTGTTCACTCATTCTTCCGTACAGACATATGTTTGGCTCATAATTTCATAGCTACAAGCTGAAGGAGCGGGAAAGGCCCCTCATTTATAACTATTAAAAACACACACTTTCATTAGAGCTCATGTTAGTAGTGAGTGAGTGTTTGATTCTTGCAGTCTGGGTCAAATGCCGAATTCAAGTCATTTCATAAGAAGTGGAATGACGGGATGACGTCTGGTTGCTACAACTTTGTGTTCAGCATGCGTGTGTTTATCGTGTTAAACCGCCCACATCCAAAATCATTTTTATTTATCAATATAAAAATCAACCCATGTATGACCTGCAGCAGATACTGCTCACTTTGTTCATTGTATTGGTATAAATATAACTGACAACTTGAATTTGTATTATCTTGTACTGGCATCAGTGGATTTGCTGCCAAGTTCGACACACCTACACAATTTAGTGGGAGACACCGGAGCATAGAAGAATCCCCACATATCCTACTTGTAATTGCTATAAGAGGCTGATGTGAATGGTTCTTCTTCCCAGTTTGCAGTTATGCTAAATCTGATATGCCATGAACGCTGCAGCATAAGCCCCGCCCCCTGCAAATAATGCAATGACTTTAACACACTTGACGATTGGCACACACTCCAGTCGAATCTTTGAGACTTCATTGATCCCGTAAGGAAATTCTGTTTTGGCTTGTCCCCCTTCAGGCAGGTGAGAGCGTAGTACTAGGAAGTGGGAACACCTACGCAACAGCAAACCAGTGGAGCCAATAGGGATTCAGCGTCTTGCTCAAGGACACTTCAGCAGAGTGGATGCTGGCCACATGGGGGCTTGAACCCAGAATGATCTCTCTAAACCACTGGTTCACGCTGCCGCCCGATTCATTCATACACGAACACGCAAACCAAACAAATTCAGCGTTGGGGCACAAAAAAAATGAACATAGCAATTTCACAAGGCACCCGGGCCCCTCCCAGCATGCAGACATGCCCACACACCAAGGAGACTGTCTGTGTGTGTGTGTGTGTGTGTGTGTGTGTGTGTGTGTGTGTGTGTGTGTGTGTGTGTGTGTGTGTGTGTGTGTGTGTGTGTGTGTGTGTGTGTGTGTGTGTGTGTGTGTGTGTGTGTGTGTGTGTGTGTGTGAATTATGGCCACCAGGACCCGGCTCAGCATTCCAACACACACACACACACACAGACAGAGACATAGTTTTTCATGGGGCTTAAATGACAGCACAGCACTGTGGTTGCCTGTATCCCAACTCACCATTTCTTCGTGCATTCCACCATCAGCTCCTGATATGAAGCCACGAACTGGAATTTGGACGCATGCTTCCCCACACGTTGCAATCTTTTCCAAACCGAGGCCATGTTTCGTTAGGACCGGAGAGTTTGTGTGTACCTGTCCCGTCCTGGGCTTCCCTCCTTGGACTTCCTCGACGCGAATTCACACTCGGGCTGAATGTTTATATGTATCCAAACCAATGCAGCCCGCGTAGACTCATAGTTAATGCTTCACTGGGAGCACATTAGAAAAAGAAGATACACTGAACATCCAAGCCGAGCCGCTGGTCTTCACAAACTGCTTGATAAATCCAAGTAGACAGTGAATCTCTGCAGCAGTGGTCGAGGTGTGATTTGACGGCGCGCATGATGTTGGCAGGAAAATCACTCCATAATCTGATGTGTAATCCTCTGTGTGCATAATATTCCTTCCTGCTGAACACCCTGCGAACAGAAAGACAGTCAGTAGAGCAACAGCCAGTCTGTGAAGTCCTGTATCCTCCCTGATCTAACGTTAGACGCCAGCTGCGCGTGCCGACAGAGAAATCCATTGCCATAAAACAACCACTTCATTTAGCGTCAAATCATATGGCAATGTTGTATAAGAAAGTGTTTTAGGACTCCACCAGCGGGCAGCTATTTGCTGGAGTGGCAGGTCTGTGCTACAGCTACGTTAACTTGGTATGTTTGATAACTGTTAATCAATTATGGATTCGTATTCTGTAATGGTGACAGAGAGGTAAGTTAATAGCAACACACGGAACAAGTCGCTGTTGTCCATACATGCAATTTAGGCAAACTTCATTCGGAAATAACGTTAAGACCCAGATGGACATTTTGTAAACATGGTAATATTCCGTCGAATATCTGTGTTCCAGGGAATAGTCTGAACCGCTGTGCTCCGCTAACCATTCAGCCGCTAGGCTAGCGTGTTAACATGTGAAACTAAATGAAGTTTGACACCTAGCTTACCTTGTTATAATACCAAACGCATCATCCGCTAAGCAGCCTGATCAGCTGTGTTAAGAGAAGGCGAACTGTCCGACTGCCTGTGACAAACTAGCAGGCGAGCAAGCGTAGCCCGCTAGCTAATTATCACCTTTTTTGCAACGGGACCAGCAGCCATACAGTTAGCTAGCTTGCTAGCGAGGGCTAGCTATCATAACATGGCATGAGCGGAAACAGTTGCTCGCGAGCGGACTCATTTGCCGCCCGGGTAAGCGCAAGCTCGAAGACTCGTAGCTGAATGTGACAACATTTATTTGAGCTTGTCCAAAAAAGTGAACAAAAAAGTATTCCAACCCCAGGCGTAAATTCCGACAGCCGACTAGTCCGATGCATAAACACACCACACACCACACAGCGCTCCTCTCACTGAGCGAGTGCTCCTCCTGTCCTTTCACAGTGTCAAACTAGACACAATTAAAAGCTGCGCCCGGCCCTGGATTTTCAAAATAAACCCCTCCTAGACGATAATTCTACACATTATGTTGCAGTACAAATTGAGGATACCGTATATGTAAGGAGGAATATGTATCGACTCTAATAACAATTGTTGTTTTCTTCTTTAAATTGACCCTTTCATACAGCATTTTATGTACACATTTCTTTTAGAAGTGTAAAAAAATTGCTTTTATTTTGAAGACAAAATCAGTTTAGGTCTGCTTATGTTTTTTCTTTCTCTGGCTAGCTTGACGCAGCTCGCCTCTCCATCTCTCCATCATTCCCCTGCCGCCTGGATGACTGGATGACTGGTGTACAGAGGGCAAAGAAACGCCCCCGGGAATCTCCCATTGGTGCGACGCATGTGCCATTAACGGGTTGTTTACGGATTCATGAGGTATTTCGACATTGTTGTGTTATCACATTGGCCAAATCCAACATCAATCAAAGACATTTAATCTTTCACCATGCCTTCAGATAAAACCAGACGCTTTTTGCCTCTGGTTTGCCTGAGAATAATTTATAGGCTATAGCTATCATAATAAAAGAAAACAATGTTTAGTTTAGGCCTATACTCCTGTCTTTGACCAATACACACATATAATCTGTCGATAAGTAGGCTAGCTCTACTGTAGTTAAAGGTCCACAGAACAAATTTAAATTTTCTCTTCCTATTAATAAAAAAAGAATAGCTGAAGTTTATCATTCAATATCTTTAAAAAAAATTGATAACCCAGTTATCATTTGGTCAACCTTTGTTTACCTACAACAGTAATTCTGGAATTTTTTTCACATCAAGAACCCCTTAAACTGACACAAATTAACCTGTGGATGTGCACCTATGTGCAGTGAATATGCCACTGTCTCTGACTTGTCTTATCACTATACTGCCTTATTGCTTGTTGTGTCTCTTGTTGTTTTTGCACTCATATGCCCTGTTATATTTGTACTATGTTGTAAACGGAGTCCACAGCACAAGAATTTCACACGTGATACTTGTACCATGGAGTGACAATAAAAATCTTGAATCTTGAATCTTGAAACTGACACTTGCTCGCTCATCTCCTGCCCCTATAGCCTCATCGCTAACTGCCTCAGGTCTAAACTAATGAGGACCACTTCCTGTTTCTGTCACATAATGACACTTTTAACCTTGTGATGCTGCACAGCGGGGTGTGTTTCTGTCACATAATGACACTTTTAACCTTGTGATGCTGCACAGCGGGGTGTGTTTCTGTCACATAATGACACTTTTAACCTTGTGATGCTGCACAGCGGGGTGTGTTTCTGTCACATAATGACACTTTTAACCTTGTGATGCTGCACAGCGGGGTGTGTTTCTGTCACATAATGACACTTTTAACCTTGTGATGCTGCACAGCGGGGTGTGTTTCTGTCACATAATGACACTTTTAACCTTGTGATGCTGCACAGCGGGGTGTGTTTCTGTCACATAATGACACTTTTAACCTTGTGATGCTGCACAGCGGGGTGTGTTTCTGTCACATAATGACACTTTTAACCTTGTGATGCTGCACAGCGGGGTGTGTTTCTGTCACATAATGACACTTTTAACCTTGTGATGCTGCACAGCGGGGTGTTGGGTCTTCTTCACATGTTGAGAGGACATATAACACCCCCTGCTCATCACAAATCAATGACCTCCCGGTCCCCTTTCACGCCCCCGGGCTAGAACCACAGGCCGGGCTTGTAATGAGCTTGTAAATGCAGAGAGAGAGAAAGAGAGAGAGGCCAAGCTGGAGGAGGGAGGAACGCAGCTGGGGGGAAAGATAATATGAGGCAGATTTTTCACCCGTCTCAAATAAATATTATGGACATAAACCACAGGAAATTGAGATCTCGTTTCTTTTTATAGGCCTATGTTGCACAGGGTTATAAAGCTACATGTGAGATGGGGGATTTTGTTTTTTGAAAGGGGTTGGACTCTAGAAGTCAGAGGACACCAACAACATGGATACAGATGATAGATATGATTTATTTTTTTTATCACAGTAAAATCATTAGTGTTGATAGGACAGCGTCTCCAACCACCATGCAGGCCACACTGCATCCTGCGACTGACAACAAGATGAAATGTCCAATATGCTGCAATCATTAGTTGATTAATCAATTAGTCGACCAGCAGAAAATTAATCGCCAGCTACTTTTTATAATCGATTAATAATTTAGACACATTTTTATGAAAAAAACATCTCTCATTCCAGCTTTCTCTTTTCTTCTATGACAGTAAACTGATTATCTTTGAGTTGTGGACAGTTGGTCAGGACAAAAGACATTTGAGGATGTCATCTTGGGGTTTGGGGGAAAAAAGTGATCTACATTTTTCTCCATTTTGTGACATTCTATAGACCAAACGACTAATCGATTTGTCGAAAAAATAATCCCCAGGTTAATTGATAATGAAAATAATCATTAGTTGCAGCCCTATAGTGTCCCTATGACTTCTGTTGAGCCTCTGTTCTATATACAGCTCAACAGTCATGTGACTTTCCGTGACGTTTCCATTCATTTTCTCCATAGACATTTAGAATAATCCTTATATAACCAGTTTTAAGGCTGGAACCAAGCCAACCCGTGACCTACTGAATCTTGAGTGACCGTAAAACATTTCACTTGGAGCAAAAACAAAAAATAAAAACAGGGGGAAAGCGAAAATTATATTTTTTCCCCCGCTTGTTATTTTTTGTTTTTGTTCCAAATGTTTTATGGTCAGGGGTTGGCTTGGTTCCAGCCTTAAAACTCCTTATATGAGGATTTTTCTAAATGTGGGCTTTAGGCTCAGAGCCCATCTGACAGCAGGGGGGCTGCTGATCCTGCTGCTCCATGTCGCCTGTTTACATTTGAGTCAGACAGATCACAGGGAGAAGCACCCCCCTACGCACACGCACGCACGCACACACACACACACAGACACACACACACACACACACACAGACACACACACACACGCACACACACACACACAGACACAACCCCCCCCCCACCCCATGCGTCAAGGAATGCTTTGATGTGACAAACGATCCTGCGCTAAATGGCGCTTTGTGTCTCTGCCCACATGTCTGCGAAGGCCTCATTTCATACATAACACAGGAGGAGGATGGGTGAGGGAGGGTCAGGTGGTGTGTGTGTGTGTGTGTGTGTGTGTGTGTGTGTGTGTGTGTGTGTGTGTGTGCGAGAGAGAGACTGGCAGGGGTCAAGTGGAGTCCTCCTGTCTGTATCCTCTCCTGTGACCCCCCCCCCCCACATTGACCCCTGACCCCCGCACCCCATCTCAGCATTCTTCATAGTTAAGCCCCAAAAACAAAGCAACACCCACTCTGTTCTCACTGATGCAGACGTGACTGTGCACAATTCTGATACTTTGGCACCAAATGATATTGCCCTTTTTTAGGCTGCTTTAATTGCTTGATTATTGGAAGAAACTTGAAGGGGCAAACATTCATGATTTCACAGCTAAAAGGCATCTCAGCATTATCACAAAATTTGTAACACAATGTAAAGCGCGGGATAACTTGTTATGATTTGAGATATATAAATATAAAATTGATTGATTGATTGATTGATTGATTGATTGATTGATTGATTGACAAAATAGACCCATTTTCGGAGCTTAAATCACAAAGTGGTCGATTGAGACACCGTAGATTCGCCCTATTGATTGTATTCCGATGATGTCACAAGCCTTTTTCCTACCAATATGGCGCTACAATACACACAGCTCATTGGCTGTAAGTGTCACTTGATTGTAATCACCTGTTAATTGATCACAATCACCTGTTGTTTTCCTACCAAAATGGCCGTGTGGTGATGTAACAGAATACTATCAATTTGCACAAATGGAAGTGACCAATCAAAGTCCAAGCTCACTCTGGTGTGGAGTCTCCATAGTGGAGATATACTGTATTCTGTCACCCTCAATAAATCATCTCACAACTTCCTGGATGGTCCCGAACCCCAGGATGAGAACCTCTCTACTGCTGCAGCTCTCAGTGAATACACCTTTTATTTCCAAACAACTCTCAAGCAATTTGCACCATCTTTGTCCTCTAGACGCACAGTAGTAGTAAGCCTAGTAGGAGTAGTGCTATATTTCTTATTACACGTGGTAGTAGTGTGAAGTAGTGTGAAGCGAGAGTGGCAGTTTTACACACTAACAGCGCATTCACACCATACGCCGAAGCAACGCTGACGCTATACTCAAGCCACAAGTTTCATTTCGGGGTCCTTGTTAACAGGCGAGGCCGCGCACATGCCACGCTCAAGCCACGCTCAAGCTGTGCTGAAGCGATCGTTCAGGATTCAGTTCTAGACTAGCACCATGCTTCCTCCGACACATGCGCAGTAGCCAGCCGCTTCTTTTCACCTGACAGCGGGGCGCTTCACCGGTAGGACGTAGCACGTGGGGAGGATCACGCTATTCCCACCAGTTCCCTTCCACCCCGACCAGGCGCCCCGACCGACCAGAGGAGGCACCAGTGCGCCTATGTTCTCCTTGAACACACATCAGGTTGAAGTCTTCAAGAATTCTCCAAAAAGCTCATTTTCCATCTACAAGTCGAACTCAAAAACAAACATGAACATACGCGATTGTATCTCTAACACCAGCCAGGCGGCTCGGCCCGATGGCTATCATGTGTTCCTCCCCTCCACCGGTTCATTTCCTGTTTGTCTCTGTGTGGAAATGTGAGTGCCATGCTTGCCCTGTCAGATAAGCATCTCTTTACTGTAAGCCGTACCATCCTGGCTCATGGCAGAGAGACAGTGGAGCCGGCGGTACGGTGGGCCGCCCGCGCTGATGGACAGCTTCCGATGGTATCTCTCGCTCGCTACTCGGTTACAGGAAGCCTCCGTCTTCCAGGGTGGAGGAGTGGGTGGATGGGTGGATGGATGAAGTCCCTGCCAAACACAGCTGGCTTAAATGTGTCATGGATTTCTGTGATTAGGTTCCAGGTTGGACGACCAGGCAAATTTAATTGTTGTGTGTTATGCCTGTACACCCTGACCCTTACCTTAAGTCTAACCCTAACACTAAACTATACCCCTAACCCTAAACCTAACCCCCCATGCCTAAACCTAAATGCCCCGAGGTGTCCTTGACCTTTGTCTGAACCCACAGCTGCTCCCAGGAGCGCATTCCAGAGACGTTCCATAGACGTTCCATAGAGGTTCCATAGAGGTTCCATAGAGGTTCCATAGATGTTCCATAGACGTTCCATAGACGTTCCATAAGACGAAAAAGGCTTCCCAAAGCGGTAAGGAGACCGATAAAGGCGCTTGACAAAGCGTACGTGGCTCTTGTACGAGTTGGGCAGTGAGAACGTGCTGTTGCAGCGCGTGTCTAAACGTAGACGACATGAACTCACATCGAGGTATTTTCAGCAGAAAAATGTCTCAGTGATCTAAATCATTAACGGTAAACGTCAGCTTTTTAATGTCAATCCCTCAGAATCAAACAGCGAAGGCTTCTTTCTAAAACCGCCATGTTGCACCAAGAGATGTTCAACGATCACACAGGGAGAAGGATCGTAGACGAGGAGAGAGACCAATTTCTCCACTGACAGAAGACTCAATACACCACAATGCAAAGCAGCCGTAACATATGTTGTGTATGTTGCGTTGTGTTTGGAGTATGAGGTGTGGCACTGGCAGGTATCATTAAAAGAAACTAGTTGTACTACCATCCACCCCCTCTTTGATTGAGAGCAACGAGTTCACGCCTGCTCTCTGGGGGTTATCAAAAGGCATTCTGATGGGAAAGATAGGAAATCACTCAAGATGTAGAAGTAGATGAGGCAGGTTGAGAGAAAGTGGCTCCAGCAAAATGTAAATTACAACATTTAAAAGAACTCCTCAACACTGAACATCACAAATTCATAATCTGACAGCTATGCAAGGTTGTATTTCTTTCTATAAAGCTATGCTATTTATATAATGGCTACTAAGAGGGGTATCATCTATTACATTTTACAGGCCCATTATAGCCTGCTTTGTGGTTCAGAAGTGCCTGTGCTGCAATGTCCCACTGCTGTGGTCTGCTACTTAAAATGAACACAACTCTCTCTCTCTCTCTTTTTTTTTAATAATTTATACTTTATCGAATTTTCTGCCAGTAATATAGGCAGACATAAGGAGAAGAGGATAATATGTACATGTACACCTTGAAACAGAAAACAGACATGAACTAAAGCAAACAAACACACACACACACAAAAGATCAGTATTGTATGAGCACATGTATTGAGATACATGCATGTATGTGTGTATATGGACGGGAGCAGAGCCGTTGTTTTTTATGGGTCACGACATAAATCTTTCCATTCAGAATGCTAGTGTTCTAACCTGCCCAACATAGAAAAGGAGATCCCTTCATCAGCCAAGCAGATGATGCCAGTCAGTGGTTGATGGTACGTGGGCTCATTTCCATTGTGTTGCAAGCAGCCTCCCGCCTAGCATCATAGCGCTCTGGACCCATTCAATATAAACAGAAGGAATTGTGCAACCAAATCTGATTTAAATGAATATCTGTGCTGCCTCCGCTGGGGATTGGATTTTCAGGGAAAGCAAATTACCCGCCCGTTTACACTCATCTGGGTGCAGATCAGATGCTTGTCTGTGAGAAATTAAACCCGTTATCAACCAGGGAGACGCCTTTGTA
Source organism: Poromitra crassiceps (assembly GCF_964638095.1). NCBI lineage: Eukaryota > Metazoa > Chordata > Actinopteri > Beryciformes > Melamphaidae > Poromitra > Poromitra crassiceps. Next base: position 1,039,329 of record NC_139633.1, on the reverse strand, counting down.
CAGAATGTACTGATTCCTGTTTGAGGAATCACTCTCCTCTGGAGAAGCATGCTGCTGATTACACATCGCCTGCTCGCTGCTGATTACACATCATATATATATATATATATATATATATATATATATCGTCGGCAGTATTGCTTCACAATGGTTACAAAATAAATGCTTACTCAAGCTGTCAGGGTTTGATCATGTGATGAGTGCAGAGGATCTGAATTATTTGAATGCCTGCAAGTGAGTAAGAAAATCTACAGTATTAACTAACAAGTCAGTGTTATGCCCTCATTTAAGTTGATGGATTTTACATAAAGATGTGAACAATAATGACAGTAATGAGTTTCTTTCAAGAGGGCAGTTTATCTACTCAGTTCGCAGGCTCGCAGACGCAGCTGTGTCCGCTGCGTGACCTCGCCCGCAGCTCGGCCGCTGCGTGACTTCGCCCCCGCAGCTCGGCCGCTGCGTGTCCTCACCCGCAGATCGGCCGCTGTGTGTCTTCGTCTGCAGCTCGGCCGCTGCGTGACCTCGCCCGCAGCTCGGCCGCTGCGTGACCTCGCCCGCAGCTCAGCCGCTGCGTGACCTCGCCCGCTGCGTGACCTCGCCCGCTGCGTGACCTCGCCCGCTGCGTGACCTCGCCCGCGCAGCTCGGCCGCTGCGTGACCTCGCCCCCGCAGCTCGTTGATTGGTTGACTTGGCTAGAGGGCGGCCCTTACCGAGTGCGTCCAACGTCATTTCCCCTGGGAAATGACAGGATGTTGATGTTTTGGGAAATGAGAGACAGATAGAAGCGGCTCCATCAATGAACTAATGACTCTTTGACATTGAGACGTGTAGCAGTTCGTCTATGGACCGTTTCAACAGTCCACTCCTGCACGCTGGAATCTCGTTCAGCACAACGAGCGAGCCGGAGAGGGAGCAGTCCGGCTCGCATTGGCATACAACTCTACCTCGAGGGGTCAAACCAGAGAGTGGTGCAGGCTGGAGCAGAGCTACATCGAGGTAAGGCCCTGAAGGCCTTCACTACTAAGCTACAGTATGGTCAAGCCGATGCTAACTCAGTATAGCCCAAACCAAAGCAAACCAAACGTTACATTCTAGTTTGCGGTGGCTGGTTTTGATTGTGAGAAATTAATGTTGCCTCTAGATTCTAGGGGTTTTCAAAGTGTGAGACTGTGGGCCTCCCCCCAGACAAAGCCTGGGAAAAGCTGCCCCCCTCACTCAATTCTTGGATGCCCAAAAAACACCAAAAGTGGTCTGTCTGAAGGCATTCATTTATTTTTGACTCTGGGAAAGTGGGAAAACGGTCAAATTCCCCAAAACTACCGTAAATTCCGGACTATAAGGCGCACCGGTGTATAAGCCGCACCTTCAAAGTTGACTATTTTTTTCTTATATAAGCCGCACCGGACTATAAGCCGCGGGTGTTTTAATGGTATTTTTTTTTTTTTTTTTGTGTTTTAATGTTTAATTACCATATGTAATGCTCCCATTTATTAACATTTCAACAAAACAACATAACACAACACCACCTGTGTTGTTATTTACAGTGCACACAGTGTCATACAGTGTCATACAGTGTCATACAGTGTCATACAGTGTGGTGAAAAGAGGGCAAGAGAGGAAATTAAAACAGAAGTGGATTTATAGTTAGAAAGAGTGCTAAAAAAGAGAGATTTTATTTATTTATTTATTTATTTTTTGAAAAAATCCATAGATAAGCCGCACCGTTATATAAGCCGCAGGGGCCAAAAAAGACCAAAAAACGGGAAAAAAGGTGCGGCTTATAGTCCGGAATTTACGGTACTCTATCTCTGAAGTACAGTATATCTCTCTAACCAAATCACACACATTAGGCTATTCTATATGATCTGCTTTTGATAAGCAATGTAATAGCTAACATAATATTTTTAACATGTTTTTCTTCTTCATTTTTTCACTTCCATTCACTGAGCCTCCCCTGAAACTGCTTGGAGCCCCCCTGGGGAGGCCCGCATCTCACTTTGAAAACGTCTCCCCTAGACTAAAGCCAAGCCAAAGTAGTTTGATAACAGATCAGAGAAACACTTTCAAAGCCGCACTGTAACTGTATTGAAATGTATTGATTTGTGATATATCATCCCATCCCTAATAAATGTGAAAACTGTCTGTTTGAAATAGAGGAATAGACAGAGAGGTGAGAACTTTGAGAGTCGCCACTAGATCAGCACATTGTGCTGAGATCATTAGCGAATGATGAAGAGTCAGCCTGTATCAGCCCAGTGAAATGAATAGTGACAGTCCAGTTACTCTCGCCCGTCTCCAGAGAGAGAGACAGACAGAGAGCGAGAGAGAGAGAGAAAGAGAGAGAGAGAGAGAGAGAGAGAGAGAGAGCCCTCCACTTACATTTACACAACCTGAACAAAGGCTACATTAGTCCCTGGCTGGCTGTCTTGAGGCTTTTCGGGAACCCACTCGAGTGGGTTGAGAGGAGAGAGGGAGAGACAGGGAGAGAGAGAGAGAGAGAGAGAGAGAGAGAGAGAGAGAGAGAGAGAGAGAGGGAGGCTTCTCTGTGAACTCTAGCTCTACCAGCAAAGATGAGACACTTCTGTCTTACTTTTCAAATAGCTAGTTCATTAGCAGCAGGGTGGCTGGATCTTAATACAGGAAGTAATGAATCAACAGGATCTTAATCCAGGAAGTAATGCATCAACATAATCTTAATACATGAGCTGCTGTGAAATCAAGAATGCACAATATTCAGGTATAGCTTTAGGTGCTGGATTTGAAATGTGATGGACGTATTAGTTGGATAAAATTTTGAAAACAAATAAAAAATCACAAAAGCACAACATTCTTCACTTTGATATGAGCTTTTGCTGCAATCTACAGTCCGATCTGTCTGTGCGTCTAAGCCCCTTCTAAACATGCAGTGGAATCCGGATTATAACCAGCTCCTAGCTGCATGTTTAGAAACAATTAGCCGGCTTATGCACACTCCCGCGAGTGCGGATCATGACCATCTGAACCCCTAGTATAGGATCCGCATTATTGGAAAAGCGGCTGTTGTTTAACACTGGCAGCTCATGATCCGGATCATGTAGCTGTTATGTCTGATGTGATATGTGGTAGCACTTTACAAACCATTAATGTCCCAGTGATCATTATTTTCATGAATGGACGTTACGTGGTTAGTTACGTGGCTGGATTATTTGGAAGAGAGCCAAATTAGGTGAGTAAACAACTAAAAGTGGAATCGTTTCTTTGTCCCTCATCTGCCAGTTTAAAAATGCAACAAGAGAGATGATAGCCTACTAGAGTTGCGCGATCTTGACCTCAGTCAGATCGTCAATCGCCACCCTTTGACATCGCCAATACACATGTCATCCCGCAAGCACATGGCTAATTAATATGGACGTTAACATTCATATTAATTAGCCATGTGCTTCAGCTGCACTTGGGTACTTTGCTAACTTAGCATCGATGCTAGCGGGACTTACCCAGCTATCGTCATTGCCTGCTTACTGCTGCTTGCTGGTAATGTTAATCCCATGTCAGAAAAAGTCTCCAGATTTGTCGCTAACGTCAGTCTCTCTTCTGAGAAAGATTGTCTCCAGGAGGGTCTGAAAAGTTGTCTCGAGTTGGATGCAGCCAAGTATTGTGAGGCAGCCAGTGTTGTGACCTTACAGTCTGTGTGTGTCTCTGAGTGTGTCTGTGTGTGTGTGTCTGTGTGTGTGTGTGTGTGTGTGTGTGTGTGTGTCGTGTGTGTGTGTGTGTGTGTGTGTGTGTGTGTGTGTGTGTGTGTGTGTGTGTGTCTCTGTGTCTCTGTGTTGTCTTTTATTTATTCACCGCACTTCCTCAGTCAAAGTCATGTTTGTGCAGCGAGGATGCTTTGTTGATGCTGCTCTTCCATCTAAACAAGTCTGTTTGTGTCTGGAGGCCTCAGATCATCAGTGTGAGCCGTGAAAAGAAACGCTGTTGCTGCCGGGAAAACTTGACACTTTGACAAATATCTCACATTAACATCAGCGATTAGGGGCTAATCTGAAAACACATCCAGATGTGAGGACGGAGGTTTGACACTACAAGCCTCCAGATGTGAGGACGGAGGTTTTGACACTACAAGCCTTTCACTGCTTTAAACTGTTATTTTGACCCAGAAAGTTGAATGAGAACACATTGTTATTTCCAGCTGTCTGAAGGAGAAATGGTAAGGAAAGGGAACTCACTGCCTTTTGCTCAAAGGCCTTTTGATAGTAGTTGTGTGTGGGGTTGGTGGGGGACAGTTATTCACTTTAGCAGTAGTTTCTAAGGGAAGAGGACATGTTACCCTAATTTCCACCATCGCCATTTCCACAGCCAGTCTAAAGATTTGAACTGGCAACCTCCAAAATCACAAGCCCATTTCTCTTATTTATAAACAACTTATAAACCATGAAAGACTTAAATATTGAAATCAGCCATAATGAAGTAATTCAACTTATTAACTCCATTTAGGCTCGCTTAGCTCAAACACTTTGGGATGAGACAGACATTGCAGCAGTGTGCAGAAACACAAGCCAAGTGTTGCTAAAAAGGAGGTGAAAGTGTGTTTTCAGAACAACAGGGGTGCTTCGAAATGCACGAGTCAGATGTTGGTTTTGTTTATGTGTCACTTAGATCAATGGGGCCCAGGTGCACCCAATCGGCCTAATGACCCCAACACCAGGTGCCTGCAAGGCAGGTTCCAGGAGAGTGGGTGAGTCATCACAAAAGCTCAAATCCTATCAGATGGGGGACCCTGGGACAAAATCTGATCAGAAAATGGGCCTAATTTGTGGTCTAATTTGTGTCCGTTTATGGATCCTGGAGAACCACTGACTTACAGTAGATGAGGATGTCAAGCTGGCAACATGGTGGCTGTAAATCCTCCCCTTTCTGGTGGAGCCAAGATGAATATTGTTGAATGCTTCTTCTCCTCCCAGCTGGCTTGTCAGGGCTTCTTCTCCTCTCAGCTGGCTTGTCAGGGCTTCTTCTCCTCTCAGCTGGCTTGTCAGGGCTTCTTCTCCCCTCAGCTGGCTTGTCAGGGCTTCTTCTCCCCTCAGCTGGCTTGTCAGGGCTTCTTCTCCCCTCAGCTGGCTTGTCAGGGCTTCTTCTCCCCTCAGCTGGCTTGTCAGGGCTTCTTCTCCTCCCAGCTGGCTTGTCAGGGCTTCTCCTCCCAGCTGGCTTGTCAGGGCTTCTTCTCCTCTCAGCTGGCTTGTCAGGGCTTCTTCTCCTCTCAGCTGGCTTGTCAGGGCTTCTTCTCCTCCCAGCTGGCTTGTCAGGGCTTCTTCTCCCTCCAGCTGGCTTGTCAGGGCTTCTTCTCCCTCCAGCTGGCTTGTCAGGGCTTCTTCTCCTCTCAGCTGGCTTGTCAGGGCTTCTTCTCCCCTCAGCTGGCTTGTCAGGGCTTCTTCTCCTCCCAGCTGGCTTGTCAGGGCTTCTTCTCCTCCCAGCTGGCTTGTCAGGGCTTCTTCTCCTCCCAGCTGGCTTGTCAGGGCTTCTTCTCCTCCCAGCTGGCTTGTCAGGGCTTCTTCTCCCTCCAGCTGGCTTGTCAGGGCTTCTTCTCCTCTCAGCTGGCTTGTCAGGGCTTCTTCTCCCTCCAGCTGGCTTGTCAGGGCTTCTTCTCCTCCCAGCTGGCTTGTCAGGGCTTCTTCTCCTCTCAGCTGGCTTGTCAGGGCTTCTTCTCCCTCCAGCTGGCTTGTCAGGGCTTCTTCTCCTCTCAGCTGGCTTGTCAGGGCTTCTTCTCCCTCCAGCTGGCTTGTCAGGGCTTCTTCTCCCTCCAGCTGGCTTGTCAGGGCTTCTTCTCCTCCCAGCTGGCTTGTCAGGGCTTCTTCTCCTCCCAGCTGGCTTGTCAGGGCTTCTTCTCCTCCCAGCTGGCTTGTCAGGGCTTCTTCTCCCTCCAGCTGGCTTGTCAGGGCTTCTTCTCCTCCCAGCTGGCTTGTCAGGGCTTCTTCTCCTCTCAGCTGGCTTGTCAGGGCTTCTTCTCCCTCCAGCTGGCTTGTCAGGGCTTCTTCTCCTCCCAGCTGGCTTGTCAGGGCTTCTTCTCCCTCCAGCTGGCTTGTCAGGGCTTCTTCTCCCCTCAGCTGGCTTGTCAGGGCTTCTTCTCCTCCCAGCTGGCTTGTCAGGGCTTCTTCTCCCCTCAGCTGGCTTGTCAGGGCTTCTTCTCCCCTCAGCTGGCTTGTCAGGGCTTCTTCTCCCTCCAGCTGGCTTGTCAGGGCTTCTTCTCCCTCCAGCTGGCTTGTCAGGGAAAAAAAGCATCGAAAGACAGAGAACTTCGATTTTCTCTCGCTTGTCCCCCCTAAAGAGATAAGAGCAGCTCCTGTCTGTATAGTATCAGCTGTGAAGCCTCCCCCACTGTTCCAGGAGACACAGATAAGACAGTGATGTATCTGCTGCAGCAGGCACTGGCAAAACAAATAGTCTCTGTGCTGAGAAACACAGGGCCAATCAAAGCTGTGCACTGAGAAACACAGGGCCAATCAAAGCTCTCCGCTGAGAAACACAGGGCCAATCAAAGCTGTGCGCTGAGAAACACAGGGCCAATCAAAGCTGTGCACTGAGAAACACAGGGCCAATCAAAGCTGTGCACTGAGAAACACAGGGCCAATCAAAGCTGTGCACTGAGAAACACAGGGCCAATCAAAGCTGTGCGCTGAGAAACACAGGGCCAATCAAAGCTCTCCGCTGAGAAACACAGGGCCAATCAAAGCTGTGCGCTGAGAAACACAGGGCCAATCAAAGCTCTCCGCTGAGAAACACAGGGCCAATCAAAGCTCTCCGCTGAGAAACACAGGGCCAATCAAAGCTCTCCGCTGAGAAACACAGGGCCAATCAAAGCTGTGCACTGAGAAACACAGGGCCAATCAAAGCTGTGCACTGAGAAACACAGGGCCAATCAAAGCTCTGCGTTAAGAAACACAGGGCCAATCAAAGCTGTGCACTGAGAAACACAGGGCCAATCAAAGCTCTGCGTTAAGAAACACAGGGCCAATCAAAGCTCAAAACATATTCACTGATTTTTTTTTGTTCAATTCCCTCGTCTGAAATATGTCTGTTTGTGTTGTGAGGCTGTCGTGTCTTAAGGTCATAAGTTTGTGAAGAGTACGTGCTCAGAATGTTTTCCTGACAACATGTAGCAGCGTAGATAGATACTTTATTCATCCTTTGCAGGAAATTAATATGTCACATGATGCAGGAGGACAGAGATAAGATATTAATGGATATTAAACTATGTATTTCCTTATGACACCTCAAACTGAAACACGATGATACTAAAATATATCTATGTATTCAGTCTTGAGTGCAGTGTGTTTGTCTTCCTCTGACATCACCCATCTCTGTTGACAGATGTTGCCGATGCATCATGGCCAGTAAGTTGGAAGTGATCACTAAATCACATTTGACAGTTGTCATTTGGTTCAATCAACTTGTTGAGTAATCTGATTGGTTGAAGGCCAACTGTGCTGAGAACGCCCATATTGGTTGGTTGCTATCTTTCTTGTTTTCTCTTGTTTATTTTTCTTATGTGTAAAACCTCTCAGTCAGCACACGTGTCGGTACCTGTAACTGTTGTGTTAAAGCCAGGATCGCCTTGAGGACGTTTCTCACTGTGACGATGGGAACTTCAGTGTTGCCAACTGTTCTCAACTGTCCCTATATTGCATCACCTGCATCACCATCGTACCCCGAATCTCTCATGGCTGTACTGACCGTGTTCCAGCCTCAACACAGTGGATCTGTACTGACCGTGTTCCAGCCTCAACACAGTGGATCCATTCTTCCCTCCCTGGTGAAGTAAAGGGTGAAGTCGTATTATGAAGTACACGTAATATATATTATATAATATATATTATACACGTGCAATATACCAATATATGAGGAGCTGATACTGTCTCAGTATATGATGGACTAAGAATTGAGTGAAGCTATCCCATAGAGACACTGCATGAAATAGGCCACGCCCATCACAGGGGAAAGCTCTCCATTCACTCCCATACACCAGCGTCATTTCCCTTGAATTAAACATAGCTAAAAGCTGTTGTGTGGTGGAGCTGCGCAGACAATAAATGTAAAGAAATCACCAATTAAAGTTATTTTGTACTCCCGAGCAAAAGAAGGAAGCCATTGAGAATTGGCGAGAAGAAAAATGTGGATCTAGCTGTCAGTGAAGTAAGTTGGAGTGTTCATCTTCCGTATATATGATCTTTGTGTGCAACACTCGAGCATGCACGCGACATAGGAGAACGCCAGGGTTGGGGGGAAGTTTTTGTTTTCCCCCGTTTTGGGTGTGGTTTCTGAATTGGTTTCTATGTCTGCCTCACATTTCTATCACTTAAAGACCCCCTAAACTCATTTTAGGATGTATACAACATTCTCTACTTTGAATAATACTTTGTGTCTGATGGTTTTCCCCCACAAAAAAAGTTAAAGATCCCCTAACTTCAAAAATATGTTTTTCTTGTTCCCACAGTTGTATGTTTGAGCTTCACTGTGTAGAATGATGTCTGTGCAGAGTTTGACACTACAAGACTGTTTTCACATTCATCTGCTGAAAGTGGAAAGTTTCTCTGTGCTAATTGAAAATCCAATTTTCTATGAGCATGATTTGTGACATCCCAAATAGTCTGGAAGCCAATTCTGGTCCAATATTCAACGTATACAAACACACATTTTGGACCGCAGGAAGACTAGCGCTCGTTTATGCGTCAGCTAATCGAGATCTGTTTTAATAAACGATAATAAACAATAAACAAGTGTGATGAAATCTGAAGCCTCCTGTGCACTGTGAGTGGAATTTACAGTGAAGTAGAGACATCTTGTGTCTAGCAGGAACACTTTTGAGATTAAATGTATACAGTATTTGCATATTCATACATGTAGGCTCTCAAATGAGGGAGGAGTAGATGTCATTTTAAGGATTTTAACAAGGTAATTTAACTTTTTTGTGGGGTAAAACATATTAAAAGTAAAGAGTTTACATATTATAACATGACTTTAGTGGGCCTTTAAAATAAAAGCATACAAAATAAAGGAGTGGGGAGAAAAATAGCTAAATAGCTGCATGTGAACGAAAAAAGAGAGGGACAAAGGCAGAGTAGTCTAATATTATTCTCCTCAGTTGATGTGAGTCATTGCTTGCAGGTGTAATAACACGGACTGATCCAACACAGAGGCAGGGGGTAACACGGACTGATCCAACGCAGAGGCTATGGCTGCTCACACAGGGAGAGATTTCTACCTCCACCACTCTCCTAACTCTATTCTCTGGAAAAGAACGCTGTAAATGAGAGTGGTTCCAGGAAGCTCCGGTTGTAAAACGTCTCGTATGATATCGCTGTCTCTGTTTCACCATTATCACACGGGCATCCGTTATTAAAGGGGCACTTCACCGAAAAAAACAAAACAATGCTGATTTAATTTGCACGTGATCTCACACACATCCAGTACAGTTTGGCAGGCAATCGTTTAGTTTGACAGTTATTGAGAGTTGATTTGAGTTAAGTTGATGTCATCGGAAGGCACTGAATCACTCGGTTGTATTAATTACAAGTCTTCGGTCAGAGCATCATGAGTTTGATTTCTATAATCAGTTCCAACTTCAATAACTTCAATCATTCCATACAAATTCAGAAAAGAGAATTTAAAGTCCCTCGAAACCAAAATCCACAAAAACCTTCTAACTTAAATTTAGGGTCTTATGTGAGTAATTGTGTGCCTCAGAAAGTAGGAGACATTACTTTCAACCCCAACCCCCAAAATCGCCACTTTTCTACAAGGTCTCATTTTCACTTTCTAATTGAAGAGAGCGTGTGCGCGCACCGCTAAAATGAATGATCTTATCACGCCATAAGATTTAATCGAATCACACACACGCACGCACGCACGCGCACACAAACACACACATACACACACACACACACACATACACAGTAGCGCTGTGCACTCGCAGCGGCAGCCTCTCTTCCTCTCTGTCAGTATGCGCCGAGCAACGAGCGAACACACACACACACACACACACACTCCATCTCTCTTTCCTTCTCTCTCTCTCTCCTTCTCTCTCTCCGTTTCCCTCCCTCTCTCTCTCGCTCATCATCGTTCAAATTTGGCTGATGGCTTATTAACATAAGTTCCTGTGATGTGATGAACTCAAAATGCTAAATAATAAATAAATAAAAATCTGGTTTCCAGGGACTTTAAATTCAGTTGTCGGCGGGAACAAATCTCATCACTTTCAATCCAAGTAATTTACACAAACACAAGATCTCAAGTCAAGAATTAAGAAACCTTTTCAAGTCATCAAAGTGAAAGTCGAGTCCCAAGTCACAAGAACCCAAGTCAAGTCAGTTTCAAGAATTCTCCTCATCTGCATCAAGTCAAGTCTCAAGCAATTAAAATTGAGACTGGAGGATGTGACTCACCACCTCTGGTGACAAGAGTCATGAGTTGGAGTTGAACCCATAACATTTCAAGTGAATGCTATACAGTTTGGTCCTCTGATATACTGTACGTACCCATTTTTGTTTTGGAAGTGTAATTTACTATTATTAGGGGAGGGTTAAAATCCATGCGCCTTATGGTTCAGGCCCAAGAAATCTAGTGATCATATTGATGGTGATGTCATTGATCTCTGTAGGGAAATTCTCTTGTTGCTTGACCCCTCCACACAGAGGTCAGAGGTTCAAGCTCAGGCTCCCTGTGCACTACACCGCCCTGCTGCCAATTCAGCCCAGGTCACTGAGTCTATACTTCAACAACTCATCCTGGTACAATGCCCTCACCATCAGTGTCTGTACTTCCTGTACCAGTCCGTGCCAGTGCGCCTGTAGCCTACACTACAGTATAACCTACTGACTGCAGAACAAACCGTTCTGGGCCCAATTGCACAAAGCACCTTAGGTTAAGATTTCCCTTAGAGTCAGAGTTAAGGTGTCCATAAAATAGAATCAGCTGCACAAAACACCCGTAAATCTTGTGCTAATGTTTTCCTTCAAATGTTTAACCTTATGGAGAAGATTTAAGGGTGTCTTGTGCAGCCGATTCTATTTTATGGACACCTTAACTCTGACTCTAAGGGAAATCTTAACCTAAGGTTCTTTGCGCAACTGGGCCCAGATCCTAAAGACAGTGTTGCATCATGGGATTATGGAGCAGAGGGTAGCGTGGACAACTTCACATGAACGTTACACATGCCTTATTATTACATTAAAAGCCACTGTGGTCAAACGTTCTCATGCAGGACAAAATGACACAATACATAAGCAGATAAGTAACTGCTGTGATACTAGACGAATTTGAACTGAGGGTAACTTGAACCAGATGGTAGTTGACTGTTGGTATCACAGTGGGTCACAATCCTCCATTTCACACGTTGGTTCCCAGGCCACAGAGGGACAGATGGTACGAGTTAAGATAGTTCAACAACACTTATGGCAAAAAAGCTCTTGGATCAATTTGCCAATTTTTGCCAATTGAAGTTAATTTATAACTTTGTGAAGGTGAAGTGCTATAAGTGCTAGAAGTATAAGTAGTTATGGGATGATGCTAAAGCTATGATGTTAAACGGGGGTGTCCGGGTATTGTAGCGGCAGATTCCCTGCCTACCAACACGAGGGTCGCAGGTTCGCACCCCCGTGTTACCTCCGGCTTGGTCGGTTGTCCATACAGGCATGATTAGCTGTGTCTATGGGTGGGAAGCCGGATTAGGGGCATGTCCTGGTCACTCCACTAGCGCCTCCCCAGGTCGGTCGGGGTGCCTGTTCGGGCTGGAAGGGAACTGGTGGGGATACCTCCCACATGCTACGTCCTGCCGGTGAAGATCCCCGCTGTCAGGTGAAAAGAAGCGGCTGGCAACTGCACATGTGTCAGAGGAAGCATGGTGCTAGTCTACCGCTCTCCCCAGATCGGCAGAGGGCGGAGCAGCGACGGGGCAGCAGGGGGAAATTGGCCAAGTACAATTGGAGCGAAAATAGGGGAAATCAGAAAAAAGAAAAAAGCTACCATGCATACTCATCAAAATTAATGCAACACTTTTGACAGTTTTGAGCGGACACTGATTGGAGGTTGATACCCTCCAATCAATAATTGTTAAATAATTACCACTGAAGAAGCAACACATTAAAAGCGGAAAATTGTGCAGCGTACAAGAACTTTAGGATGATTACAGCCACGATTTGACAACATGACTGATTGGATAGAATCATTGACAGTACAGAATCCACCCAACACCAGAGCCAGATTCAGAACGTTAATCAAAGACCTTATTTTGTAAAAAGTTGTAGCAATGAGATGAAAGAGATACCAAAATCAGCACTAATCAATCTAAATAATGTCTACAGTGTATATGCCTAGCCAGCAAACGGTTCCAGGTTATGAATAACACACACACGCACGCATGCACACACACACGCACACACACACACACAGTAGAGGCTCCTGGAAAAGTTGCTTTCATATGCAGAAAAACATATTTTTATGTCCATGCACACACGGCTAGCTGTGCTTTATTGGCTGCTATACTGTACCTTGGATAAGTCTTCTGCACTGGGGGGCTAGTTAGCAAACTCTCTTTACTTCTCCAGCTTCTTCTTTTTTTTTTTTTTTTTTTTTTTTTAATGTACTGCTTTGAAGAAAATTACTTAAGAAACTTGGCTGCTCCTCAGCTGCTCCTCGCACCCTCTGCATCACTGTCACACTGTATATAACCACAGTTAAAAACAACCTCTGGGATATTGTTGCTATTTAACAGGATGGAAGTACACTTTATGGCATGGTTCTCAAAGTGGGGTCCGTGGACCCCCACAGGTCCTTCAGGGGGTTCCAGGGGGTCCCCAGCAAAAAGGGGAATCATTTATTTTCACTATAATCCCATCCATAAGTAACACAATGACACAATGTAGGACTATTGTGGTCGTGGGTTTCATACACTTTCTGTAATAAAACATCTCAAAGCTAAAATATTGTCAGATGCATGGGGGACCCTGGGACAAACTCTTAGCAAATGGGGGTCCATGGTTTATTGCAGTTTAGGGGTCCTTGACAGTGTGCAAAATACCCCATGGCAATCGGGGGCCGGGGGGTCCCCCTAATATAGCGCTCCAGACAGTGTGCTGAAGTCTTACAAAGTCACTATATGATTTCATTGTTGCAAGTAATCAATTATAGGCTTTGCACATACATCACCAAGGCAATATCATTAACAATAAGGCCACTCACACAACTTTAATGTGCTGCAATGCATGTCTGCAACATGTAATGCACACAGCACAAATCGCCTCCACACACGCTCACAAGTTCTGACTGTATAGCCATTCAAATAAATTGTTTAATTTTGCTTTTTATGTTAGATATTATATTTTGATATTCAAATTAAATTGAAATTATGCATTTGTTTATTTTCTTATATACTTGATGAGGAACTGCTGTCAGTGCGTTTCTCAGCTAAAGGCCTAAAGCAGGCCTATCTGAACGTTTTCGTTGCCTATTTGAAGATATTGGAGTTTTCGTTCGGTTTATTTTATGAAGTTAATTTGCAGTTAGACGTGTTTTTGAGTTTGGGATATTAGGCTATTTTATTTGATGACGATAAATAAGAGCAGCGGGCCGCGGCTAAAACACAGTCGGTATACAAATTTTTACCAATGCACAGCAGGTCCATCACAATCCAGACACAGTAAAGATAGATCAAATAGCATAATAAATATATAGGTTAAAATAATGTCAATACAATATTCTTACCTTAAAAAAGAAGAATGGACCAGAGAGGCCTTGGCTTGGCTTCGTCTCGTCGCCGTCCTCTGGTATCCAAGAAGAAGAGATGATGTCCTGCTTGAATCCAGCTTCTCATGAAGGACAGCACCTGTTGTGTCTCTGGCTGCTGTGTCATTTACAGCGGAAAATCCTCTCTCAAACTCAGCAGATGTGCGGAGATAAGTGCGACTTGCTGTGCAATAGTCTTTCTAATGTAAAAACAGGCACCCGCTGCGACTCAGAGGAGCTCGCGCTCTCTCTCAACTTATTGACATTGTTCCAGTGCATTGTTCTGGATGATTCCCTGGCGGGAGAAGAGCGCGAGCGCTCAACTCGCGTCTCGTGCTAGCTGCTCCACTGGCATTAGCTTAGCTCCAGCCACACTTTTTAGCTGCGGCAGCTCCAGACGAACCAGCATTTAGCTTCGGGTATCTCCTCCGCTACATTGACGTTCTCGTTCCGATTCAACTTTTTAGAGGCGAATCCACCGAAAATCCTTGCAACAGGTTGTTGTCTCATGTGTCAAGCAGGTCAGCCGGGTCAAGTAGCGCGCATCATGCGGAACATTTTGCAGGACAGCGCCACCCATGGAAGGAGGGCTTACCAGAAACAAGCGAAATGACCAGGCAACGCCACAACAACAATGCATTTATTTTGTTATACATGTTTTGTTATTCGAATAATGAATACTGGACAGAGTAAGCTTTTAAAAGACATTTTAGTGACAATTGCAAGTGACAAATATATTTATTTTGATGATTTTTCCAGAGACCCCCGAAAATTGTTGAGGCTTTCAGGGGGTCTGACCTGTCAATCAAGGGATCTCTGGATCGAGACCCCCCGTATTTCGCACCTTGGTCCTTGACGTGAAACAGTTTGAGAACCTCTGCTTTATGGCCAAAAAGAAACTGCCCACAGTTTCAGAGACTTTCCACAGATTTGCAGCCAAAAATACCACAAAAAGTGATAACTTGTGGTATGATAGCTCTGTTATGGACACGGATCATTAGTGGGACTGGCAGAATCGCTTCGGGCTTTTTGCTATTTCAGTATGCAGAGAGCACTCTGAGGACTGCAGTGACACTAAACGACTATGACAGAGCATTCTCTCTCCTTCCCTGTGTGTGCGTGTGTGCGTGTGTGTGTGTGTGTGTGTGTGTGTGTGTGTGTGTGTGTGTGTGTGTGTGTGTGTGTGTGTGTGTCTGTGTGTGCGCATACCCTGTTTATGCATACAGATGTGAGCACAGAGAAGTCAGCTGGCTGGTAGTATTGTTAACCAGCATTCTTCTTCTTATACTGACACACGCAACTTAAGTGCTTTAAGTGTGTTACAGCGACTCACCGAATCAATTGAATGATCCT
>NC_139633.1:934230-1016730 GCF_964638095.1 Poromitra crassiceps | reverse complement strand
ACCAACATGTTTCTGCTCACGCAGGAGCCTTCATCAGGGAGTAAGAGGTCATGTACTGTAACAAAGACAACTCCTTATATGGACATCAGACAAGATGACATCATTGGATGGCCATCCAATCAGAATGATTCAATTATACAAAGAGAAAAAAGAAAATAAAGAGCAGTCACCTTGGTGCTAAAGGGCACAAACATTATATGGTGAAGACCACATGAAAAATACACAAGAATATATACAACTGGCATCAACTCACCATCCCAGAAATGGCCAAAGCATCAGCACAGATCATAAAAATACCATAGATGTGACAATATTTACACCGGTCATAAAACACCTTGAGAGACAAGCCGAGGGCCACTTAAGATCGGTCAAAGGGCCACGTCTGGCCCCCGGCCTGACTTTGGACATGCCTGGCCTATGGTAATGTAACCTGCCACGTATGATATTCAGGTAGTTAGACATGCCTGCCACGTATGATATTCAGGTAGTTAGACAGCATTTACTAGTTGTTAGGCAAGTATTTTGTGTGAACTCATCCAAAGTGAGGACTATATATCCATACAAAGCATTTCCTTCTTTCATCAGTCTCTCTCTCTCTCTCTCCCCCTGTACTGACTCTGCCTCTCTCTCCCACCCTTTCTCCTATTCTCCACATCTCTCTCTTTAACTCTTTCCCCTGCTTGTCTTGATCCCTCCCTTCTCCATCTTTCTCATGCAAAATATCTACTGTAGCTATCATGTCCACTGCTTCCCCACTAGTACCTCTCTATTTCCCTAAAATCGCCCCCTCCCTCCCTACTCCCCCCCCCCCCCCCGCCCCCGAGGGATGCACAGATTCAGAGAACAAGCTCCCCCCTGAGAGACGAGAGAAGAGAAGTTCATTAAAACTGGGAGATGGGTCATCCATCACGAATACCCTTGCCTGCAGGACGCTGTTCCAATCCCACTGTAACTTCACAGTGTGCGGTAAATTGCCCACTCCCTCTGTGCCCTATATAGCCTTGCTCTGCACAGGAAAGACGTTATGGTGGTGATGTGCAGGACTGCAGGGCGAGGCAGACTGTGGCAGCCTCGCAGGTGATCCTGGGTATAACCTGCCTCTCAAAGGTGTGTGTTTATATGCAGCTTCAGTGATGTCTTAGAGTCCAAGTCTAAGACTTAGACTAATTTCAGAGAGACAGAGTAGTTGTACGCACATCCAATCCTCTGTCAGGCCAGGTGTTGGATATTCTTCATAGAGTCCATAAGTGAAAAGAAGAAGAAAATCCGCACACTGATTTGCAGCTCCCAGAGTATTTTAAAAGGCAACTTCAAACATTTCAAATGTCAAGTGGCAGATTGGATTAGATTTTTTTCCTAAATACAATGTCACCGAATGGCCTATTTGATATTAAGCCCTTTTTGTGAATTAATATTTGGTGATTTTATCTCTCAGCGTTTTCTCTGTTTTTTCTGTTTTCGGATCGATTTATTATTGCACATTTAATATGTTTCTTGTTAGTCCACTGTATATATTCTTTCATTATAATTGTATTTTGGAATGTATCCAATTGTTGATTTTTCTTCATACGCAGCTGACTATTAGCTCTAATTGACTGATTGTCAGATGATGTCAGAGTGATGTCACCTGGCTCTCCACTTTACATTTGAAATGTTTGAAGTTGCCTGATGAAGACCTGTTGGTCGAAACGTTGTTTGTAAGTCATTAAAATACTCTGGGAGCTGCAAATCAGTGTGCGGATTTTCTTCTTGTTTTTCACTTATTAGACTAATTTCAAGCATGAAGACTACCTGCAGCCAACGCCCAGTTTCAGGTGATATCACCCCATTCATTGCTATGCACACCCCCTTTCTTTCATGCCTCTCTCCCCGTCCATTCACAGTCACCCACGCTTCCCTCTCTGGCAATAGCCTGTCAGCTCAAGCCATTCATTTCCCTGGCTTTTCCGCTGAGCCAATCACCTAAGCAGTTCAGCATGTTAGAGGCCCTGTGTTTTACTACTGTATGTTGTTACTCACCTATGTGCTGTCACCCTCAGTTGTTGTGATCTTCATCGCTGAAGCAGTTGTTTCGCCCCACCTCCTCCCCTGCCACCACCAACGTCATGACTCCTGAAGAACTCCCTATGGGGGATTCTCTATCCTATACATCACTGACGCCATCCTCTCTCATCTCAAGAGGAGCGTCATCATATCATGGAGCCAAACCTAATTTGTCTATTTGTTTCATTAGACTCTCGTGATTGAATTAGTGTTATTGCCATAATCAGAGCTTCTTCAGTTAAGTGGTTGTCGTGCTCCAATGCAAGGCACATTGAATAAAAGCATTCACTACAGGTTTAGGGACAATGGACATTGATGAACTGAAGTAAGAATGCATGGTAAAGTAAATTCCACTTCAATTCCTGGAGTTGGAATAGAGAGCCAAAGTGAACGTCACTTCCTGCTTCAGCACTTTATTTTCCCAGAGACATTTCCTAAAATGCTTATAAAAATAGTTTTACTTGGTCAAACGGTTCAGCTATATTTAGAATCAGGAGAGACCATAGAACACTTCACTCAGACAAAAAACTAAAAAAACATCAGACAAATATTTTCTTTAAATTAACTTTTTTTAACGTTTTGGTCCGAGTGAAATGTTATGCGGTCTCTCCTGTTTCTAAATATATCTGAACCGTTTTTATTTTTATAAGCATTTTATGAAATGTCTATGGGAAAATAAATGGCGGATGAAAATCTCTGGTACAGTGCTGATGATCAGGAAGTGACGTTCACTTTGGCCCTCTATTGGAATGCCACCCAGCTCAAAGGGAATTGAATTGGAATTGAATTGGAATGAGATGGAACAGAATTGAATTCTATTCAATTCCACTTCTAACTGGGCGTTCACACCTTTCTGCAAAGCGAGTATGCGAGAGGGTTGGATGCCGCTCCGCGCTGCAGGTATCGCCAGAAGATTACAAAACATAGAGGATAATATGATCCATATACAATGAAGAGAAGTGATTTTTCCAACAACTTGTCCGATTTTGCTCGTGCTTTCCTATGTAGCCTGTTGCTGGTTGCCCCCCGCAGCATGATCATGTGGTTTCCAAACAAGCCAATGGTCAATGGCCTCGCCCCGGTCGCCATCTTAACATGACGCCACGTGCAAACAACCTATTTACCTTGTATGCTAGCTAGCTACTCACTGTCAGAGTCAGCTCGGTGCGCTCTGTGTCTGTGCGCGTTGGAAGCGCTCTGGGCATTCCTATTTTTGACATCCAAAGCGCTCTGCCAAGAAAAAAAGACACTGTCTGTGCGGACATAGCCCCTATCTCAGCTGTTTCATGTGGTCCAAACACCATGGAACTTACAGCACGCAACACAGACAAGACCATCATCTGATTCCAGCAACTGATTTGTTTTGACTTTGCCCGCCAACAATCTCTTAACCTGGCCGGATGACTGGTTACCAAAACTCTGTCCAATAAACAAGCTACTTGAGCGTCATGTGACTTTTGTTTACAAACCCTGGTTTGCTTGTAATTGGTCAGTGTGAACCTAAACGGACCAAATCGGATTGAAGAAAACAAACTGATTACAAAACTTACAAACTTCATTGTAACAATAATATATCCTTTCTGTGATTGTTGGTGCAACTGAATCCCAGAACACAACACCTGTATGGGTATTTTGGCTTTTATACAATGGTTACCGTTTTCAGACCAAAATGTTTCATTCAAAGCTGTACTCTGAGAAGAAGTAGGAGGACAGAAAACACAGGAAAGGTTACTATTTTACTTTTTAGTAGAACGTTTAGTAACCAATAAAGCTCGATGGGAATTATTAGCATGGTTGGAACAACACACGTCTTTGACCAATCAGATCACTTGGCTGAAGGCACCTGTTGTAAACTGGTATTTAAACAAAAAGGACCAAAGTTTCCAGCCTTTCAGTGCATAAACACATGGATTTAAGTGAAAAGCGGAGCTGTGGAGCAATGACTCACACGCTCCGCTGATCAGCCTCCACTCAGTCTGTTCCAGCCTGGAAAGAAATATATCAAGTTTTCCAAAGTCTCCGCTTATAGGAGCGAATGCATAACATATAATACATAGTTCTAGTTTTCCTTTAATCATTTGATCACAACCCCTCTGTTCACTTTCTTATGTTTATGACAGTTACACTGCTACACACCATTCGCCCAAACTGTAAACACAAAACTGATCTGTACTAAGCGCCAACGTCCTGACATGTATGGTTTTCCTTACAGTTGTTATTCACAGTATTGCCATAATGTACTACAGTATGTACAAATGTAACTATAGTATTATAATGAAATATAACAAATATTTCTTCAATTGTCGTCAGTTCTGGTATTATCGTCTCACACTCTCAGCAAACCACAAACACAACAAAAGATTTCCTCTGTCTACATTCTTCTTCTTCTTCTTCTTCTGTGATGATGAGAGTGCTGCTGGAGTGAGCCAGGCATCTGATGAAGCTCTCTGCATGATTCATGTTGGCTCTTCTGGCTGGATTGATCCAGAACCATTCAGCCCAAAGTGCTATAAGGCCACGCTTTGTCACAAAACTTTTCTTTGTCCTTTTGATCTGTGGGCACTGAATGATGCCAGAGGCTTTCTATAGCTTCTACAAGCATTGCATATGTATGGTGTGTGTGTGTGTGTGTGTGTGTGTGTGTGTGTGTGAGGGAGGGAGAGAGAGAGAGGAAGAGAGAGAGAGAGAGAGAGAGAGAGAGAGAGATAATGACAGTAAGAAAATGATGCTCCCACAAATTTGCGAGAACTTATACCTCGGCTTTATCATCCCGGCTTCCCAGCACAGCAGCGCGCTGATGATGTCATCTAAGTGAGTCAGTGAGGTGCATGCTGGATGTGGTCAGCTCTTGATCGGCAGTCAGACTCGTTATCCAATTACAGCTGTGTGTTTGGGCTGAGTCATCGCTCCCTTTATTCCACTTATGATATTATAATTCAATAATTCAACAGAATGAAAATGTGTTATGTAAAATCTGTTTTGCAAATGAGTAGCTGCAGGCCTGTGCGTGTGTGTGTGTGTGTGTGTGTGTGTGTATGTGTGTGTGTGTGTGTGTGTGTGTGTGTGTGTGTGTGTGTGTGTGTGTGTGTGTGTGTTACGTGCAGTTGTGTGTATCAAAATCACCACAATGGAAATAAGTATTTTTCTTGTGTTTATCCAGAGTATTGCATTTGTCTTCTTTTAAAATGATCTAATAAATCAAATCAAATAAGCATGTCTGTACTGTCTTCGTAAACTAAACTTCTTTGGAGTCGACCAGAGAATTCTGGCCACGTTATATTCTTCTTTTATTAAGTTAATTAAGTATTTAATTAGCAGTTTACATCCCTCTGTCAAAAAGACAAGAACAGACTGCAAGGTGTTGTCAACCTTAGCTCTAAAATTATCGGCAAAACACACAGATCCCTAGTAGTTTAATAGTGCACAAGTGCTCAAGAAAGCACACAAGATAATCAATGACTCTTTGTTTGGTTTTGTTTGATTTTATTCCAGAGGCCATTCGACTGGTGAACAGCCACAGTCACTTTATATAGACTAAGTCTGCACTTTTGACCTTTTGTTTTGAACCTTTTGACCAAGTCTGATATGCACTTTAAATTGTATTGACTGAATGTATATGACTTGACTCCTGTATTCCTCTGTGGTGTTGGATGATCAGCTATACAGGGATCCTTGCTTTATCAGTGTCACGTATTGTCCTTTGTTCCTTGTTCTGTTTTTGGATGTGTACAAAGTACAGCTTGTTTGCAGTATTCATGCCTTAAATTGCCCCTTGCCGGACTAATAGTTTTTTGAATTGAATTGAATTGAAAGAATACTTTTCCAATTACATAAAGCGGTACCCAAACATTGCTCCTTATCATTAGCCTATAAAACCCTTACTATCAATGCAATATGTGAATATTACTCACAGCAAGTCAAACAGGCTCCTGAACCAGAGAGAGGGTGAAGAGAGAGAAGCCCAGCAAATCCATGACTCAAAGTGCATTTTCATCTGAGCCGAGACAGAATTCCGAGCTCTGTGTCGAGCGCCAACTTGAATGTGCTGAAAAATGTGTTGGAAAAGCAAGTGGAAACGGGCTCAGTGGACAGAATGACTCAGCTGTCAACTCTCTGATTCAGCCCCGTCCAGACCTGGGTCAACCATGTCCTACCCAAGTTTATTAGACCGTGTGGCCTGCAATAAACTTATAGGACCACAATAGAGACCAAGGAACACAATGGAAACAAGTCTCTGACTTTATTGTGATATCCTTGATGTTTTTTTAAAAGATGCAAGCATGTATTTTTGTATTTTTAAGTATCAAATAAACTAAAAAAATATATATATATTTTAAATCTTACAGTACAGTATGTAGGCGGCTGTAGGGAGTAAAAGTAGTCTAATTGGATTTTGATGTGAAAATGAGAAAAAAATATGTATTGTTTTATTGTGTGCATATTATACAATGGGGGGAGTCATTTTTCATTTCAGTGTGACTATAAGTTACTGTGTTTCTGTGAAATCTATCCGGCCCAACGGTGCAGCGGCTGTGGGCTTTTTTTGGCTGAGATAGTTTTACAAGAGCTCTCCTGGCAAAGATCAGGAAAAACAGAGCAGAGTCTTTATCTTTTTTAAATGTCTTTCCCTTAAAAGGCCATGGGATCATTATCAGCGAAATAATTGTATACGAGTAGTGTTGAGAGAACGCAGGCATGCACACACATGCACGCACGCACACACACACACACACACACACACACACACACACACACACACACACACACACACACACACACACACACAAACATGTACACGCGCACGCACAAGAATAACGGGACCCTTTTCACAGCAGCCATTTTGTGTCCCAAGGCAGGGTAACACAGGTGGAACCAACAACATCAATGAGGGGCCCGGCACTGGGACACCTAAATGGAATGGAAGTTGGAAACCATCATTAATGTTATTGGTTACACCTGTGTTTACCCTGCCTTGAGACACAACATGGCTGCTGTGAAAAGGGTCTATCCTTCTTCTTCTTGCGCTCCAACACCTGTACCACCTGATGAGGCCACTGCCTTGGGATGTGTCTGTTGTCATGACGACCGCCTCCCATCCTACCCTGGTCCCTGTGTGTAGAGGTGGAGGAGGGGAAACACCTTTGAGAGGATCAAGGCCAATGAGTTTGTTTCTGCCCCCTACTGACATCATCAAACCTGTCAGTGGTAGATGAAGTATACAGGGCATGCCCAAGAGCCTTTATGGGGGCCCTAAGCAGAGTTTGATTTAGGGGGCCATCACCACTCTGACGCCAATACTGTTGACTATTAGCAATCCTTGATCTTTCACAAACCGACTGTAAATCTATCGTCCAGACACCTGTATCTCTGTTTTTGTCATCTTCTGTTTTCTTCTCATTTCTTTTTTTCTGCTCCAGAAGGACATGTCCTTTTTGCATAATTTTTTTTTCTGCATCAACGCAGAGGAGAGGACTGCAACAACGTTAATCTGACTGACTATGCTGCATCAAAAGTGTGCATGAATGTGATGGGCCCCATAAATCTGAAATAATTACAAGGGGTGTTGTCCAACACATTGTTGGAGGGCCTGTTCTCTCTATGGGCCCCTATGGGCAGTGTCCATTAAAAAATGTGTGGTGTAAAAAAAAGTGTTCTTGTTGGAAACCAGGGAGTTAAATCATGAAAAGAAATAGATCATGGTCTCTTGTAATATGTAAAAAAGAATAAAAAAGTCCCAAAGGCAGACTTTTGCAGTGAAAACTATTAAAAAATACTTTATTGTATTGCTGCTACCACGCGTTTTGGCTTACTTGCCTTCATCATGGTACATACAATATAGTTTCAGTCAGTGTGTGTTTTCAGGCCTCTGATCAGCTGCATTGTAAACTGTTCATACACCACTGCTGCCCTCTGCTGGTGAAATACTTCATCTGCACTAAAAACTGCTGCTGAGCTGATAAAATGACTCGAAGGCCTTTGCTTTTCTGTATTTGCCAACTTAAGTGACTTCTGATGACATCTGATGCTCCAACAAGATGTGTTTGAATATGATTGATATGGAGAGGCAACCTGCAAACTGGCATGGAGGTATCACCACCTAAAATATATGCCATGGCAGAAGTGTTTTGACAGTGTGAATTGCAATGAACGTTCATCTCATATGTACATAGATTGCAATACTGGTTAGAGTACCATCAGTTTGAACTTTGTGTTTTAGATATTGTAGCACTCAGACATGTGGAATATTTGTGGGGGAAATTGCCATTGATGCAAAAATATAAAATGTGAATTTGTTATTCACCTTATGTAGCCCCGCCCACTTGACCCCGTTGTGTTATGACTTCCTGTTCAGAACACCGTCTGTTTTACCTGCTCACTGGTACTGTACTGTCACAGGAAGTGTTCTGTTATACCTGCTCACTAGTACTGTACTGTCACAGGAAGTGTTCTGTTATACCTGCTCACTGGTACTGTACTGTCACAGGAAGTGTTCTGTTATACCTGCTCACTGGTGCTGTACTGTCACAGGAAGTGTTCTGTTTTACCTGCTCACTGGTACTGTACTGTCACAGGAAGTGTTCTGTTATACCTGCTCACTGGTACTGTACTGTCACAGGAAGTGTTCTGTTATACCTGCTCACTGGTGCTGTACTGTCACAGGAAGTGTTCTGTTTTACCTGCTCACTGGTACTGTACTGTCACAGGAAGTGTTCTGTTATACCTGCTCACTGGTACTGTACTGTTACAGGAAGTGTTCTGTTATACCTGCTCACTGGTACTGTACTGTCACAGGAAGTGTAAACACAATAGGAAGTAACTGGCTGACCCCTGTGTTGGAACATAAGGTGAATAGGTCTTAGATGTTTTTGTATTAAATAAATTTGCATTGAGCAGAACTTAGAAAAACAGCAAAATATACTTTATTCAAATAATCAAGTCATTCTAGGTCATAGAAAAGCGATCACACTTGACGTGGTTTAGGAATATTCTTATAGCCTACATAGAGTACGTACATACATACAAACGAACATCAGGCACAATTTTGGTAAAGATCTCTTATTAGTGCAGTGGAAGTATTACACAAAGTAACAACAGCCTTCTGAGATACATGATATGAGGCGAGCGATGCAGGAAAGTACAGTGAAACATAGGCTTATAAATATGAGTTGATGGCTCATGAAACCAACGGTGAGTTCAAAAAATGTCTCAGAAATGCCTGGCAAATTTCCTGTGTGGGTTACAAAGAAATTATACCAAATCTAAATCATGCGTTTGAAAAAATGCACAAGATAAGATAACTGAGATATCGCCTCGACAATTGGAACATCAAAGGC
The DNA here is from genome assembly GCF_964638095.1 of Poromitra crassiceps. Taxonomy (NCBI): domain Eukaryota; kingdom Metazoa; phylum Chordata; class Actinopteri; order Beryciformes; family Melamphaidae; genus Poromitra; species Poromitra crassiceps. Next base: position 1,007,353 of record NC_139633.1, on the reverse strand, counting down.
TGTGGCAATTTTGGGGGATTTTTGGGGCGAGGATTTGTCCAAAACACTCCTGAATAGAATTACTCCTTGTTACATCCTCGTTACATTTTATGCAACTAATGTCAACTCATTTTGCTGGCAATGTTGCCCCGCCCATCATGTTGATCAAAAAGTTGCCCTGTGTATTAGCCTACACCCCTCAGACAGACATGACATTGTATTAGCCTACACCCCTCAGACAGACATGACATTGTATTAGCCTACACCCCTCAGACAGACATGACATTGTATTAGCCTACACCCCTCAGACAGACATGACATTGCATTAGCCTACACCCCTCAGACAGACATGACATTGCATTAGCCTACACCCCTCAGACAGACATGACATTGTATTAGCCTACACCCCTCAGACAGACATGACATTGGAACATCTTTTCCCCCCTCAAAACTATAAAAGAGGAACACTGTAGATTTATGTAAATGGAAATTTCATGCTCTTCCATCGTCATTCCCCACAGAGTTTCTGTTGTGTCCCAGTGAGTAGAGCCCTGCACGGGCCTCAAATCTAGGCCCTACAGCCCCCCGGGCCCGGCCCTACGGTCGGACCGGGCCTCGGGTCAGAATACAGGGTTCCACCAGTGAGTATCACACAGCCATTAAAACTACAACAACTGCACTACGACTGCAAAAGCACCGAAAATTACACATGGCTACTGAGACTGGGGGGGGCGTGGCTACTGAGACTGGGGGGGGGGGCGTGGCGTGGCTACTGAGACTGGGGGGGCGTGGCTACTGAGACTGGAGGGGCGTGGCTACTGAGACTGGGGGGGGGGGGCGTGGCGTGGCTACTGAGACTGAGGGGGGGCGTGGCGTGGCTACTGAGACTGAGGGGGGGCGTGGCGTGGCTACTGAGACTGGGGGCGGTGCAACAAACATCAAAACATCCAGCTAAATGATGCGTCTGATACGCACATCTGGGGAAAGCAGTGAAGCAAAACAACCATTCAAAGCAGAGTGATGGAGAACAGACACACGAACCAAGAGGACAGAAACATCGGGCTGTAAATTGAAGGACAAATTGGTAATGATTATAAAAATATGTGAAAATGACTATTTAAAGGGACAGCTCACCCTAAAATCCCTAAAAAATACTTATTTTTTGTCTCACCTGTAGTGCCATTTGTCCATCTAGAAAGTTTTGGTGTGAGTTGCTGAGTTTTGGAGATATTGGCCCTAGAAATGTCTGCCTTCTCTCCAATACAATGGAACTGGATGGCACACGGCTTGTGGTGCTCAAACTAAAGTGCCCAAAAACATTAAAGTGCCCAAAAACAAACAAATTTGAAATTTGAAAAACTCAACAGCAATGTCTCTTTCCATAAATAATGACCCAGTTACTTGAGATAATCCACAGACCTTGTTGTGAGCAGTTTCATGTAGGCACTATTTTCTTTCGACCGAACTGCACTCGCTAGCTGGCCGATATCTCCAAAACTCAGGCAACTAACACAAAACAATCTAGATGGATAAAAAGCTCTAAAGGTGAGAGGAAAAATATGTATTTTTGGATTTTAGAGTGAGCTGTCCCTTTAAAACATGTAAACATTTCAAGTAGCCACAGACAGCATCCATGTGCACCCAGAATGTGAGCTGCTTTTGCTATAGACCCTTTTCACGTGGGCCATTTTGTGTCGAAAAGGCAGAATAAACACAGGTGCAAGCAAAACACTAATGAGGGTTTCCAAATTCCAATCATGGAAGTTGGAAACCCTCATTAGTGTTTTACTTGCACCTGTGTTTACCCTGCCTTTTCGACACAAAATGGCCCCCGTGAGAAGGGTCTATTGGAGCAGTGAGCATCTCGAGGTCACCTGACCAGGTCCAGAGAGGATGAAGAGGTCACCTGACCTGGCCCAGACAGGATCAAGACAACAGATGATGCCTCCAGTTCAATATTTCAGAGAGAGGGAGAAATCAGCTCTCCTCTGCCTCTGGCCCAATACTTTCCAAACTGCCTTATGTTGTCTCCTTTCTTTTCATATTTCCAATTCATCTCTGACTAGACCTACATCAAACAGAAGCTGTAAATAATTCTTAGTGTTTAATTTATTTGCAGGCCCAGATCTGTGGGTTGGGTTTTACCGCATCAGCGTAGAATAGACTAAGAGTAACCATAAATATATCACAAATATAATTTCACGCAGGTCCGTCTTGAACACAAATAGTTAAATGTAGCAAAAAGGACAGATCTGTTGCCATAAATGAGAGAGAGCGAGGTATCTAAAAAGTCAATGAACGGAACTCAAGGCAGTTAGAAAGTATTTGAACAAAGCTGTGAGTCTTTGAGTAACCTCTGTGTGTGTGTGTGTGTGTGTGTGTGTGTGTGTGTGTGTGTGTGTGTGTGTGCGTGTGTGTGTGCGTGCGTGTGTGTGTGTGTGTGAGTGAATGAATGAATTGTGAAACTCCTACAGCTAGAAGTCAACCCACCTGACCAGCAGGGGGAGCTCTAACAGAGCAAAACATCTGAAGTCCTGTTTCTCTTTTCCCAGGCTGGGGTCACAGGGTCACACAACAAAGATAAAGCCTTTATTTCACTCTTGTCTTTAGGGGATTGGGTCTTTTTAAAGTTGAATACTGAAGAAAACCCACTTCTTGAAATGAATAAAAGTGAAAGTGACTGACTCCAACCAGAGTAAAGACAAACATACCAAACAAAACACTCTTTTTCAAGTCTCTATCAGCGTGTGATGGCCGGGTGAGAACACAAGCTGAACCTGACTGAAGCGATCGTCTATTTCTCTTGAGATGTCATTTAACTGTCGAATCTTCATTTCTAAACGGTAACACAATGCGCAACATTTTAGGTGCATTTGAAAAAAACCCAAACATATGTGTCAAGTGTCTTATATATTTTTGTGCCTCACATACAGCTGAAAAGGAGCACATTATTTAATATTGACGCAAAGTAAATATGTGCAGCATTTCTTTCATAAAGTGAATAAAAAATAGACAACATTTGTGCTGACAAAAGCAATGCAGCAGCGAGGCGAGCATTTCACTTTGATATAAAATGAAGACTTCATTCCAAAATAAGATAATATCCAATGTTTAAAAAAGATATGACACCTATTCTTCTGACTAAACAATTCCCAGGATGAAAGTAAAACTCTTGAGTGAATATTACCTCTATCACGAGTCCATAACTTGTAAAACAATCACTTTTTAAAAGGATGTAACCATTTGTGTTTTTGTTAAAATACTGAGGAAAGATATGTAACATTTTGGAATGAATCTTTTCAAATGATCAGTTATTTTCAGTGATCATCAATCTTCTCGTAGTATCTTCAGCATTTTCACTGTCGAATAATGGACATTCACAAAAGCGTGGGATTTGGATGCGACACCATGTTTGACCTACTGTATATATAATTTATATATTTTTTTCACTGAGCACTTTTGTCTCACTGATAACACAGTCAAGCAAATAATTTGAAGACAAACAGTTGCAGGCAACCATGAGGCATGTTATAATCATGATTACAGACAGGAGACTTGCATTGGTAGCTTGAACATGACGTCTCTTTGTGAAAATATGCATTTGGGATTTTCTCCCAGCGGTTTCTTTTTTTGGGGGGATAAAGCGGGATGTACAAGAACCTGAAGCCAAAGACAGCATTTGGATTTCTCTACCCATCATATCAAGCCCAGACCCGCTGAGCCGAGCGAGGCTACAGTCCTACTCCTCCGTTTCCTGAAAGGATGTGCTGACTCCGCCCCAAAACACATCTCAAAACTTTGTAACGCTTGAAAGAGTTTTGTTCTAAAAAATGAGATATTACCAGTTGAAAACAGTGACACTTTCTCCCCCAAAATGATAGAAAACACAACATCAAAACAACTGACAGGATATTGTTGGGAGTGGACAGTAGGGGACTTGAGTGTCCTTGACAAAATAATAACACTTGTGAAGACTATTTAAGTCTAAGTCTATTTTAGAGGACTTGTGTGATGAACTTCAAGTAAAAGTGAATAGTGTTTTGAAAATTGAGTTCTTCATTTGCTTACAGCAGAGAGGGAGGAGAAAACAGCATTTTGCACAATTCTTTCACGGGGGGGGGGGGACGGGCCGGACCAACTCAATATTTGTAGGACTGTGGATGGGAATAGGAGCACAAATGTAGCCTCCACCGTGAGTTCAGGGTGTGTCCACCGGGAGCCTCCGTTTCAGCGAGCAGCACTAAACAGCTGCATGTGGGAGGTGCTAGTCGTTTGCTACCGGGTTGCATGCATTTCAACAACTTCCTGCGTTTGCACAAGGACCGTAAAAAGAAGGATAAGACATCACTGACTTGTCACAGCGGCCGAATTTTGCATTGGGGCCAGACTTTAGCGTCAGCTCTATTGAAGTGAATGTGGCGGGCAGGGTGAGTCCCACTATAAACCATCACATCTGTGTCGTTTCAACTTTGATTCAAGTTGATTAAAGAAAACACATTACGTGATGATGACTGATGCGTTTTTATTTTAAATCTAAATGTGCATGTTAATTTTCCTTATTATTGGTCTCCAAACAAGCTGCATACAGTATAGCTCAACTGATGCCCCGTTTGGTCATGATGGTCATGGTGTAGTTAGCTAATCTAGCTCTATTTTGGACCAAACAGGGGCTTGGTTTGAGCTACTGTACAGCTGTACATGCAGCTGTACATGCAGCTGTACATGCAGCTGTACATGCAGCTGCTGGACTCTGTTTGAAGACCAATAATAAGGAAAACCAACATGCAAAACAAAACCAAAAAACATCAGTCAACATGTAATGTGTTTTCTTTAATCTGGTGGAAGCATTTTTCAATCAAAGGTGAAACAGCATAGATATGATGGTTTATAGTGGGACCTACCCTGCCCACCACATTCACTTCAACAGCACTGGCCCCCAATGCAAAAACCAAACACTGTGGCGTGAGTGTTGTCTTATCCTTCTTTTTAGGGTCCTTGCTTTTGCTAAAGTTTGACACATTTGGGCACTCAAGAAGAAGAGCGCAGAAAACATCATGTCATCTCTCAGCGCTGTCAATAAACCTGGCCGGCCAAGAACCTGGTGGACGCGTCCAAAAGTCCCGGTCTCCACCTTCATATAATACAGCATTGAGAAGCTCCGTCATGGAGCTGACAGACACACAGTGTTAAAGCATTATAAAGGCCATATAAATAGTGGTGATATAAATATGTGCAGGCAAAGAAAGACACAATCACTTTGGGTGGAGCTCATTCAACGCTAAAGCGTGGTCAGCTGGCTACACACGTCTGACTCAAGTCATGTCCAAATACTATGATGGCCATTTTGAAAACGGAGCTACGCAATAATAATGCAGTCCTTCCTCATTTTTAAGGGCGCTTGAGGCTAGGTGAGCCCAAGCGACCATGACAGTAATATCTTAACAACTTTCAGCTGCCCGACTTTACAGTCATGAACCAACCCGGAAATAAAATAACATTGGGTCACTCTCCAACCTTTCAAGAACAGTGAGTTGACACCGGACAGTACCGCACAGTCATCATCCCCCAAAATGTCTTCTCCGGGGCAAACATTAAACAGTTTCAGTCAGACCCAAGATGGCCGCCACTGAGCTGCTGCTGCTACTGGCAGTTCAGATCCGGGTCGCTGAGCCAGGCCCAGATCTGGATCATCTCCTGCGGCGTCCTGGGGTGAACGAGCATCAAGCTCTTGTAGGCACAGGGGTTCGCCCGATACTTCTCCTCGATGTCAAACGTCCTGAAGCCCTTGTGTTTCTCGGGGGCCAGCCCGAGCTTCCTAAGGCACATACCTGTGTAGACGTCGTCTATGGGGTAGAGAGCCACGCGCTGCGATACGTTTTGTAGACGAGCGGCCATGTCTCCAGAGTAGAGGTAGCCGCCGCCCCCTGCGTACGGAGGGTACGTCCCCACGTACATGCTCTCCGGGACGAAGTACTTGACCTTCTTGTCGCGGTGCGGCCCCGCGTGGGTGATCACGTCGCCCACAAACAAATCCCTGGCTTTGGGCCCTGAGAGGCCGCGGAGGAAGTCCAGGATGCGGAAGGTGTTGACGAAGACGTCGTCGTCGCCTTTGAAGATGTAGCGAGCGCCGGCGCAGCGCGTCTGGATCCACTCCAGGAAGAGCACCTCTTTGACGGTCAGGTTGAAGAAGGAATCCCGGTAGTCCCACTGGACGATGTCCCTGTGGCGGGCGCTCTCATAGCGCAACATCCCGGACAGGTCCGGGTGGTGGTCCACCGCCGTGGCGTTGCCGAGCAGGAAGACGGTCACCACCGTCCGATTGGCCAGGACGCCTGCCCGTCCCCAGGACTGACGAATAGCCTGGCGGCGGTCAAAGTGCGGCGTGAGGGATTTGACAGCTAACAGCAGGTAAGGCGAGTCCTTACAGATATTAGGCTGATCCACCAAAAGCGGGTAGGAGCGGCAGCGCATGTAAAGCAGGAAGTCCTTGAAGCGACCTGGTAGGGAGTTGTAGTCTTTCACCTGCGTGGTAACCCTGAGGTCAGGTTGGCAGGGGTCAGAGGTCAAGCTCGTGTCGTTGAGCCAATCAGGCGTGTCGGCGGAGCTGTCGTTGGAGATCAGGATGGGATTGTGCTGGAGATCCAGGATCTGCTGCTGGCGGTTCCAGTAAGCCGGGTTGGGAGCCAGTTTGGACCAGAAGGGCTTCTCTGGGACGCGGACCTTGTGCCGCCCGTTTTTGCCCTGGTTCCCCTGCCGGGAGATGAGGATGAAGAGGAAGAAGGGTAACATCACCACCATCACCAGAACCTTCATCTTCCTCCGGGGCAGCAGCGCCATGGCAATGTCCGGCACCGCTCACCACCTACACACACATACAGGCACACACACACACACACACACACGCGCGCGCACACACACACACACACACACACACACACACACACACAAGGAAGGAAATCAAGATGTTAAGAAGAGAGCAAGAACATTCACAGTTCAGTGGAGGGATGGTGCTTAGTTTAGACTTTAGATTTTGGGTGACACTTATGTGCAAGCATGACTTGAGGGGTGGTATTGTAGCCGGTCTGTGTTGGAAAGCATAGGCCCGGCTATCGAAAGAAATGGCCGAATGGGTTCACAGAAGAACGTGGCTGCAGTGTGAGAGAAGCCTTAAAAGCAAAGTTTAAAGAAGCTTAAGGAAGAAGCCAACGATGCGGTCGAGGTGGGATTATCTGCCCGTTTCACAGTGAGCGTGACCGTGTTTTAGGTGATAAACCTTTAACCTACATGTGACGTCTTTGTTATTGTTGTTTTGCACATGCCACATGCAGGTCAGTTCAGGACTGTGACCAGTTCACTGGAATCTGATACTGGCCACATAAAAAAAGCAGCTCAACAAACAACAAAAACGGATCTGAGCAATGAATCAGAATTCTTGAGCACTAAGGTTTGCTGTGCGATGTGATTATTCAGAAATATTACCATCATCATGTATCATCTGAAGAGCAGAGTACAAATTCAGAATGCAAATCAAACCAATTTTCACGACCTCCATCCTGAAACTATCTGTGGACAAATGAAGGAGATCTTTCATGCAACTCAAGTTTCAAGAAGCTTGAACATTCTTCACAGGAAACACTCGTGGGAGGAATTTGTAAGTTGACCTATTTGAACGATGATCATGTGCTTCTTATTTCACGGAACGACATGATAAGAATCACCATTTCTACGCTGAAGTATGGATGCAGGGTGCTGCAGCGAGTAGGGAGATCGCAAAAATGTCGAGCGTGACTGGTCCTTGGGTCACATGACACTTATCCTGTACGCCTAAGCATTCCATTTAAGCGTTGACATGTAATGATCATATCTTGTTTAACACAGGATATGTAAATATTAGCAGGTTCTCATGTATGTGACCACTCAGAAGTGGACCTGAGAGCGATTGAGTGTCCGTCTGAAACAATCACTAAGCTGCGTTTACATGCAGACTTTTTCCTCCATCTGATTGAAATCAATCGCTTTGAAGCAGATGTGATTTAATATGATCTGGTGTTTACATGCGCCCACAGCATGCACAGCATGCACAGCATGCACCCAGCATGCACAGCATGCACAGCATGCACCCAGCATGCACAGCATGCACAGCATGCAGCATGCACCCAGCATGCACCCATAGAATTGAACAGCTGTGCGACGTGCGCAAAAGTGCTGAATACAACTTGACGGGTCTGCCAACTCTCGCATTGACCGTGAGACTCAAGCAATTGACACTTCTCACACACTTCTTCAAGTACATTTTCTCGAAGTGAAAAATAAATTCATACTGTAATCATACCGGTAGCCTAAAGCGTGAATTAGGACATGCTTCCACCACTTATATAGCCTCAGCCAGGAAGGATTTATGACATCACTGATGACATCACAATTGCTCGAATGACATCGCTGATGACATCACAATTGCTTGAGTGACATCACTCAACTGCTCAAGTGACATCACAATTCACTGATTTATGACATCACTGATGTCACACATGATTACATCAACAGACAGCCCACTAACACCGCCCGCCCACTGATGATGATCATGATGATGATTTAAATCTCATTGTTAAAATCACAACACAACGTTCACCTTTCCATTTTAAATGAGGTGCTTTTTACTTTTAAAGTACATTTGACACCAGTAAGTACTTCCACTGAGGTCAATGAACAGCAAAATAATAATACTTCCAGCACTATCTACCACTGGTAGGAACTCAAATGACTTTGTCCCAGGGGACATGAATGCATGATTGGCTGCAAAGACGTTGTGAAGAAGACATGTATAAACATATGATCCATATTAGTATATTGATTACAACTAAGTGTCACAAAATGATCAAATTATCGTACATTATGGTAATTTTGGCATTATTGATCGTACATCATACAGAGGGCCAGAATTATCGTACAAATACGATAATTATTGTACACCTGGTCTCCTTTATGTCAAGACAGAAGGCATCATGGTCATGCACAGAAATAACGCAGCCAGAGAGTAATCCATTCCATCGTTTACATGATAAATCTTTTCCTTTGATCGGTTTATGAAAAGGTTTAAACTACCCCTCTGCAACCGATTGCAATTTCTATAGGTTTGGGCCTGTTTAAGCTGATTGAGGTGTTTATATGGAGCATTTTTAATCGGTTTGGGCTTTTACACAAGCAGATTACTTTGGTCCATGTAAATGTGCCTACTGTCAACATCCGCTGTTGCATTAGCTATTGCTACCTTTCCACTGCACTATTCAACATTTATTTAGCTCTTGGAAGACACTCTAAGGGTTGGAACCTTATTTTTTAAATGGTGCTAAGATGATCAAATACTGTAAATAGTCACAAACTACAAAGGGGAACAAAAGAAAGAGAATTAAATGACAATCACTACCTTTTGTAACTTCATGATTACATTATAATGCGATTAAAATGTTCTATATCAACGAGACAGTCAGAATACTGTGATACTGCGCCTAGTCAGGGCATCAAAAAAGTAGTCTTGGTGGCATCGATATAGAAGACAGAAGTTGAGAGGACGGCAGTGAAAATACATAGGGTTTAAGAGCTCCAGGGTCCTAAAGACAAAGTGTTCTGCATGCAGTGAAAATGTTATTCTTTTTCTTCCCTGATTTCTGAACACTGTGACACCTAAACATAAACAAAAGACAAATTAAAATACATAATTTCAATTACCAGTTATGTTTTGAAAATCACCACGCAGCTGACAGTGACATAACACACATACAGCCCATTGTAAATACCCGCACAGTACACCAAAGTATTTGGGCTGGAAAAGCCTAAATGAAAAGTTCACAGGCTGAGATTAAATGCAAAAATATATATTTTTAATTTAAGACATCAGTGCAAAACTCAAAGGTGCGGAAAAACAATCGTGGATTAAAAAGCAGCAGCGAACGTTTCAGTCTGGGACTATCATCATCATCATCATCATCAGTGCTGCAGGTACAATGTTTGGAGGAAGATCAAGACAGCCAAGCTGCACTCAATCAGTCAGCAGCTGATTGTCTAATTGAAGGCACCAAACCACTAGGCTCCAAACAGAGAAAGAGTAGAGTCAATCATGTCTAGACATTCACAGAGTCAAGAACATCCAAAATGGCATAAGCCATAATAAAGAATTAACACGCTTGTTGTGTAAACAGAGATGCAACACTCTGTGAAAAGATGACAAAGATGGGTTCAAAAGATCCTGTATGCATCAAAGTGATAAGTAAAATCCATCTACTTTCACACTGTAAAAGTTTCCAGATCAGTGTGTCTTCGATGAGGATGAACTTGATCAATGCCACAGAATGTAAGTGCAGTGGCCGGATGTCTGGCTTCCTGAAAGTGTCTGGCTACAGGTGATTTATGATCACTTCTGTGTATGGTGCTTCTGGTCGTGTGTTGGCGGTTGGTCTTGTCTTATGTATTGAAGGCCACACGGACACCAAAGAAGGTCAATAACATTAGTGGAGCGGAGCGACAGGTGATCAATTGCTTCATCTTGTACTGTTTTTTGCTCATCTCTGTTTACTCAACAACCATGTTCATTCTTTGATACTTAATAAGGGGTTTCCAACTTCCATGATTGGAAGTTGGAACATTACTGTCGCAACTTCCAACTGGTCCAACTTCCAACAACTGTTTTGCTTGCACCTGTGTTTACCCTGCCTAGTTTCTGACACAAAATGCCCCCTGTGAAAAGGGTCTATCAGCTGACTGATTGAGTGCAGCTGCCTTAGCATTTGTCTGTCTTGATCGTCCGTGTCAAACATTGTACCTGCAGTACTGATGATGATACTCCCAGAAATGACCATTTGCTGCTGCTTTTTAAACCACCTATTATTTTTGCACCTTTGAGCACTTTTTGCACTGATGTCTTGAATTAAAAAAAAAAAAAAATTCATTTGATCCGAGCGTGTGGAGTTTTCATTTCGGCTTTTCCAGCCCAAACACATTGTTGTGCATTTTCACTGCAGTCCTCTCAAGTCCTATATCAACGAACAAGGAAGCGTTTTCTGAAAATCGCATTAGAAAAAAACAACGCATTTACGCTTCAAAAGTCATAAAAGTGGTCCTCATTTGTGAAGATTATCTTGCTGAACACAAACTTCACTGTTTCATAAACATCTGTTAACCACAGACCTTATTTCATGCATCTAACCGAAAATTCCCATACAAAAATCCCACTGCCTGTTCGCCTGACGAACCAGCAGTGCAGGGACTTCTGGGTAAGCGTACAAAAATACGTCATCCCTGCGCTACTCGATTATTGTCACGATCATTATTATGGTTATCGTTCCTGCTCTCTCTAACATCAGGGAGATCTCGGTGCAGCAAGATGGAGGGAAGTTAAACAGTGTTCATTTGCATCATTTATACTAGCCATTTAGTTATGATACAACGCCGGTTGAAAGTTGGCAAAGTGACCCTTTAAGAAAGACAATCATTCTGCAGACTGCCTGCAAATCAACAACCAGCACATTCTACTCAAGTTAGCCAATAGAGAGAGAGAGAACGAGTGTGTGTGTGTGTGTGTGTGTGTGTGTGTGTGTGTGTGTGTGTGTGCAGTCCTCATAATAATCGTTAAGCTACTTGCCAGCATAAACCTGAAGGTCTTGGCTTCAGACCAAACTAAATACAGTAAAACAATTAGATAATCATCCACCACCATAAAGGTTCAGGCCAGGTCACACTGGTTTGTCATGCCTGAGTGAGGGAGCATGCCCTCTGAAAAAGACAGGTTAGTACAGTAATGAACTCTCACTGGTTTGTCATGCCTGAGTGAGGGAGCATGCCCTCTGAAAAAGACAGGTTAGTACAGTAATGAACTCTCACTGGTTTGTCATGCCTGAGTGAGGGAGCATGCCCTCTGAAAAAGACAGGTTAGTACAGTAATGAACTCACTGGTTTGTCATGCCTGAGTGAGGGAGCATGCCCTCTGAAAAAGACAGGTTAGTACAGTAATGAACTCACTGGTTTGTCATGCCTGAGTGAGGGAGCATGCCCTCTGAAAAAGACAGGTTAGTACAGTAATGAACTCTCAGAGACATCCAGCCATTCTGCCACTCGCAAACAAACTGTGACAAACTTAGTGCAGCGTGGATTGAGAAAAACAAAATGTGGATTTATTTGAGTTAAATATTTGCGGGTGTATTGTCACCTTGGTGTTGCCGGCGTGAAGTAAAAACCAACAAAAAATCCAGTAAAAAATGAGGACACACACGTGAGGAGCGGGGCAAACACAGAGAACAATACAGCCTTTCAGAAGGTGTGTGTCCTCAGGTTTCTCCTCTGGCAGCTCACGGACTTCTGCTGATAACATTCTCTTTCCCCTGGATTTCCTTACTGTATGCCCCCCTTTCCATACCTACTGTATGTCCCAGGTGTCTCTTCCCTCTCTGTCCCTCCCTCCTGACTGCATGCAGGCCCCTCTTGATCTGTCTCTCCTGACTGCATGCAGGCCCCTCTTGATCTGTCTCTCCTTCCTGACTGCATGCAGGCCCCTCTTGATCTGTCCCTCCCTCCTGACTGCATGCAGGCCCCTCTTGATCTGTCTCTCCCTCCTGACTGCATGCAGGCCCCTCTTGATCTGTCTCTCCCTCCTGACTGCATGCAGGCCCCTCTTGATCTGTCTCTCCTTCCTGACTGCATGCAGGCCCCTCTTGATCTGTCTCTCCCTCCTGACTGCATGCAGGCCCCTCTTGATCTGTCTCTCCTTCCTGACTGCATGCAGGCCCCTCTTGATCTGTCTCTCCTTCCTGACTGCATGCAGGCCCCTCTTGATCTGTCTCTCCTTCCTGACTGCATGCAGGCCCCTCTTGATCTGTCTCTCCTTCCTGACTGCATGCAGGCCCCTCTTGATCTGTCTCTCCCTCCTGACTGCATGCAGGCCCCTCTTGATCTGTCTCTCCTGACTGCATGCAGGCCCCTCTTGATCTGTCTCTCCTTCCTGACTGCATGCAGGCCCCTCTTGATCTGTCTCTCCTTCCTGACTGCATGCAGGCCCCTCTTGATCTGTCTCTCCCTCCTGACTGCATGCAGGCCCCTCTTGATCTGTCTCTCCCTCCTGACTGCATGCAGGCCCCTCTTGATCTGTCTCTCCTTCCTGACTGCATGCAGGCCCCTCTTGATCTGTCTCTCCCTCCTGACTGCATGCAGGCCCCTCTTGATCTGTCTCTCCTGACTGCATGCAGGCCCCTCTTGATCTGTCTCTCCTTCCTGACTGCATGCAGGCCCCTCTTGATCTGTCTCTCCCTCCTGACTGCATGCAGGCCCCTCTTGATCTGCTGGAGTTGCTGTAGGATTTTTTTAGTAGGTCCTTTTCAACTTTGCACATGTCCAAAATGCCTGTGGTCGGCCAGTTGAACATTGTGCATTAAACACTGTGGTCGGCCAGTTGAACATTGTGCATTAAACACATAATCAAAACTTTTTCTCAACACATAAAAATAACCACAAAAACAACTTTATTGAAAATTAACTGAACCCGTTTGCCTATTTCAATTGCTATTGTTACAGTCAGCCCTCTCGGCTCATACAGTATATGATAGATATTTATTAGGGGTGGGGGAAAAAATCGATTCACCTAAGTATCGCGATTTTTAATGTCACGATTTTTTGGATCGATCTTTTATTCCAGAATCGATAATCGCAAAAAAAAAAAAAAAAGTGAAGTAATAATTACACTTCAGGGTTAAAGTGGGTGCATCTTATTGTAAAATTGGACTTCAAACGGCCCAAATCTGGCTTCAAACGGCCCAAATTTCACGCGCATCGGCCCATATCGGCCTGGCCTGCTTGGTATCTAATGCCCGGCCTGAATTATGATCCCAGTCCACCCCTGTTTTTAACTATATCGCCAAGCCCTACTCATGATATATAATATACAGTCTCTAGTGTATGATTCAACTTTTCCCATGTTCTAATCTAGTGTAAAAAAGCAAACAAACTGAAAAAATAAAAGAAAAAAATAAACAAAAATCGCAATAAATCGTAATATCGAATCGCAATAATCGTAGAATCGCAATACTTAAGAATCGCAATATAAATCGAATCGGCACCCAAGAATCGTGATAGTATCGAATCGGGAGATAAGTGAATCGCCACAGCCCTAATATTTATGTTCATATCTCTGGTTGTCATCAAGGAGGGGGCGTTATTTTCTTTCTTCTGATTTCCAAATTTTCTCCCCAATTGTATGTGATTGTATTTCCCCCTGCTGCCCTGGTCTGGGGAGAGCCGTAGACTAGCACCATGCTTCCTCCGACACATTTCTTCATCTTTCTTCATCTTTTCACCTGACAGCGGGGAGCTTCACCGGCAGGACGCAGCGCGTGGGAGGATCGCGCTATTCCCACCAGTTCCCTTCCACCCTGACCAGGCGCCCCGACTGACCAGAGTAGGCGCTAGTGCAGCGACCAAGGACACATACCCCCAATCCAGCTTCCCACCCGCAGACACCAGCCTATCGTGCCTGTATGGACGAGGTAACACGGGGGTGCGAACCTGCGACCCTCGTGTTTGGTAGGCAGGGAATCTACCGATACACTACCCGGACGCCCCAAAGTGAGGGTTGAAAGCCAGAAACAGCATATGCTACTGGATCTATAACCCTATCAATCCCTGGCTTCCACTCAGAGGACGTTTATGACTTAATATGATCACATTTTGTGTTATGGGCAGTAAAACTCTCACTTATATTGCCACCTTAAGTGAAATCCTTATCAGAAAAAACTATGCTGTGGTGGTAAAGAACGCTGAGTACACAACGAATCTCCGGCCGGTGATCAACACAAAGTGAGAGAGAGAGAGAGAGAGAGAGAGAGAAAGAACATTTCACACGTGATACTTGTACTACGGAGTGACAATAAAAATCTTGAATCTTGAATCTTGAAGAAAGAGGGAGGGAGAGGGAGGGAGAGAGAGAGGGGAGATGAAGAGAGAGAGGGAGAGAGAATGATAAATCTAGAGAAACAAAGACTGATGGGGACTTGAGATAAAGTTAGAGAGTGATATGGTGAGATAAAGTTAGAGAGTGATATGGTGAGAGAGAGAGAGAGAGAGAGAGAGTGAGAGATAGAGAGAGAAAGAGAGAGAGAGAGAGAGAGAGAGAGAGAGAGAGAGAGAGAGAGAGAGAGAGAGTGACACAAATTGCAAGAGAGATATAGACAGATAGACTAATCAGAATTAGGGCTGGGCAATATAGCGATATATTATATGGATATTATAGTGATATGAGACTAGATATAGTCTTAAATTTTGGATATCACAATATGGTGATATGGCATAAGTGTTGTCATTTCCTGGCTTTAAAGGCTTGCCTTAGTCATATCCACATTACTGATGCTTATCAAAAATATCATTGTGTAAATATTTTGTGAAAGCACCTACAATATTGTCACAATATCTATCTATGTATTTGGTCAAAAATATTGTGATATTTGATTATGTCCATATTGCCCAGCCCTATCTTGTTTGAATAAAAGTGCTGTTGTGAAATCTCACATGGCTTTGACTTACTGAACATTTAGCATTTAAGATTAGCAGAAAATACCGAGATATATATTGTGTATTCGCCATTCAGCCTAAAAATACAGAGATATGATTTTTGGTCCATATGGCCAAGCCAGAATCAGAATAGTGTGAATGTATGTTTTCATATATACATACCTCATATATACTTTCTTAAATTGTAAGGTTGTAACGTAAACCTTTGCGTGAGCTGAAAGAGGTGAGTGAAGTGAACTTGACGAGTGTAAAAAGGTTTGAGTGACCTGACGTTAGGTAGGTTTACCCTCCACTGCAACGCTGTCCGCTTCCTGCCTCTGTATCAGGTTTCTGTTCCTCCGCCTCCTAGCAACCTCTCTGCCCTCATGTTTGCTCTCTCTCTACCCCCCTCTCTCTCTCTCTCTCTTTTCTTTCTCATCCCCTCTTTCCGTCACCCTCCCCACCCCTCTCTCTCTCTCTCTTCTCTCCCTGTCCCTCAATTGTTTATCCTCGCTTGCTCCTCCTTCACTCTGCTCTTCTTGCTACCATGAATACGTGCACTGCCGAAACCAATACCAAGTGACATCAGCATCAGCACAGCGACAAACAACCAGTGGTGGAAGAAGTACTCAAATCCTTCAAAAGTAGCAAGCAATAATGTACCATAAATGGAGAAATGATTACATCAAAGTAAAAGTCCTGCATTCACATTAGTACATATATACAGTAGGTAAATATATAGATGGATTAGCAGTAAAATGTACTTAAAGACATACTATGCAGGAATTGTCAGTTGCTGTTTGTAAACACAGCATTCAAACTTGGCCCCTCCTTCCCGGCTCAACAACACCAGAAGTGCACGCCCCCTACCCCATGACCGCAGTAGCTAGTTGGTTGCTCCTAAGTCCAGACCACCTGTGTGATCACTGTTATTGGGCGAGGGCTACAGAGCCACAGCCCAAAGGATGCAGCCCAGAAAAGTCCCTAGAGCGCCAAAATAATAATAAGATAAGAAGAAAACACAGGCAGATAAATACACCACCCGCCACACACTTCTAGAGTGGGTCATAATAATAAGTGATGATTGAGAGAGATTCTTTTCTTTTATGAATCTATACATTGTTTTTTTATTATGGAAAATACATTGCATAGTATGCCTTTAAGTATGAAAAGTAAAAGTCTAAAGAATGGTCCCTCTCAGATGTACGTTTTTCATATAAAACCTCATTCTGCAAAGTAACAAGTAACTCCAACCAAAATGTAGTGAAGTGAAAAAGTACAATATTTCCCTCTGCAATGTAGTGGAGCAAAAGCCTCACAAAAAGGAAATACTCTCAAGTAAAGTACCAGTACCTCCAAATAGGACCTGTAGCTACTTGAGTCAATTCAGATTCAGATCAACTTTGATCAGATTACATGAGGAACTTGACTTACCGTAGTTACTGTTAGGGATGGGCATTTTAAGCAATTTAAATAGTCGAGTACTCTCCTTCTATTATGAACGAGTGCTCGAGTACTCACGCGGGGGGCGCGGGCTGTGTGATTACTATGGTAATGACTGAGCAGGGGTAATCTGCTGTGTATGGGGCTGTTCACACATAACGTTTGCATTTTTGCATGGAAAAAGCGCTACCTGGAGCATTTTTTGTCAGGAGAGGGACTGACTGTGATATTAGGTGACGCTAAGCTAACATCTTAAAGCCTACCTTTAGACAGTATCTCCGATGGTTGGATTAACGCTTTGCAGCAGACAAGTTGTGAAACAAGCGAAGGCATTTGATTTCCAATACATGTCCATTGTTGCTGAATAGTGATCACCATGAAGCGATTGTCTCCCAAAAAGTGATTCTTTCTCCACATTTCTTGTGACTAACGTTATGGGAAACGACAGTGTAGTCAGTAAACTAGTGCAACGTTTTGAATTAGTTTTATCGGGCGTGCGCTATGAAGAAGCGTGCTTCTCATTCGGGAGAATATCTCCAGGCACCATTTTCGGGAAGAGCTGGAAAACTTCCGGTTAAAACTTTCAAAATAATGTTACTTAAACAAAAGTAAATAGCTTATTGATGCACGTTGGAGGAGAAAATGTATTTCAACGAAGGAAGCAGCATCCTTGTATCAAAATACTCGTTGTGATGTTAAATGGCATGAAACTGTGGCTGTAACGCATTACTCAAAATAAATAAGGTTACAATAAGCGTTTTATTTTTAAAGCAACAAAGCGGATGACGTACTTGTACATTCTGGCTGACTTGACGCCCGGCCGTGCAGTTGCTGCTGGTTGCTGCCATATCCACATGACGATGCGTGTGTAGATCTTGACCATTTTTAACGGCGTGGGGAGTGGGGCGAGTACCCGAACAGCAGAAACGTTACTCGAATACTGACGTTATGAACGAGTGCTCGAGTACCCGAGTACTCGCGCCCATCCCTAGTTACTGTATGTTTGTGACTTAGTATGTTGTAAATGTAGTACTGTAAATGTACTTACAGTAGTTAATTATCATTTCCACTGTTAGATAAACCTAATGCACCATCTCACTGATATATTCCTACCGGCACAACTGCTCTCCTTCCCTTTCTCAGCCCTCCCTCTCTCTCTCTCTCTCTCTCATGGATAATTATGCCTTCCTGTCCTCCGCATCACCAAACAAACAAAGAGGCTTCTGGGAGATGAGTGGGTGGGGTTGTGAGGGGGGGGGGGGGGGGGGGGGGTTCTGAAATAAGTAGGCTGAACAACATGTTGACGAGACCGTGGCTTTCCAGACTACCAATTAACCGTCAACGGCCACACTAAACACATGTTCCATTTCCATTGGGAACTCATAATTTCCCAGTTCACAGATGGAAACGCCCCTGTGACGTCAGCTGAACTGGGATTTCCTACTCCGAGAGTCGGGGGAACCTCACCAACCCCCGACCTCAAAATCCAAGATGGCAGCTCGCGCATCGACACTAGTGAAAGCTATTTATTAGCACTTCTGTCTTATTTTGTGTCTCATCAAGATAGATTAGGAGACAAGACAGCAGATTCTCATTCCAATCAAAGCTTGATGAATGTGTGGTAATGCCACCATAATGATTCATATCCATTTGACTCAAGATTCTCTTTTTCAAAGGAGACCTGGCCAATAGGCCGTGTTGGGACCCATGAAAAAGTGCTTAGAAAATTAGTTTCGTTCCCATGTCATGGGCACTACTCATTCAATGCATTTTTTCATAGACAATGCCCTTCTGGACTTTGGGTTAAAAGTTCTACTCATAATATCCTGCAGTATTTTGTCACCAGCCAGAAATGTATAAACAGTTTATAACCAAAAAACGAAAATCTTGTGCTGCT
The DNA here is from genome assembly GCF_964638095.1 of Poromitra crassiceps. Lineage (NCBI taxonomy): Eukaryota > Metazoa > Chordata > Actinopteri > Beryciformes > Melamphaidae > Poromitra > Poromitra crassiceps. Next base: position 988,509 of record NC_139633.1, on the reverse strand, counting down.
GTTTTTGCTTGTAAAATGTGTTTTTGGCAACACAAAATCTTTCTCAAATGTCATAAATGCTAAAATGCATATACTTAACATCTGAAACAAGTATTGGTGCCTTTAGTTTACTCATGTGAATTTAGATCATGAAATGTAGCATATTTGTTAAAGAATATGCTTCAACTTAAGTGTTTGCCACACAGTACAATGAAACCTCCACAGTAAATTGTGCCAAAAGCTTATGTTTCATACATAGAAAATGTCTCAACCTACTGTGTAATGAAAGGTAGAAAAGAAAATCAGGGCACCTTGGACCAAAATGGCAGAAAATCTATCAAAATGTTACCACGCCCCCTAAATTGGAATAATGCAAAAAATGGACAAGACTAAAAATTAAAGTACTAGAGGTCAGAATTATTACAACATATGGTATGAAACATTTATTCAAGTACCACAAAGTGTCACAGCATCTGTCATTTGTACACCCCCCCCCCCCCCCCGCCAAGGAAATATATGAAAATACAAAATAGCATACAAATGCATCACAATAAAACCTTCTGTTGGCTGTGTAAGTAGTCTGTGCTGTTTGCATTTATGCATTGCATTTAACTGGATGTAGGCAGTGTGGCAATTCTTTAACAATTTAACAATTTAACAATTAACATGGTCCAGTTCTAGCTGATCAGCAAGTTCAACACTTCGCTTCAGAATAGTGTTAACTGTTGACATCTCTGTCGGTGAAGCCTCAATGACTGGAAGATAATACAGTGCTGACTTAGGTAGAGTGGCATCACTTTGTAGCATTGTGTGGAAACCTGTCCAGCCTGGTACTGTACATGCTTCAGCATCTGTGTTCTTCACTAAAACATATGCCAGTTCTGTTTTGGCAGCAGACACAGTGTTCAACCTGTACGTTTCCACCTGCAATGGAACACTTTCATCCTGAAGCAAGTTCTGTGGCCCTTGTCTTTTAGTCTGTGGATAGTGTTGTAGCGGGATGCTAGGAGGTGCTTTGAATGTGTAAACTGACTTCGGCAGTGGCTGTCTGTCTGGTCTAGACATTGTTTCAACAACAGAACTTTGTACCATAATGCCATTTGTATGGTGAGTAGTTCCACGACCTGACAGTGTCTCCTCCCCAAAATCGATGTTATCCCACACCAGTATGGTTGGTGCCTTCTTTGAGAACCCCTTAGGGATTTTGTCTCTGCCCTCTAGAAGTTGTAGTGACGCTAGGCTAGTGTCTAGACTGACAACTGTGTTCCATGAAGCACAGTGTCCTAATCTGTTCAGTAGTGACAGAACATTGGATGAACCTGTTAAATGGCGAACAGTTAGACCAAGACACAGTGACTTAGGCGTCTGCTTCCGACCTTTAGAAGCAAGATACACAATGTCTTGACAAACAGATAAAACTTTTAGGTTCACATCTTCAGGAATATCAACATAATGGTCTAGTGTTGGTTCCTCTGTTGCACCTATAATCCAGGAAATCACATTGAATAGTTCAACTGGCACAACAGATTTTGCGTCAGAAACATTCAAATCCTCTGCTGTGGGAGGCCAGGGGCATTTCATCCCGGGAGTTTCATTCACAAGTCTCTTCAATATCAGTCCTGCACTGTACAGTGTCCTTGTGTGCTCTGTAGTTTGTCCAGATGTGTGTTCATTGTCACTTTCAGCTTGGCTTACCTCGGTTGACTCAGTTGTTGTCGTGTCTGATGGATGCGGTAGCCTGTCTAACAGTGTATCTGCTGATAATGTTTCAACAAAAACCAGTTCGGAGATGTTGCGCGTTGCAGGGCTGTGAAACACCAGCTGGGGGAAATCACGGGCCAACCGCTTTTTCAGTTTATCCTGCCTGCAAAATGAAAATATAGAAAAAGACGAGCACAAATGTATAAATAAAGGGATTTTTTTCACAATGAGAAACAAATACATTAAAACATACTTCAGCCTTTCTTGTGAGCGAATAAATCAATAAAATGGAAACTTTTCAGTATGAAAGAGGTTCTTTTTTGTTTACTGAACTGTCAAGGACACAGTTACCTGTAGTCTGAAGCATCAATATCCTCATTCTTCTTAACGATGTCTATGAACTTCTTCCTTAGTTGGTTCATTTTCAGGATTTCTTGTTTATCGATAATCCTTTGACGGATGACTCGTTCGCAGAATATCTTGTAGCTGGCAGGAAAGGGTTGTTGTTCATTTCTGAAAACACACACACGCAGACAAAAAAATACTTAACATGTGCAAAGAGGTCTGCTGTCAACATTGTATCTAAAGACAGACAAAATAGTATTTGTTGTAGGTCAAAGCCTTACTTTTGAAATGTGCAGTGTTAATGCAATGTAATAACTCACACTTCATCTGTGGTTGCAGTAGCTATGTGTTGCCGTAGACTTTGACAAGGACCTTGTGTATTCTCTGTAACAGGACCTGTGGTAACGCACTTCCAGAGACACACAGTCTTTGTCTTTGATATGCAAAAGAACGCTAGAGTCTTCCTTCTTCTCAGCAGCCTTCCGCAACTGGCCTGAAAACAAAAAAAAGTTATAATCAGCTTTACTGTCAAATCACACATTTTATAATTAAAAAAAAGTGGGTGACATTTGTTTTTGTATCTTTTATCCATTGTATTGTTATTACAAGAAAAAAGAGGGGGGGGGGGGGGGCAAGGAGATCAAGGCAATAAAAGAAAATGCTCCCTCTCTCTGTGGGTGTGTGTGTGTGTGTGTGTGTGTGTGTGTGTGTGTGTGTGTGTGTGTGTGTGTGTGTGTGTGTGTGTGTGTGTGTGTGTGTGTGTGTGTGTGTGTGTGTGTGTGTGTGTGTGTGTGTGTGTGTGAGATAGAGAGAGAGAGGGGGGGGTCGCTTACCTGCAGACACTGTCTCTGCTTGTGAAAGTTGATCCTTCTTCCGTTTTCCACCAACAGTAATATATTTGTCCACCTTTTTACAAATGATGCAGATGGCTGGAAGGACAGGGCCAGCAGAACGGACGGGCAAACCTGTCCGAGACCGAAGTTTCTTTCGGGGGGTTTCAGACGTGGCTCCGTCGGGGCCGATGCTGTCCGAGGCTGCGGCTGCATCTGGTTCTTCTTCTTCTTCCCCCTGCACCATCTGTGTGCAGCGTTTCTCAGCCAAACCCAAACGTCTTTTACAAATAAAGCGACGGTAACGGTGAAATCCAGCGTCCTCGGGAACATGGTCAAAATCCACGTCCACGCAATGTTTAAAAGTTTCAGCGATAACTTTACTATCGCCGTCCAGACAAAGCCACTGTTTGACGACAGACCTGTAAGTGTCCCACCTTGTCTGGGTAAAATCCTGCACGTCCTCATTCTGTACTGACAAAAAGTGCATATAGCATCGTTTGGAGTCCTTTGATTCCCGGCTTTTACGCACTTTTTTCAGCTGTTTTGGTTTCTTTTTCCCCTCTTCGCTGCTTGAACTGGTGGTCGCCATGGCTCTAATGTTATTACGGCAAGGGAATAAAGCGGCTACGCGATTGGTCCACGTGACCAAAACCACACCACTCCCCTTGCACAGATTAGTACGCCTAGTAAGAAATAGTCCCGTCTTTGACCACTGATTATAAAAATACTGCAGGATAACACGAGTAGAACTTTTTTATTTGTACTTTCTACCTATAGATCTCTTTTATGGAGAAAAAAGTGTGTAGTGCCCCTGCCGTGGGAACGGAAGTAAACGAAAATGCTAGTCACAATATGGCCTACAAGGCAACAAGACAATCATAAACGTTGCAGACAAGAATCATAACAAATGGCAGACATCAGTCAAGACTATACATGTGTATGATGTATATAAGTCAGGAATGGATGCTAGCCTATGATTCTACGCCTACTGTACTTGGGGCATCAAAAAAGTTATCTTGGGCACATCAGCATAGAAGATAAACTTGAGAGGTCGGTAGTGATACTATGATGTACTGTATATAGATGATCAATGTGCGCATCCTAATCATTTTAAATTCAGTTTTAAATAATCAACAAAACATTTTCAATTTGGTAGATTTTTTCCCCATCCAAAATGCCTGACAGTACCGTAAATGTATACGTTTTTTTTTTTCCAAAAGTGGCTTCAGAGGGAATCAAAGCTCCAAAGCCAGCAGTGTAGGTGGTAAACTAGTAAACGACCTAATCCAGCTGCATAAGAGCAGCAATCTCACAGCAGCGCATCATAGGGCATCATAGGGCATCATAGGGCATCATAGGGCATCATAGGGCATCATAGGGCATGTCACGCCTGGCGTCAGCAGGTCACGCCTGGCGTCAGCAGGTCAGGTGGACAATGTCTGCTGTGTCATTAATCAACACAGAGAAGAAAGGCAGCACATCCGGAGTGCATTGATTAGATCTACTATTCATCTAGCATTCATCTCTCAGTGCCAGCAGGCTGTTTGACCACTGGCTTTTCCACATAACAAAAGGCTGCTTGAGGTAAGGGATCCCAACTGTGCGGGGGATGTGCTGAGCTAACAATGTGTGTGTGTGTGTGTGTGTGTGTGTGTGTGTGTGTGTGTGTGTGTGTGTGTGTGTGTGTGTGTGTGTGTGTGTGTGTGTGTGTGTGCGTGCGTGTGCGTGTGTGTGTGTGTGTGCGTGTGCGTGTGTGTGTGTGATCGATTCAAGGCACCGTTTGGTCAAATTCAGATACAAATTATTTTTGAGACAGGCATTAGCTGATACGAGGTGGAATGAGTTGAGATGAATCCATGAATGACTTATTTTGACATTTTCATAAAATTAAAGCTTTGCAAAGAAAAAGACACTCAAGCAAGCAGTGAGCGCTGTAAAATAGTAGTTAGCCGTCGAGATAGCACAATAAAGCCCTAAGGCCTACTGTAGGCTTGTTAATATTGAGTCATGTAGTAACCGAGAGTTTCCTAAACGAATGGCTCTCGATTGACTCCCTTTTTTTAACGATGTGTGGGGTTCATGTTGGTGATTGTAGGACACTTTGTTTTCTGATTGTTACACATACGACTTTTTCCACCCGCACATTCTCAGACAAACTAAAGAAAGACTAGCTGACATGACAATGTTAGACAGTTACTGTAGCCAAGCTTTCCTCGGTATCGACCGCGTTTTTGTACAGTTTTAACACATGGGAAAATACCTTCACGGAAATGTGATCAATTTCATATGAGTACTTGGATAATTGTTTACATCCCTACCCTAGTGAACAGCTAAGACATTTTCTAGAATACAACCTAAGCTTTATTATTACATGTATACTGAAATCAAGTTGCAATTAATATTCCTGAGTGCCATATTTATAATATTCAAACACTTTCAAAGACACACATCCACTGGTAAAAATGTATATCGAGGTATGTGACCTGTGTGTGTGTGTGTGTGTGCGGCGCGCACACGCTGCAATCTTACCTGTGCAGGTGAGTGGGCCTCCCCTCAGCTTGTGTTGTTTTGGTGTCTCTTCCCAGCTCTCTTACCCCATGCTTAGCCCCGCCCCCTGGGGGAACAGCAGCCAATGGGGATCCGGGATCAGGAAGGGAGGAGGAGAGGGGTGGTGGTGGTGGCAAACCTGGAGACAGAGCAACAAGCGGTGTGTCAACATCCAGGCCGGAAGGAGAGAAAAGGCCAGTTAAGTCAAATAGTATCAACATATACATACTGTATGTACATATACATTATGTACACATACTGTATGTACACATACATTATGTACATATACATGTACTGTGCCAGAACTCAGTCTCTGTTAGTACATGTGCAGAAGAGCTACTGCACCGCCTCCTTTACACGTTAAAACTAACTAGTGTGAACACGAGAGAGAAAGTGAAACTGGAGAAGATATATGAAGGTAAGACTAAGAGAGGCAAGGGACAGAGAAATCACAACATGCAAAGAGAGAAAGAGAAAGTGCAAGTACAAATAAGCAGAAAAACTGAGTCATCATCTAACTAAAGCATTGATTCTCAACTTTCTTCATATTGAGGACCCCTAATTTACTACACGTTAGAGCCACGAACCCCCGTTTGATGAGATTTTGTCCCAATCCCAGAATATGTGTTGTTATCTGATATGATTTGGTCCAGAATTCCATGACTATCTGTATTGTGGGTAGAGATCAGAGTGAAACTTTGATCAAAATAGTCATTCTTCTGCATTCTCAATTGTGTTAACTTCTTGTAAATGAAACAATGTAACAAGTTTAAGGGTGGAATGTTGCAATGGTCATATTGGTTATTGGTATCGGCCAAAATGTACACATTGAGAGGAGACAATGTGGTAAATCTATGATTTATGGGCTTTTCCAAAATGTTTTGGAAATAAAGAAATGCATTACTTTTTTAAATTCAGTCGTTACATGTGTTTTTCAGTATGTGCAGATTTTTAAAATTATCATAGAAATGTGTTTTTATACAGATCATATCGACATCGGTAAATATCTGTTATCGGCCATGACAGCAATGTTAAAATCGGTCATCGGTATCGGCCAAAATTTTCATATCGGTGCATCCCTACTACAAATCCCACTCTACAGCACCTCCATACAACACAGAGCATTCTCACTGCTCTTTCACAGAAGTCTTTGAGGAAACGTTGCGTCGAGCAGGAGAGACAGACTCGGCCCTGGAGATCCTTCCCACCGCACAAACCAGAGGCTCAGCTAATTGCTGCTTTGGGGGATTTGCGCTGGCTTATAGATATTTGTGCTAACCTGTTTACCCTTTCTCTCTCCGCTGTTCCTCCTCGGGCTCAACACTTTCTCTTTCAGCTTCTTGCCCATTTCGGCACGTTGCTGCATGCATGGCTGCTGCTTTCAGGATGTGTCATTTCAACAGTCGATCAATCTAAAGGCAGTTTCCTGTGAAGCACCACCCTTCCACCTGCCAGTGATAACGGAGATAACAGCTGATAACCCGAGCCTGACCCCTCCCACTGAAGGCACCCCCCACTGAGGCTGACCCCTCCCACTGAAGGCAAGGTGGCGGGAAACGCACCAGCAGGCTACACACTCCTTTCCCCCCCGTGCTTGTGAATTCCCTTCCAAACCCAAGTATTTTTAGATTGCCTGTGAACCAAATCTAAACATCTGTTTTGTATTTTTGCTACGCATGGCAACTTTTGCATATTTGGCCGTCTCTGCTGTCGCCACACTGTAAAACAGTAAGGATGAGTAACTCTGTATAGTGAAAGCTAGTGAGAGCCCCTTCAATTACAAATGTCATCGCCAAATGCCGGTAAGGTTTGTCTTTGGTGAATAAATCCGTATGGATATCCCACCACCCACCCACACACACACTCATAGATTATATTTGAATGCCTCGGCTAACTCCACTCTCTGACCTGTTGAAAATGTTTCTTTTTCTGTTCTTGTGATTTGAATTCTGGCATAATGATGAATTGCAAATGTTATCCATCACACAGGTGAGTGAGAAAGATTTGAATGAACTAAGGTGCCTGAATAGATATGTAGAACAAATAGCACTGAATGTGGAAAATATCCACAAATTATTTGACCTAGTAATTGTACTTGGCACGTAAATTCAGGTACGTTTTCCAGCCACAGATGAAGCAAAAAGTTAATTTTCGGGCAGCATTTCCTCTGGATCGGACAGAATTATTATATTGTGGTCTAGCCATTGTTCTAAAATGGTTTCTATGTTTATATCTCGTCTCTGTGTATGAATGATCACATTGTGGTCTGTTGTAGTTTATGAACTCGCTTGCCTTGAATTGCCCCTTGAGGACGAATAAAGTATAGTTGATTGACTGATTGATTACCAGCCAGCAGATGGACTGTGTGAGCCTATTCATAGTATTCCAATGATGTCACAAGCATTTTCCTACCAATATGGCGCTACAATACACACAGCTCATTGGCTGTTTGCGTCACTTGATTGTAATCACCTGTTAATTGATTACCATCAACTGTTATTTTCCTACCAAGATGGCCGTGTGGTGATGTAACAGAATGCTATCAATACTGACTCGAAATCTATGATGAAACTATTATTTAAATAAAGTTGACGTAGAACAGCCGTTGTCTGACCGACAGCCTGCGGGGAAATGCTACAGTGGGGAAGAGAGGGACTCACTCACTCACTCACTCAGACAGACAGACAGACAGACAGACAGACAGACAGACAGACAGACAGACAGACAGACAGACAGACAGACACACACACACACACACACACACACACACACACACACACACACACACACACACAGACACACAGTACACCTCGCTCTTTTCTGATAGCCACTGAGGGTCGCTGCCTTGCTCAAAGACACTTTGTTGATATTTTCTGAGCATTCTGGTCCCTGCCCAGATGTTCAATCCTGGCCCGGGGATTCAAACTGGCAACTCTCAACAGCATCACCTGCTTTTTGGCTTGGAGGTGGGACTCGGGAGAACACAAACAACCACAGAGCGCCAGTTGGTGTTTGGCTTTCCCCTTTGACACAGTTTCCATAGAGATACATATATACGTAAGGGTTAATGTACGACGAGGTGTCCATTATCACTTTTTAAGGGACGACGTGGAGGCGTGAACCGTCCGAGGCGAAGCCGAGGACGGTTGCCTCCGCGAAGTCCCTTAAAAAGTGATAATGGACACCTCGAAGTGCATTAACCCGCTTATACCATGGTCACTTGCCAACAAAACAATAAGACCAGTCATTTATATTTCCATGTGTAATAAATAAAGCAATCTAAATGGCTAAATGTCTGTTATTCATACTGTAAATCAGTCTTCCACGAAATAAAATAGTCCCTCCCACCTCCACCACCCGCTCCGTTTTAAAGCCGACTCAAACGTTAACTTTATTACAGGAATGCAGGTTTAACGATGTTTTGCGTTCTACATTAAATGAAGACATTACCGTTTGGCAGCTTGCTTTATTTTGTATGATAGATACGTATTGGCCAAGTATATTAACATTTAAGAGCGAAGACTTTCAGGAAGTGAGAGTGAGAGAGCAGCGCCCTGCGTGTGCTGCTGATGTGGTGAAATGCAGAGAGAGTTGTCTCTCTCTCTCTCTCTCTCTCTCTCTCTCTCTCTCTCTCTCTCTCTCTCTCTCTCTCTCTCTCTCTCTCTCTCTCTCTCTCTCTCTCTCTCTCTCTCTCTCTCTCTCTCTCTCTCTCTCTCTCTCTCTCGTGCACGAGGGAAATCTTCTCTTTCTCGCCGAGAAGAGCCTGGTGACGCGAGGTTAAAAATCTCCGAAACGAAAATCAAAATTGTAAATAAGAGTTATTTTTGATAAACTGAGCACACAGGGGTGATTTAAATACTTACTTTGACCGAGTCAATTTTTTTCTCAACATCCAAAATTGTCATATTAACCCTTAACGGGGGTATAGAGCTCAAACTGCTCTCCTGATAACACTGATGAAACTATGGCGCATTGATATGAACGGTGAACAGACCATTTAGCTAGGTGTCCATTATCACTGTACAATATCACTTTTTAATGGACACCTTGCAGCCAATCAGAATCGAGTATTCACTCAGACCATGGTATAAGTATATATATATATACCATAGAGATACAGTACTGTAGATACTGTAGTGTCATATTGATCTGCTCTAATGGCCAGTCGCTTCTTTCCACATCACAGAGCCTTCTGCAGGTGTCGGGGGAGGAAGACGCTGGTGCAGGGAGTTACCCCCCACACACACACACACACACACACACACACACACACACACACACACACACACACACACACACACACACACAAACGACTGATTAATCATTAAACTGCTGGTTTCAGTGGGAAACACAATGGTCAGTCAATAACGAGACATACTGTATCACCTCCCTCTGTGACTTTAAGTTACAAAGAGACTGAAATGATTCACTTAAGACACAGATTACTCTCACACACACTCACACACACACACACACACACACACACACACACACACACACACACACACACACACACACACACCTCGAGCAGACAGTATGAGTAGGATGGTTAATCAACAATAGAAAGTCTCAATGCGTTCTGCATATATTCACTGACCTAAATATGCCCATTGTGTGCTTCTTCACTGCCCCCACTTCACAGTGTCTGTTTACCTATTAAAAACCCTGGCTTTCTTCCTGGTTTGGATTGCCTTATCTAAGTATCTTTCCCACGCCGCAGCAGAGTAACCTGACGCTGCCACATGGTTTGTTACACAGATCTGGGAACTCCATTTGGAACTGTTAGGCCGTGTTCAAAAATACCCCGGCAGGTGATTGGATGAACCACCTGTCTATCACAGTCTACCACAGGCTCACTTCTCGCTGTCGTCACACATAAATCCCGCCCTCTATAGCTGCCTCTGAATGCTCATTGGTCCGGCCCGGACAGAGTTAAACCAATAGCTTCAGAGCAAACTAACATGGATTTCTCACGCAATCGTGATTTTGCCAATCCAGCTGCCGTGCAAAGTTAGCAGCCGAGGGCATCACCAGCCAAATTCAGTGTCAGGCAGGCAGTCAGTCAAGTAACGCTTAGTGAGGTGCACTTTGTCAGATGGCCTCTAGAGGGTGCACCGTGGGCCTGCACAGGATCTGAAGGATCTGTGCTTGTTCTATGTTTACACCATCATTCTAGAGTCACAGGAATATTTTGTTAACGTATATTTCTCAGGGTCCAGTAGCTTTAAACCCCTACGTACTCCTTACTCCTACATGTAGCTGCTTATCATGTTGGTGATATGTGAATTTCATGTTTATTTAAAGCTGCACTGAGCAAGATGTTGAAAATGTAATACACCTTAACTTAGAACTCAAATTCATCACAAAGGGTTTCATACCAAAACAAGCAACGTTACTCTGAAAGGGCTGAAAGATAAGATAAGGATAACAAATCGAATTGCGATTATTTGACAGAATATGGCAATTGCAATTCACATCATCAATTTTTCTTGTCACTTTTTTTTAGAACTGTAAAATTGTTGAAAGAAAAGTCACAAAAGTGGGGAAAATGATGTCAGTGTGCAGAATTTAAGGAGTTTGATGAGTCTGATGAAAAGTTTTCACCAGTATTGTACTTGTGATTTATGGACCAAAGATTACCTGGAGCTCTGAAACACCTCGTCTAGAAATTCAGTTTGGGCGGCGCCTCTCTCTCGTACTCAAGCAAATAATTGTACTGTGCTACTATTCTGTCGTTCAAACTAATGCTATTCAGCTAATAGCTTATAGGTAGCCTACCACACTGTGCGTTGATATTGAAAGAGCTTCTCTCAGACCACAGCCTGCTGCTAAAAACCTTTCATGGAGGAACGAGAGCGCAAGAAGAGGCTACTGGACGAGAGCACGAGAATCCAACACACACACACACACACACACACACACACACACACACACACACACACACACACACACACACACGAGACTGTAGACCTACTTGTGTGTGTATGTGTGTGTGTGTGTGTGTGTGTGTGTGTGTGTGTGGCGCCTGTCAAGGAGGCCAATCCCTTCGCTAAAGTGTCCTCTAAATGCATTCTTCAGCAAGACACTGAACCACTTCCTGTTAAGATGCTCTGGTTAAGAACATCGGCTAAATGCTTTAAATGTAATGTAGCACGCGCGCGTGTGTGTGTGTGTGTGTGTGTGAGAGCGTGCGTGTGTGTGAGAGAGCGTGCGTGCATGTGTGTGTGTGTGAGTGTGTGTGTGTGTGAGAGAGTGTGCGTGCATGTGTGTGTGTGTGTGAGTGTGAGTGTGTGTGTGTGAGAGCGTGCGTGTCTGTGGGTGTGTGTGAGAGCGTGCGTGCATGTGTGTGTGTGAGTGTGAGTGTGTGTGTGTGAGAGCGCGGGTGCATGTGTGTGTGTGTGTGTGTGTGAGAGCGCGGGTGTGTGTGTGTGTGTGTGTGAGAGCGTACGTGTCTGTGGGTGACAGCAGATTATGGAGGCAGCATAGCAGAAAAGTCTGACACTTTCAGAGCAAAGTTCAACTCAAAGAACAGACAGAGGAAGAATGGATCTTCTTAAGAACAGACAGAGGAAGAATGGATCTTCTTAAAGGAACACTCTGCCCATTTTCAACCAGCTTTGTATCATTAGAACATCAGTAGTATATCAGAAAACTGTAAACTGTTTTGAAGTCTGTCATTTAATTTGACAGTTATTGAGTGTTAAAGTGTGGACCAGTGACATCACCGGTCCACACTAACTCAAATTAATAACTCATTAACTCAAATCAACTCTCAATAACTGTCAAACTATTCATCATTCATCTAGTTTGACAGTTATTGAGAGTTGATTTGAGTTAATGAGTTATTAATTTGAGTTAGAGTGGACCGGTGATGTCACTGGTCCACACTTTAACACTCAATAACTGTCAAATTAAATGACAGACTTCAAAACAGTTTACAGTTTTCTGATATACTACTGATGTTCTAATGATACAAAGTTGGTTGAAAATGGGCAGAGTGTTCCTTTAAGGACAGCTGGCCCACAAGAGAGAGGGAGACAAGATAAAGGAAGAGAAGAAGATAGCCCTCTAAACAGATATGAGCTGTTCTCCATTTGTATGGGAGAGAATCCCATGATAAAATGTGACAGTTTAACATTCATATCATCTGTGGACGACACTAACAAACAATCCAGTCCTAAAAAACACTACACTGTAAAAACAAACAAACAAACAAACATGAATGAAATGATGAATGATGAATTTCCCCAAGGGGATAAATAAAGGAATAAAAAATAAAAAATAAAAAATAATGAAATCAATATTACGATAATCGTAGGATTTCCCCCCGATATCAATGACATGCTTCCTGTATGCTGAGCAAAATCACGTTAAAGATGAGACGAGCTGAAATGACATCTCAGGGTCTGTGTGTGATGACGTATCTGAGTGAAGACAAACATTGCCTTGACACAGGGTCGAGAGGCGGGACATGGGAGCGTGTGGATGATTTGATTGGACCGTTCTGGGGCCTCCCTGAGTGTGTGGATGATTTGATTGGACCGTTCTGGGGCCTCTCTGCACAGTGTGGATGATTTGATTGGACCGTTCTGGGGCCTCTCTGAGTGTGTGGATGATTTGATTGGACCGTTCTGGGGCCTCTCTGCACAGTTTCAGTGAGAAGGCGGGACATGGGAGCGTGTGGATGATTTGATTGGACCGTTCTGGGGCCTCTCTGCACAGTTTCAGTGAGAGCAATGTTTGATTCCAGTGTGAGACGTCACAGAGCCTCTCTGAGAGCTGTTTCATGTCGTCTTGAAGTCAAATTGGCTTTAATCAATTTAGACAGCAGAAATGTGTGTCATGATACTAAAATATCTTCATGTCATCATCACAATATGATTCCACTGAAAGACGATAAACGATAATGTTGAATTATCACCCAGCCATTTCTGGGTCCATTTTGTTGTTTGCTGGGGGTATTTTCTAGACAAATGGCTAAATGCAATCAACAATAAAGGTCTTTGCACACACAGTAAATTCGTATGTTTTTAAAAAAAATCCATCATCTGAAAACACAGACGGGACCAAGCTCGCAAAAGGCTATCTGACTGATGCGAAAAATGCAGAAAACCGAACCTGTTTCGAAAACTTTAATGACGGACGAAAGTTTCGGAAGTCAGTGTGTAAAACGTGAGTGACACAGCATGAGGTCGTATTTATTTTAAAAACGTGCAGCAATTTCGGAGGAAGAATATGGACTTGGTGTGCAAAAGCCTTAACCCATTGATACCTGATGCATCATTTGTGTGTGTATCCCTTTGATCCCTTTAACCCTAGAACACTAACGTGATTTAAAGTCACACCATCACTAACGTCGGGTGTATTTCACCCGATGCAATATACCCCATAAAACATACTTCTCATCAAAATATCTTAAAGTACAACAATACATGGCAAATTGAGGTACTCTTCTTTTGTTTTTAAATGTGAAATATCACTAAAAACACAAAAAAGTTTATTATGGGTGACACTATAAAAAATATGTCAAATTCGGGAAAAATGAGGTAATCGTTATAAAAAAATCCCCCCCCCCCCCCAAAAAAAAACAGGAGCTCCCAACTTCTCCTTCGGTCCACTCATTCATGGGACTTGTGTGGTGGGAAAAAAAAAATCACCACAATACCATTAACCCTAACCTGAAGATATTTTACCCTCTATCACTAACGTCGGGTGAAAATCACCCGAACACGTAGCCGGTAGAAAAAACCATGAATGGGAGCAGGGAAACAAACCTACATTCAATGACGTCAGTGAGCATCCTGAAGGTACCTAAGGACCCGCCCACCTCAGACAGCAGCAAGACAATGAAAATCACGTGAATTAAATTGTCCGGGTGAAAATCACCCGACGTTAGTGTTCTAGGGTTAAGACCGCGAACCGCGGTCTTAAAGGGATACACACACAAATGAGGGATATACACGCAAATGCTGCATCAGGTATCAATTAGTCTCTTAGAACAGACGAGTTGGCTTCCGCCATACCGTCTGTACTTTGTGGGGGAGAATCATGCGCCAACCGGAATGGGAAGTAGAAAGGCGGGTTTTCCGCTCATTAGTCCAATCAGAATCGCAGAAAGGCGGGTCTTCCGCTCATTAGTCCAATCAAAATCCAATATGCCGCATTTTTCGTGGACACACGTGTCGTGATTGGTCGGATTCCGTCAAACTTCTTTCCTGTCTGAAGGTTTTTTCCCAACTTCCTTGTGCATGTTCTGGGGGTGTAACGTACAGACTGTATATAGCTGCATTCGCCGGATGTAGATGAGACAGTCTGTTTTAAGAGACTAGGTATCAATGGGTTAAGCATCAGGTTTCAGAGTCGGTCCGTCAGAATCAAAGTGGGAGGGGCTTCTTTCATTTGGCACCAAGAGACGTTCAACATCACTCAGGGAGAAATGCATCATAGATGAGCAGAGAGAGCAGTCTGTGTTGTGTTTTGAGTCAGAGACCACTCTCACTTTTTCTCTCACCTCCCACTCTCTTTCTGTTACTATCGCTATCTCTGTCTGTCACTATCGCTCTCTCCACCTCCACCTCCACCTCCACCTTCACCCTTCACCTTCAGCTGTTGTCCTGGGGAAACACATTCAATCACTAACTGATGCAGAAATAGACACAAATTACATCATAAAACAATGTATGGAATGCATTGAACATCACAGATATACTGTAGTGGGTGGATTCTTCCTTTAAGTCGTGCTCATATTCACTCAAAGTGATACACTTGATTAGATAGCAAACAGGAAATGGCATACGAACTTGTACAAAAAGGAAACGCCAGAATCTATGCTAGAATCTGTATGATACAAAACATGTGTCCCTTTACAAATAAATCAAATGTAATGCAAACTTTCATCAAAAAAGGCTAAGGGCTCATTCACACAGGATCCAGCCCTCTACAGTTCTTTCTAGTGATGCACCGAGGACGTCTTTTTGTAGGCTTTATCCAGAAATTGCCGCCATTTGGTTCATCAGTGGAAAAGTCTATGGAGTTTTAGAATGGGGATTTCACTTAAATGCATCAAATAAAGTTTGTGGTTAACAAAAGTTTACGGGAACGCAAATTTGGGTTCAGCAGGATACTCTTCACAAACATGAATCACTTTTATGCCTTTTGAAGCATTTTATAAAAATCGCGTAAAAACCCCCCACACATTTACGTTCCAAAAGTCATCAAAGTTATTCACGTTTGTGAAGATGATCAACCGGAACCCAAATTTGCATTCCCACAAACTTTTGTTAACCACACAGACCTTATTTTATGCATTTTTCTTTTAAATATATTTTTTCACGATTTTTTATCCCATTTTTATCCCGTTAGTGTTCATTTTAATTTATTTATCCTGGTTGCTGCTCCACCCTCTGCCAATCTGGGGAGAGCCGAAACTGGCTCCATGCTTCCTCCGAGACATGGGCAGTAGCCAGCCGCTTCTTTTCACCTGACAGGGGAAGCTTCACTGGTAGGACATAGCAACGTGGGAGGATCACACTATTCCAACCAGTTCCCCTCCCTCTGAACAGGCGCCCTTAACGACCAGAGGAGGAACCACATTAGCAACCAGGATTTTGCATGTTTTGGTGAAAGGGGTTCCTATATGAAGGAAACCCCCGGGAGGCACAGGGAGAACATGCAAACTCCACACAGAAAGGCCCCTTTGACGACCCCACCCGGGCGGTGGGCACTCGAGGACATGCGGACGGGCACGCATTCCTTCAGTGCTCACAGCGTCCCAGGTGGGAATCGAACCCAGGACCTTCTAGCTGTGAGGCGACAGCGCTTACCACTGCACCACCATGCCCCCTATTTTATGCATTTAAGCAAAACCCCCATGTTAAATCCCATAGACTTTTCCTCTCACGAACCCGGAAGTATACTTCCGGACTCAATCCTGTGGCTCTCTATTCTGTTTTCTTTCTTTCTTTACCAAGTGTAGTTAGTTTTACCGTGCTGCACGGGTCAGGTGAAGCCCATCAGTCACACAAAGGTGCACTAAATTCACATTTTCCTGTGATTGTCCAAACTTTCTCTCAGTCATTGTGTTGTACTTTGTTGCACCTGGGAGGGCTAAAGCACAATCCACCCGGCACCTGGAAGGGCTAAAGCCAACAGAAGGTTCTTTTGGAGCCAGGTCTTGTGAAGATATACGTAAGAGGCTGCAGCAGCATGGGAGAATGTGGGACTAATAGAGACATGGTGCGAAGAGAGAGAGAGAGAGCGCCACAAATAACCTGAGGGACGAGAGGGGGAGAGAGAGTGAGGGTCTGGGGTTGGTGTCTGCACACCAAATGTCTACAGTGGGTACCACTATTCACATGGGCTGGGGGTCCCAATTCATCCATTAGACAGTTACACGTGTGCGCACACACACACACACACACACACACACACACACACACAGAGTGAGAGTGAGAGTGAGTTAAAATAGAATGGAATTCCTCAGTATCAGGAAACAGTGGGCACTCAGACTGAAGCACAGCTCTCTGTAAGGCCTGATCCACTCTCTCACACTCAGATAGGAAAGGTGTGTGAGTGTGTGTTAGCATGCAGATAATGGCTGCCGGTGTTCATGTCATGCGTGTTTGCTCAGATCACACTTAACCCAATAGTAGGGGGTTGTGCCGTATCGTATCGTTATTGATATATCGTTACAATTCATAATTGATATGGTCAAAAGTTGACATTGTGTGACTGATAATATATTGTGATAACGGTGTGAGGTACGTACAGCAACAACAAGCATGGCTGAAAGAGGCTCCACGGTGGAGGAGTTCATTCTGAAAAGGGGAGTGGCTTCAGTAGTGTGGGAGTGGTTTGGTTACAAAAGAGCATGCACAAAAACCACGGGTATATTTGAAGGCATATTTGAATATTTGAAGGCAAATTGTTACATTTATGCTGACATATAAGACTATAACATAATAAACTATAACTATAAAATATGTTTCAGTATTTTGTCATATTGTCAAGAATATTATCGCAGAAATATGAAATATTGTGATATTATTTTAGGGCCTTAACCAAGAGTTTCAGAATTTTGTTCTGAAGTATGAACCTACAAACAATTTATAACAATTTAAAATGTTATCAATGAATTCTCTCGGGATGGAAATTATAGTGGAATCTGGTGGAAGATTTAACCTTCTTTTTTTAACCACTCGGTAATTGATCGCTCACACACACACACACACACACGCGCGCGCGCGCGCACGCACGCACGCACGCACACACACACACACACACACACACACACACAAAGACCTTGAGGAACACAATTGAACAATTCATGCTGTGATTTGTATTATAAAATGTTTGACATTTGGAGATTTCTGTTAGAATTGAATTAAACCTCTGTAGCATCAGTGTGGTATGTGCAAAAAAAGTTAGTTACAGCCCTGTCATGTAGGCCTACACGTTACAGCCCTGTCATGATGTAGGCCTACACGTTACAGCCCTGTCATGATGTAGGCCTACACGTTACAGCCCTGTCATGATGTAGGCCTACACGTTACAGCCCTGTCATGATGTAGGCCTACACGTTACAGCCCTGTCATGATGTAGGCCTACACATTACAGCCCTGTCATGATGTAGGCCTACACGTTACAGCCCTGTCATGATGTAGGCCTACACATTACAGCCCTGTCATGATGTAGGCCTACACGTTACAGCCCTGTCATGATGTAGGCCTACACGTTACAGCCCTGTCATGATGTAGGCCTACACGTTACAGCCCTGTCATGATGTAGGCCTACACGTTACAGCCCTGTCATGATGTAGGCCTACACGTTACAGCCCTGTCATGATGTAGGCCTACACGTTACAGCCCTGTCATGATGTAGGCCTACACGTTACAGCCCTGTCATGATGTAGGCCTACACGTTACAGCCCTGTCATGATGTAGGCCTACACGTTACAGCCCTGTCATGATGTAGGCCTACACGTTACAGCCCTGTCATGATGTAGGCCTACACGTTACAGCCCTGTCATGATGTAGGCCTACACATTACAGCCCTGTCATGATGTAGGCCTACACGTTACAGCCCTGTCATGATGTAGGCCTACACGAGATGTTGTGAGGAAAAAGAAATCAGGAGATAGGAAGTTGAGTGGATCATTTGGGGGGGCGGGTAAGAGTAGGCTGAACTAGAAACAGGATATGATGAGGCTCTATAACAGGAGGAGACTGCTGGCTTTTCTCCTGCAGGATGTCTGGCTAATGACCGATCCCCTCTTCAAAAAGTTCTCTCCGCATCACAGAGGGAAGCAGGCCCGTTTAGCGGATGCTTATCACTCTGGATAGTGGCTACTTCACTCACTGATTGTGTTTGTGTGCATTATAAACGGATTAAAAAAAAATCCCATACAGCAGCCTTTAGTGATAACGATGTTGTTGTTGTTGTTGTTGTTGTTGTTCAGCCCTTAAGTGGTCAACAGCAGAATGCACCGAGGATCATTACGGGAACAGACGTTTTAACAGAGAACACTGGACCTCAGGGGCATTACACAAAACATCCGCTCGCTAGCACTGACTGCACCGCAGACAAATGAGCTTGTAAGATAAGACTAGGAAGTGAGTGCCTGTGTGTCAATTAGGTAGAAGGAGAGACAGACACTGTGGCTACGCTTACATTGCACACAACAATGCAGCTATTGCCTGTAAATAGTGCGAGTAAGCTAACAGTCCCATTAAGCTGTTTGCACGACAATTTGATATTAACTCTCCACAACAATGCTGTTTACACAAACGCGGTTTCTTTTGAGTACACTGTAGATAAATAATCCTGTTCATTACTACTCCAGGAAGATAGAGGGCGCTGTGAACTGCAGACACAGTGTCTGGGCGGAGCCTAGACCAAAGGTTATAAAGAAGTAAGACCTCCTTTGTTGGAGGTCATTTGCCATCTTGAGGAAGTAGTGTAAGCAGGCAGTGATCCGGATCCGTGTATGGACTTTTGTTTTGTAAATAAACTATGTTACAATTTACTCTCTAGTAAATGGACTTATTTAAAGGTTAAAACGAAATATCTCACCACAGTTTGGTTGCCGAAACCCGTGTCGAGGGGGGAAGTATAGTGGTATAGTCAGAGCAGGCTTTGGGCCTGTGGTTTGGGGCCATTGTTTCACGTCGGACCTAAATTCCTGTGGAGCGCGCAAATCAACAACAACACAGGCAGAGCAGGCCGGCGAGAAGCAAATGGGAAGCCAAGGTGAGTTGTAATTTGATTATTTGGAAATACAAAAGTCTAAGTGTGTTGTGTGTTAAATGTGCCCAATAGATGATTGGTTACCGAATGATTAAAAGAGCATAAAGAATAGCGTGGAAGAAAGATCGCTATGTTGCTATTGGGAAATTTGATTAAGAGGCAAGTTGGAGCCTCAAGGATCCACTAGGTGGAAATCATTAAACATTATAAGGTAACTGAGTTCGGTAACTAATCATATTATTGATGTAACAGATATTCTGCTGCTGATTGTGTAGGCCTACCAGTGAGAGAGAATTAAGAACCTAGGTAAATAAATAAAATCCTTAGAGGCTGTGCGGGGGGGGGGACGATCCTTTGTTCAGTAGTCTCTTAGA
Organism: Poromitra crassiceps; assembly: GCF_964638095.1. Lineage (NCBI taxonomy): Eukaryota > Metazoa > Chordata > Actinopteri > Beryciformes > Melamphaidae > Poromitra > Poromitra crassiceps. The sequence goes on along the minus strand of NC_139633.1, from coordinate 968,486 downwards.
ACAGACTGTTTCATCTACTTCTGGCGAATGCAGCTATACACATATGGTGAAAGCATTTGACCGTTAGATGGGGTTTTTATCAGAAGCAGAATCGTTCACAATGTGTGTGAATGAGACCTTAGAGGCCTGTAAAGTTTATGCTCTAGAGATAAAGACCTGAGAAAGCCAACTTGTCTGTTCTGGGAGACTGTTTAGTACAATAGTTAGCAGTGGCTAATGTGCTAACAAGGAATCGGAAGTCGCATTGGCGACCCATGAGACCACAGTAAATCCTTAGAGGAAGCGGAGTAAATGCTTTGAAGTCGCCGGATTTCCCCCGGTTGGGAGATAATTAGCGCTATATAAATAAATAAGTAATAAAACGTACGTTAGTCATCCAGTGACTGAATTAGCTAGCAAATAAAAAGTGTATGGTAAGGAATGTTGAATGGAGTTTTATGTGAGAAACGGTAAGCTTAAAAGCTGGCCGCTCTGAGATAGTGGCACTCAGGAGATTTTGGATATTACTGAAATGAAAAGAGACGCAGTACCAGTTGTGGTTGCACAAATTTAATAAGACGATGCTTCTAAGTGTGAATGCTATTCAGTTGCTGGGATGAACAATGGCAGTAGAAACCTGTTACATATGAGGCTGTGTTGTATACCGCGGTTGTTTGTTAAATCGGCTTGTATGAAAGAAAATCATTGACTATCACATCAATAGTTTCTATCCTCAGCTGGGGCTTAATAATTAGGGAATTAATTTATAAGCCAGCAGCTGCTTTACGCTGGTTCGTTTATTGTGGGAGTTTGGAAGCACATGGCTGTCGGCCATTTTGAGTGTTGTTCACAAAGACAAAGGGACTTGTAGTCTTTGTGTGTGAATGAATGTACTGCATGTGTAAAACTACAAATATTTTACTCAAACGTGATTAGAAGTAAAGCACATGATTGTATAGTAAATAAGCAACTTGGTAAAATAAAGTAGAATTAGGGGAAACTTTGCTGTGTAATAACCTATTTGTGTAATTTTCAGAAATGGAGTTGAGAAATCAAGATAAGAAAATCCTGCCTATCCAGGAAATGATGAATCTGCATGGGCTCATGGCAGCCGAAAAGACAACTGAGTGGTCTTATTGGACACAGGGTTCATGGCCAGCTATGGGCACTTTTGAGAAAGCGAAATTAAATGCAGTGTTAGAACAATTATCTCTTAAACAATTGGATGACCAGGCCCGAAGGGAACATGAAATAGTATACAATTTATGGGCTGCTCAAATCGCCAAAAGACAAGCAGAGGAATTCTTAGTACAAGCTATGCGTCAATTACAGATAGTTAAACATGAGAGTGTAGAATTATTGACAGGAGAGGAGAAAATAAGTATAACTGAGGCATTTGTGAATACAAAGCAAACAGAAATTGCAACAAAAGGAAGGAGAAAAGGATTTCACAGGAAGCCACCTCACCCCCGCTCCCTTCAGGTAAATAGAGGGGGGAGGGGTGGGCAACAGGGCCAACATGAGATAGGAGGAGGCAGTGAATGTGCCGGCCTTTATATTCAGAGTCCGAATAGGGGAGTATGCAGAAAGCAAGATAGATGTTTTGTTTGTGGGAATCCTACACACTGGGCCCGAAATTGTCCAGATAATCCTTACAATGTGCCTAGAGTGCAAGAAAAGAGTACAGAATGACTCCAGTTGGGTAAAAGGACTTAGTTATTTAACATAGTGACAATGCATCTCATCCCTTCTTCCTAAACAGAGATAAGAAGAGTTGAAGTAGGGGTGAGGGGGTAGAAAACAATAACACTGAGTGAGACTTTGAGATGGTAAGATTTCAGGTGGAGAGCAAAATGAAAATTTGGTTGGGAATAAATAACACAGAATTGTCTAATTATGGTAATATCAATATCCATATTTTGAGTTGAATTTCGGATTCTTCCAATTTATGTTGCCAATTAGAATTAGAGACAAGGTGAAGGCTATGAATATAAACAACACGATGAACCTCATTTCAGATGAGGTCATTGTGGGTTAGAATTCCTTTGTTAGTATTTTATTGTGTTACACTGCTTTATGAAGATCCATATTTAACTTTGCTGAAAGTTGAGAAGAAGAGAAAATGAATTGTCTACCGTGATTAAGTCACAAGTAAATAAAGCACTATGTTCTTTTATTTCAGACGGAGTCCAGCTGAACTGGAGAAAATGAGAGCACAGAAAATTAAGTAATAAATGAAAATGGGATATCTATGATAGGGGTTAACATATTTTGTGTGTGTTTCAGGGAAAGGAACCATGGGAGGAAGAGGGAATGCAGCAGTCGTTGCAGGAAAAATGTACATTATGAAAGCGTATTAATGTTGGTTTTAACATTTCAGGAACAGGCCGAGATGAGGTGACGTTGGGTGTCTGCTGGAAAAAACCCACAGTAGTATGAAGAACTGATAAGTTTCAAGCAAATGTAGACATTTACACAATGTTGTCGTGATATGTGAATCTCTGAGACTTAACAGGAAATGGGAGGAGAACTTGGAATAATCTAAATGCTAATTTTCTTACAGGGGACTGTAGGCTGAGAGGTGATGTCATGTAAAACTCTGAGGTGAAGAATAACATTACTTTACTTGCAGGAAGGAAGAAAAGCTGTTATTCCTAATTTAATATTTTCCTTTAGGTCGGACATGTGGTGATTAACAAATCTATTAGTGGGGAAATTAAACATCTGAATTAAAGTTTAATTTCACAGAATGAGCAAGAGCGCTCACTACAGGATGTGAAAGCAATTGTTCCCCAGTAGGTGTGAGTATGCAAAAGGGAGTCAACACTAACCAAGCATTTGGCTAAAAAGAGGAGAGTGGGCTTTGTTTCAAAGAAAAGGCCGCAGTGCAAGCTTTTGGTTACAGGAGAAGAAAAAGCAAGGCCAGTTCATGTTAATCTGTTATATCAATGGGTGTCATTTAAGAATGATGTGCAGGGACAATTAACTCTTATCTTTCAGATACCAAGAAGGAGGGGAAGCAGTATTTTCCTTTCACAGCAAACAGTTGATAAAAGAATTGGAAGTAATGCTGATCAAAGGCTTTTATTGCAGCAAAAGTGATTGAAATGCTAATTTGAAGACCGAGAAGAGCCGTCTGTCTGTCATTGTAAACAGGGTTTGAAGAACAAAATTTGAATGTGAACTCCACATTGGGTAAACTCCAACTAAACTAAAGTGTATTGGTTAAGTAATATTCAGTCTAATTTTATTTCGTTATAAGGAAGTGTGGAGGTTTGCAGCTGGAGAAAATAATCTTGCTTTTTAAAAGTGTAAATTGTCATTAATCTGTATGCTTGTCTGTTATACAGAGATGGACAATGGAGTGAAAATCTGGAAGCGATTTTCAGAGGGGGGAAGGAAGCGGAGAATAATGAGAATAATGAAGAGTTCGGAGTTCAGACTTGTGACTGTGTGTATGAGAGGGAAAGGGACGGACTTGACATTTTCGGACTGACTAGGAGAGAATTTTATTTGTTATAGAATCTAAGTGAGCTCAATACTGTAGATAGAGAATGGTTATTTGAGGTATTTGTTGTGTGATTAATTGTTTACAGGATCAGAAAGTAAGGTAAGTATGACGTGGAAATATGGGAACAGCTGAAATACTGCATGAATTAATACACTAACCAAACTAACTAATTCATAACTAATTATGAAAGTTGGGTGTTACAATAACCAAAAATGTATTGGGAATCGCCATGGAGAGGAATCGAGAGCAGGTAATTTTGAAAAGGAATCAATTTAAGAGGTGAGATGAATCATTCTTTATACAAATTATGCTGTTAATGTCAATTGAACTGAAATGAGAATCCTGAAGATCCATGTTTGTGTGGTGCCATGTAAATAATTTAAGTTATGTTTGTGTCTTTACAGAGAAGGAAGTGGAGACGGAGGATACAAAGAGCCAAAGAGGAGGGTTCGAGGCAACAGATAGGAAATGACTCATTGATGGGACACTGGACAATTAATATTTGAAAATGTGTGATACAATCAATGAATATAGCAATTAATAATATGAAAATATAGGAAAATAGTTTGGTGAGTATGAAAATGCAGGGAGTACAAATTTAAATGTTGAAATAATGAGGGAAATTGTCCAGTGTTGCAGAAAGAGTCGCCAATGATAAGTTGAGTACAAAGTGGCACATTTGTATAATGTTTCTTGTTGAATAATCTTCAGCTATTTGCAATTGTAGTAGTGTTAGTGTTTTAGTTTAATGCTGAGATACTGTGTGATTTTAAGCGTAAATGTGCAATCTGGATTGTGCAGTATTTTGAGATGAATTGGCAAGTTGAAAATTCAATACAGGTTTCTAAGGCACGGACCTGAGGCCGAATGAGGTTTGTGGACAGATTTTGAGTGGTCCTTGGTTTGTCTTTCAAAATATACTAAATGTGGCCTCACATTGATTAATAAGCCAGTTTACTTTGCAATTTTCCCTCACCTAAGGCTAACCCTATCATCATACAGGTTGTCTAAGCCAAGTAGAAACAGCGTATGCAAAACCGAAACAAATAATGTGGAACGTGAGGAAAGAGGGGGTTTGATCTGATCACACAGAAGTTAAGCTTTTGTGTTGTTAGACCAATAAATTATCAAATACCCAATAAAATAAATTGTAAAATTGATGGCTTTTGAGCCAAACTTACAGCTGCCATGAAGTCTTGGTTATGTGAAATCCTTGACAATGAACATAGTGTTATGGAAAGTACTGGAAAATCCTTGAATTTCATTTTGTAATGTCTGCATGAACGCTGGTTATAATGAATATGATTAACACTCTTATCCCCTAGGGTTAGATCAACAAAGGAGGGAGCAGTTAATTCGGAATAGAAGATACTTATGACTGTTGAGATAAACTGATTTATATAAAGGAGAACTAAGATTAGATTTTCTGTTTCAGGAAAACCAGGAACATCGAGGGAGACATCGAGTTCAAGACAAAGGAACATTTCAATAAAACAGACAGTTTAGCAGTGAGAAAGGATATTGATTTAATGAATGAAGTGGAATGAATGAAGTGTGTGAATAGCAAGTAGGTGGAGCCAATGAAGACGACCCAACGCGAGGACGAAGAAGAAATAAAACTGCCACAAGAATCCTGCACTCCCTAATTGAATTCAGAAACATATGCCAAATAATTGATAGTGAACTATAAACCTTGAAAGCTGTTAAGTGTAATAATATGTAATGTAAATGATTGAATTGAATGTATGTTGTGTCTAGTACTAGAGTATGTAACTAATTAATTCTAGAAGTATTGTATAAAAGGCCTATTATAATATAGTATAAACATTATCATTATATAATAAGCATCATCATGGACTTTTGGTATCGCTGGTAGGCGGGGTTATACACAGGCTTTTTAAGTGAGTGGTTCTATAAGAGGGAATAGAAGCTCGCAGAGGCCTTTCCCTACTTCGAAGGAAAGCAAATGGAAAAAGTAGGTTTACCTCTGCATGTGAATAAGCTGTTAAAAGTCACCGCACTCAGTGCAGAGCTGTGTGCAGGGTGGTTCATAACATGGTTCCCGGGTCATTTGATTCATAGAAGTGGTTTGGACTTCGTGGATTATGTGATCTGGGAAAGGCTGCGTTGTGGACCTGCTTGTGCGCATCTCTGGATGGGGTGAGATGTCAAAATGCTGATGATGTATGCTGATAGACAAAAGTTGCAAAACCTAAAAGCAACTTTATAATAAATCCCTCAGTTAAGTTTTTCCTTATAAGGAAAAAAAGGAGGGAACTGTAGATAAATAATCCTGTTCATTACTACTCCAGGAAGATAGAGGGCGCTGTGAACTGCAGACACAGTGTCTGGGCGGAGCCTAGACCAAAGGTTATAAAGAAGTAAGACCTCCTTTGTTGGAGGTCATTTGCCATCTTGAGGAAGTAGTGTAAGCAGGCAGTGATCCGGATCCGTGTATGGACTTTTGTTTTGTAAATAAACTATGTTACAATTTACTCTCTAGTAAATGGACTTATTTAAAGGTTAAAACGAAATATCTCACCACAACACGCAGAAAGAAAGAACTGTGGGAATGAGAGGTTTTACGTTTTTCTTTTCTTTGATTGAATTGAGGAAGTGTGTGTGGTGGACTTGTGCTTTTTAACAGATGCAAACTTGTTCTGACAAATCCACAGAGATGGAAAGTACTCAAGTACAAGTACTTGTACTTGTACTAGAAGGTCCTGGGTTCGATTCCCACCTGGGACGCTGTGAGCGGGTGGGGTCGTCAAAAGGGCCTTTCTGTGTGGAGTTTGCATGTTCTCCCCATGCCCCCTGGGGGTTTCCTTCATATAGGAACCCCTTCACCAAAACATGCAATATCCTGGTCGCTGAAGTGGTGCCTCCTCTGGTCGTTAGGGGCGCCTGTTCGGAGGGAGGGGAACTCGTTGGAATAGCGTGATCCGCCCACGTGCTATGTCCTACCGGTGAAGCTTCCTCTGTCAGGTGAAAAGAAGCGGCTGGCTACTGCCCATGTCTCGGAGGAAGCATGGAGCCAGGATAAATAAATTAAAATTAGCACTAACGGGGGATAAAAATAGGATCAAAAAAAAAAAAAAGAAAAAAAAAAAGGTTTGTGTTTTGCACACCGCACTATGAAAACAGCACGGTAGCATTGGGTCCGTCCAGAGTCACTTCCATATTTAGGCCTTGCGCCAACTGAACTAAGACAGGTGTAGTAAGTAGACGATCAAATTGTAGTGATCGCCATCGTCACATGAGTTCAGAAATCTCCGTTTCATTTGACACTGCTGATAGCAGAGCTGATAGCCAGAGCTGATAACAGAGCTGATAGCAGAGCTAACTGGATGTATAGCCAGAGCTGATAGCAGAGCTAACTGGATGTATAGCCAGAGCTGATAGCAGAGCTAACTGGATGTATAGCCAGAGCTGATAGCAGAGCTAACTGGATGTATAGCCAGAGCTGATAGCAGAGCTAACTGGATGTATAGCCAGAGCTGATAGCAGAGCTAACTGGATGTATAGCCAGAGCTGATAACAGAGCTAACTGGATGTATAGCCAGAGCTGATAACAGAGCTGATAGCCAGAGCTGATAGCCAGAGCTGATAGCAGAGCTAACTGGATGTATAGCCAGAGCTGATAGCAGAGCTGATAGCCAGAGCTGATAGCCAGAGCTGATAGCAGAGCTAACTGGATGTATAGCCAGAGCTGATAGCAGAGCTGATAGCCAGAGCTGATAGCCAGAGCTGATAGCAGAGCTAACTGGATGTATAGCCAGAGCTGATAGCAGAGCTGATAGCCAGAGCTGATAGCCAGAGCTGATAGCAGAGCTAACTGGATGTATAGCCAGAGCTGATAGCCAGAGCTGATAGCAGAGCTAACTGGATGTATAGCCAGAGCTGATAGCAGAGCTAACTGGATGTATAGCCAGAGCTGATAGCAGAGCTGATAGCCAGAGCTGATAGCAGAGCTAACTGGATGTATAGCCAGAGCTGATAGCAGAGCTAACTGGATGTATAGCCAGAGCTGATAGCAGAGCTAACTGGATGTATAGCCAGAGCTGATAGCAGAGCTGATAGCAGAGCTGACAGCAGAGCTAACTGAATGGATGGGATAATGGGATTGTGATGTTGCTGCTGCTAGCAGCTCTAGCTCGTCTGGCAAAAGGAGAGAATCACCAAACTGAGCATCCCTGACTGCATCTGAACCAGCTGTTCAGGGACAGCTTATAGCTAACACTGCTAACATGTGCTGGATGTGTGACATGTATTAGCATAGATAATTAAAATATCAAACATTTTTAAAGTAACGCAAATGTACTTTTACTCGAGTACTTTTAAATAGGCTACTTTACTCTTACTCGAGTAATTTCCTGGACTAATACGATTACTTATACTTGAGTTCATTTTCACTAAAGTAAGAATACTTGTACTGGAGGAGGATTTGTCAGTACTCTTTCCACCTCTGCAAATCCGACATCTGTAAGCTTCGCTGACGTCCCCTGAATGACCTCCATGTTTTGCAACACGTCTGTCTCTTCTAAACTCCAAATGTGCTGACTCCTGCTGCACCTCCACAAGACATGATGAGCTGGACGCTTTCACAGCTTGACTAGACCACAGCTGTCTGGCACTCGCCTGCCACCGCGGAGAGACCGCGGGTTCAATTCCCGGCAGCGGTACTTCCGGCTTGCTCAGACGTTCCTACAGGCACAATTGGCCCCGTCTGACTGCGGGTGCCGGGTGGGAAGCCGGTGGGGTATGAGTCCTGGTAGTGCCCCATCTGGTGGGTCAGGGGGCACCTGTTCGGGGGGGGGGGGGAACTGGGAGGAATAGCGTGATCCTCCCACGCGCTACGGACTTTAGAAACCTTTTCAAGTCATCACAGTACAAGTCAAGGTCAGGTCAGGTCCCGAGTCACCAGCACAACCCCAAGTCAGGTCAAGTTCATGCATCATGTCGTCTCAAGCAACTAAGAGCATAATTGCATTATAGATCCGAGTGTGGTGTTTACATGGGCTCTGCGGCTCTGCCTTAATCACATAATTGCCTTACATAACGCATTGCCTTACATAATAACGCGTTGTGGTGCGTCAGCAAAAATTTGATTTTTGTTGTGCATGTGTGTGTGTGTGTGTATGTGTATATGTATGTGTGTGTGTGTGTGTGTATCATTTAACCAAATGAGTGTGTTTCAATTAGGCAAAAGAGAGAGGCGCTGTGCCCCAAGGCAGACACAGTCCAGCCACATGATGAAGCCAGAGGCAAATTTCAATCTCCAGGCCTCTTTTTTCCACATCCACCTGAGCTGAAATAACCTGCGTGTAAAATAAACAACACAACGCCGGGCGGCGTAACTCCTATTCCAGCGCAAACATCAGAGAACTGGTATATCCGGCATTAATGTGGATTATGAGTAATAAAGCTAAGCAAGCACATTACATATATCCTCAGGGACGAGACAGGAAGAAGGAATGAGGAGTGAGACTAGGCGGGCACTAGGGCTGGGTCGGTTTGAAAATTTTAAAACCGGTTCGATATTGCTGTCTAAACCGGATCGAACCGGTATACCGATTTTTTTTGTAATTAAAAAAAAAAAAAAAAAAAAAAATTTTTTTTTTTTCCAAGCAGGGCTCCCGAGTGTGGCCCATAACTGTCTGTAGTGCAACTTCAGTCCACCTGATAGCGATAATACACCTCTAAGCTGGTATTGTCAACCAGCAATGATACTGAATAAAAAGAAGCAGGACACCTGTGTAACAAACACACCCTGTATTTATTTCTCATAACTATTCAGCTCAACTTTTCTTCTAAACATCAAAATAATAAATGAAATAAGACTTCTGCCTATAGTGCAACTTGAGAAAAAGGCTAATAAAAACACAAGCAGTGCAATCAGAATGGATTGGCTTACAGCTGAGCTGCCTTATAAATTTCAAAACTCACAAATTCACACAATATAGGGCCTAGGCATGGGTCGGTTTGAACATTTTGAAACCGGTTCGATATTCCCCAAAAAAACGTATCAAAGCGGCTGCAGTTGGTGGCGATAATGCACCTCTAAGCTGGTATGCTGCCAACCAGCACGAACACTGAATACAAATAAGCAGAACCTTTTAACTGTAACAACACACTGTTTTTATTTCTCATAACTATTCAGCTTAACTTTTCTTCAAACATCAACATAATAAACAAAATAAGACTTTTGCCTACTAGTGCAACTTGAGAAGAGGCTAATACGAACAATAGTGCAATCAGAATGGACTGGCAAAAAAAAAAAAAAAAAAAAACTTAATTTTTTTTTATTTTATTTTATTTTTATTTTTTTTTAGGTTTTTTCGGTTTGCACGTGATCAAACCGGTTTGGGCTCGTATACCGAACCGAACCGGTAAAACCGGAAATCGACCCATGCCTAGCGGGCACACTTCTCCAATCTCCACAAACCGCCGTTTAACTTGTTATTATTGCCAGATACAACTGATCTTATTTTAATCTGATCCCAGTATTGATTTGAATGTTGCTCGTCTCCACCTCCTATTCATCTCTGTTTCACATGGTTTCATTGCTTCTTCTTTTGAAATCATTTGGAGTATTCTGCTTTTATTTTGACTGTCAAAGTACTCTGTGTTTTTGAACTGTTATATAAACTGAAAATAATACCGGACTAGCAGCCGCGACAGCCTGTGCCTGGTTATTGTTTTTACACCTTGTGAGTGTGTGTGTGTGTGACGTTTTGTCTGTGGACAGATTCTGTCAACGCGATACTGTCACAAGATGCAGTCATGAAACGTTACAGCTGCGTAGCTGAGATCACAATGAACACAGAGTTCTAAGATGGCTGTGGTTCGAGCACCGCAAGTAGCGGCGTAGGCAACTAGGCGTCGTGGCTGGTGTGATCCCACCACAAGATGGCCTCAAGTAGTCGCTGCTACTCATTTTGTTGTTACACAGACAGCGGTGATATGAACAGTTAGGATCTGTGTTGTGTGGTTTCTTAGTTGGAGGTGATGTACCTGTGATATGTGTTGTGTGGTTTCTTAGTTGGAGGTGATGTACCTGTGATCTGTGTTGTGTGGTTTCTTAGTTGGAGGTGATGTACCTGTGATATGTGTTGTGTGGTTTCTTAGTTGGAGGTGATGTACCTGTGATATGTGTTGTGTGGTTTCTTAGTTGGAGGTGATGTACCTGTGATCTGTGTTGTGTGGTTTCTTAGTTGGAGTTGATGTACCTGTGATATGTGTTGTGTGGTTTCTTAGTTGGAGGTGATGTACCTGTGATATGTGTTGTGTGGTTTCTTAGTTGGAGGTGATGTACCTGTGATATGTGTTGTGTGGTTTCTTAGTTGGAGGTGCTGTACCTGTGATATGTGTTGTGTGGTTTCTTAGTTGGAGGTGATGTACCTGTGATATGTGTTGTGTGGTTTCTTAGTTGGAGGTGATGTACCTGTGATATGTGTTGTGTGGTTTCTTAGTTGGAGGTGATGTACCTGTGATCTGTGTTGTGTGGTTTCTTAGTTGGAGTTGATGTACCTGTGATATGTGTTGTGTGGTTTCTTAGTTGGAGGTGATGTACCTGTGATATGTGTTGTGTGGTTTCTTAGTTGGAGGTGCTGTACCTGTGATATGTGTTGTGTGGTTTCTTAGTTGGAGGTGATGTACCTGTGATCTGTGTTGTGTGGTTTCTTAGTTGGAGGTGCTGTCTGTGATATGTGTTGTGTGGTTTCTTAGTTGGAGGTGATGTACCTGTGATCTGTGTTGTGTGGTTTCTTAGTTGGAGTTGATGTACCTGTGATATGTGTTGTGTGGTTTCTTAGTTGGAGGTGCTGTCTGTGATATGTGTTGTGTGGTTTCTTAGTTGGAGGTGCTGTACCTGTGATATGTGTTGTGTGGTTTCTTAGTTGGAGGTGCTGTACCTGTGATATGTGTTGTGTGGTTTCTTAGTTGGAGGTGATGTACCTGTGATCTGTGTTGTGTGGTTTCTTAGTTGGAGGTGCTGTGCCTGTGATATGTGTTGTGTGGTGTCTTAGTTGGAGGTGATGTGCCTGTGATATGTGTTGTGTGGTTTCTTAGTTGGAGGTGCTGTACCTGTGATCTGTGTTGTGTGGTTTCTTAGTTGGAGGTGCTGTGCCTGTGATATGTGTTGTGTGGTTTCTTAGTTGGAGGTGATGTGCCTGTGATATGTGTTGTGTGGTTTCTTAGTTGGAGGTGCTGTACCTGTGATCTGTGTTGTGTGGTTTCTTAGTTGGAGGTACCTGTGATATGTGTTGTGTGGTTTCTTAGTTGGAGGTGATGTGTCTGTGATATGTGTTGTGTGGTTTCTTAGTTGGAGGTGATGTACCTGTGATCTGTGTTGTGTGGTTTCTTAGTTGGAGGTGCTGTACCTGTGATATGTGTTGTGTGGTTTCTTAGTTGGAGGTGCTGTACCTGTGATCTGTGTTGTGTGGTTTCTTAGTTGGAGGTGCTGTGTCTGTGATATGTGTTGTGTGGTTTCTTAGTTGGAGGTGCTGTCTGTGATATGTGTTGTGTGGTTTCTTAGTTGGAGGTGCTGTGTCTGTGATCTGTGTTGTGTGGTTTCTTAGTTGGAGGTGCTGTACCTGTGATCTGTGTTGTGTGGTTTCTTAGTTGGAGGTGATGTACCTGTGATATGTGTTGTGTGGTTTCTTAGTTGGAGGTGATGTACCTGTGATATGTGTTGTGTGGTTTCTTAGTTGGAGGTGATGTACCTGTGATATGTGTTGTGTGGTTTCTTAGTTGGAGGTGATGTACCTGTGATCTGTGTTGTGTGGTTTCTTAGTTGGAGGTGCTGTACCTGTGATATGTGTTGTGTGGTTTCTTAGTTGGAGGTGCTGTCTGTGATATGTGTTGTGTGGTTTCTTAGTTGGAGGTGCTGTACCTGTGATCTGTGTTGTGTGGTTTCTTAGTTGGAGGTGATGTGTCTGTGATATGTGTTGTGTGGTTTCTTAGTTGGAGGTGCTGTACCTGTGATCTGTGTTGTGTGGTTTCTTAGTTGGAGGTGATGTACCTGTGATATGTGTTGTGTGGTTTCTTAGTTGGAGGTGCTGTCTGTGATATGTGTTGTGTGGTTTCTTAGTTGGAGGTGCTGTACCTGTGATCTGTGTTGTGTGGTTTCTTAGTTGGAGGTGATGTGTCTGTGATATGTGTTGTGTGGTTTCTTAGTTGGAGGTGCTGTACCTGTGATCTGTGTTGTGTGGTTTCTTAGTTGGAGGTGATGTACCTGTGATATGTGTTGTGTGGTTTCTTAGTTGGAGGTGCTGTCTGTGATATGTGTTGTGTGGTTTCTTAGTTGGAGGTGCTGTACCTGTGATCTGTGTTGTGTGGTTTCTTAGTTGGAGGTGATGTGTCTGTGATATGTGTTGTGTGGTTTCTTAGTTGGAGGTGATGTGTCTGTGATATGTGTTGTGTGGTTTCTTAGTTGGAGGTGATGTACCTGTGATCTGTGTTGTGTGGTTTCTTAGTTGGAGGTGCTGTACCTGTGATATGTGTTGTGTGGTTTCTTAGTTGGAGGTGCTGTACCTGTGATATGTGTTGTGTGGTTTCTTAGTTGGAGGTGCTGTACCTGTGATATGTGTTGTGTGGTTTCTTAGTTGGAGGTGCTGTACCTGTGATATGTGTTGTGTGGTTTCTTAGTTGGAGGTGCTGTACCTGTGATATGTGTTGTGTGGTTTCTTAGTTGGAGGTGCTGTACCTGTGATATGTGTTGTGTGGTTTCTTAGTTGGAGGTGCTGTACCTGTGATATGTGTTGTGTGGTTTCTTAGTTGGAGGTGATATGTCTGTGATATGTGTTGTGTGGTTTCTTAGTTGGAGGTGCTGTGTCTGTGATATGTGTTGTGTGGTTTCTTAGTTGGAGGTGATGTACCTGTGATCTGTGTTGTGTGGTTTCTTAGTTGGAGGTGCTGTACCTGTGATATCGGTTGGCTGCCAAAGTGCTGATTTATGACCGGCGGGTTCCTCCGTGTTTCATCTTGGCGTGTCTGTGTGTAGCGTCACTCAATCACATGTGGCTGCACTCCAACCAGTCATATCCTGTTCTGTTGCCCAAGCACTCCAGGCTCCCTCACTCCCCCCGTCAGGGAGGGGGAAGCCACACGCTGCTACTTTTGGGCACCTCCTTGTCACGCATGATGAATGATGCTATGTTACTACACTGGCAAACTTGTTGACACAAAAATCTTGGAAATCAGTTTTCTCGTGTCAACAGCTGCTGGATATAAGCTAGGTGGTGGTGGGGACGTCTCAGCAGCCACATTGGTTTTAAGACAGATACTGTCTGCAAACAGGAGAAGCAGATAAGTTCCACTATAACGGTTTCAGGCAGTTTGTCATTATAAAGCGGGATTGACTGTCAAGTCAAGTTCACGTCTGCCATAGCCATGACTTTCAGTCTCGTGTGGAAGTTGGATGAAAGTTGCTGAATGGCAAAGAAGTTCTCTGTTATATTATTATATGGTTTGATTTTCACTCTTTGTGCTTGAAGTGTAACTAACTACGTGTTCCCATACTTTTTCCATGTCAAGGTACCTTAATGACGTATTCGGTCAAGAGTCAAGATTCAAGATATTTACTGTCACTCCGTGTGACAGTAAACAGCAAACAAACCTGCGTTAAGTTTTATTCCTGGAAATCCCGTCTGAGGAGATCTATGTTGTATGTTATGATGTATGTAATTTAGATATAATCAGCATAACTGATAGGGATGCAGGATATATCGGCAATCATATCGGTATTGGCCAATGTTAGTAATTTCTTTATACTGAATATCTGTATCGGTCCGATCAGCAAAATAACAGCAATGTTAATGCCGGTTATGGGTTTCGGCCAAAATGTTCATATTGAGGAAACAATGCAGTGAATCTAGGATTTATGGGCTTTTCCAAATGCTTTGGAAATAAAGAGATTACTTTTTCAAATTCACAGTAATGTGTTTTTCAGTATGTAATTTTTTTTATTATTATAGAAACTTGTTTTTATGCAGATCGTATCGACAACGGTAAATATTGGGTATCGGCCAGAAAAGCAATGTTAATATTGGTATCGGCCAAAATTTTCATATCGGTGCAGCATCCCTAATAACCGATATTGTAGATGGGGAGATAACAGTATGAAACTGCTGATCAGAGCAGAGAGCAGTTATTATGATGCTCTGTTCTGTCATTGGCATGAACTCAAAAACGTTTAAATCAGAATGAAATTAAACGACTCTTCATTCCACTTGGGGACCAGGGGGCCTTTTAAACGAGCCCTCACCCTTCCATCAGCCCACTTTGGGGACCCACTGAAATGAGTGGCTTTGCTAAAATGATAAGCACAGCCACAGATTGGCGAGGTGCCAGAACTTTAAATGCGAAAGAATCCAGCGACGCAGAGTAGGCCTATCAACAAACACTTTTTTTAAATGTCCGATGCCTTTGAATACATTTAAAACGGTACTGACTAGGAGGTAATGTCGTGCGTCGTACGACAGAAAATATGTTACAAATACAGAAGCTTGTTTGCTACTATACAGAAATGAGTCCCAGTGGCGCACATATTAAACATGCAGAATCATTTTGTAATAATGCAGCACATCCATGGAACCAACACTCAACCCACTTCCAAGGTTGGTGCTCTTGAACACACTATTAACTCTGCAGCAGAAAAGCAGCACGCTGTATGCAGATGACTGTTATTAGTCACTGGAAGTCCTATCCACCTTCCTAGAAACTGTTTGTCAGCTATCAGGAATGTTTGGAATGGTAACGAGGGAACGTTCGTTAGTCTACATGCACGTTGAGGGATGACTATGCCTGCCTGGCCTGCATGTCATCAGCATCACAACAATTATGTTAAGAGAAGAAAGGCAGCACGGCGGAAGAGTGGGCAGTGAGACCGTCACGTAACTGAAAAGTCACAGGTTTGATATCGGAACAGCCAACGACAGTCAAAGTCTCGTTGAGCAGGAAACTCAACCCTTGAGCTGCTCGCTGACTGTAAGATGCTGTGGATATGATCAGCTGAATGCCTAAGTGGCTACGCTGTACCGCTTTATGGATCAACATGTCAATTAAGAACAATGGCAACTACAGAGTGCTGACTGAGTCCATCTCTGTGCCAGGGCTTTAATAGTATTACGCACAAACTAGCCTTTCCTGTATTAAAAATGAAAAATGAAAAAACAAAACAAAAAACGTCCTAAAATACCGCACCACTTTCTGTCGTTGGTGCTTTGGTTTCACGAAATCGAAACCCAACTGATATCCAATATCTATTCTATACTGAGGCAAGAGGATGCTGGAAATGAGCTATTTGTAAAAGGTGTCTGTCACCACCGTGACCAAACGTCCTGTTCCCTAAAATCACACATGCATGCGTGCGTGCGTGCGTGCATGCGCAAAGTGCGCATGCACGCACGCACGCATGCACGCACGCATTTATTGCATTACTCCCTCCCTATCTGGTGCAACTCAATCACAAGGCATTCTGCATTGGGCCACTTGTAACCAGTGTTGGGCAAGTTACTTTAAAAATGTAATATACTACATATTACTAATTACTTTCATTTGAAAGTAATAAGTTACTTTACAATATTACTTTTGTGTAGAGTAACTCATTATTTATTACACTACTTTTGCATTACTTTCACCAAAATAACAGCAGCAGCAGAATGACATTGCCGCCCCGGAACCATCCCGAAAAATTATTTCAACCACCTTGAAATCAGTGTAAACAGTCCAAAATTCTAAATGTTATTATTTTCCTTTCTTATTGATTGATTGAAACGATTTATTTCAAACAGTTAAAACAATACATAAAGTGAAAAAAAAACAGTAAACATAACAGTCTAATAGACTTGATCAAAAGGAAAATACGTAAACTCAAACATAAAAAAGGTGAACTGTTTGAAAAGGGGCAGGAAGAAGCCTAGGCTTATCGAGTCTTATCTGATTGTCATCTATAGTGGTTATTTGCATAAAAACACACAGTTTGATTAGGAAATGATTGTATCTTTTTGAAATATGTGCTTTGATTTAATCAAATGTAACTCAATTTGTAACTTGAGTTACTTGACAAAGTAACTGGTATAATATTACTGAAATCCTATAAGTAATAAGTTATATTACTGAGTTACTGCTAAAAGTAATATATTACATTTTGTAATGAGTTACCCCCAACACTGCTTGTAATACAGTCAAAGTCAAGTCAGGTTTATTTGTATAGCCCTAATTCACAAGCATGTCTCAGAGGGCTTCGCAGAGAATATGTCTAGCTAAATCTAGCTGAGACAACAATAACAACAACAACAACCGTAATAATAATAATAATAACATGGTTGAACAGTCTTATGTTAGAGAGAGACAGAGGGAGGGGGAGAAGGGGGAAGGGGAGAAAGGGGGAGAGGAGGTGGGGGAGGAGAGAGCAGGGAACAGAACAGACAGGGTATAGTGGGGCTGGGCGATACGGTCATGAATAGTCACAGGGGTCAGTTTCCAAACATACTGATGTATATCACAATATTGCAGCAGCATCCTTGGTCGTTTCTAGATAGCGGAATATAAAGAGATTAACCTTGTATCTGAGCCACTAATTCAATGATGAGGAGTTATGATCACGGGCGTCCCCCTGGGCGAGGAGGACCGGCTGTGCACAACAGAAACATATCAACGATGCTAGTCTAGATCAACTAGAAGGTAACAGAGCAGCCCACCATTTGAAACGTGTGGTGCCACACCTCCTCAACTGGGGTGAAGTGCTGCAAAAGTGGCCAAAAAACAGCTTGTTTTGTCAAATGAATTATTTACTATTTGAGACAGACATAAATAGTTATTATGTAAGTTCATACATCACAGTAAGAAGTCATGTCAAACGAATTAGGTTATAAATATAAAAATGGGGACTTTTTGGGGTGGCAGAAATTAATGCTTTACTGGAAATTATTTTTCTTGGTCATGTTGATTGTGGCTGCTCTGGCCTCATGACCTTCACCCACTCGATGTAGTTAGTTAACCACGTTTTTCTAGAGCATTACGTCACTCAGAAAGTAATTACATCCGATCAGAAAGTGAAGTACAATAATAAACAGCAAAAAAAACAAAAAACAAAAACAAAACAAAAAAGAGATGAGATAAGCTATCTAGTACTATTGGAAACGTACAGAGTAATTGACAGCACAGAAGGAAAATAAACTATGCTGCTTATATAAAAGATAAGTGGCAGAAGTTATTAGTTGTAAATCCTAAACACATCTACAGACTATTATCCACTCTATTTTCCACTATGTTTTAGAGATATTATGGTCCAAATTGGTTTAATTTACTTGTCTTGGAATGGACATACAGAATTGAATATTTGGATAATGATAATTTGATGAGAGAGTGCTGTGAGGTCACTGGGACCTATTGGGATGCCCTTATCTTATCTTAGCCTATATTAGGCTACTGACTGCTATCTCTCTCATCCCATTTAAATACATTAGCTTTGTTTTGACATAATCAAATCAATCATGGTGTTCGTCAAAAGCTATTTGTGCCAGCCACAGCTACGCTGCTTTATGTGCGATCGGGCTGAAACTTTTAGGAGGTGTAGAGAGCACCCGTGCGGGTGACCTGACAGAGCTGGATTCTTTAATTAGGTGATTACCCTAATTACCTTATGATGTGATGTCATCAGTGAGGATGTCATCAGTGATGATGTCATCATCAAGATGTCATCTGTGATGATGTCATCAGTGGTGATGTCATCAGTGATGTCAGCAGTGTTTACATTCCCCCCCCCCCCCCCCACACACACACACACACACACACACACGAGAGAGACTGAGGGAGAGGGAAAGAGAGGTGAGGGAGAGGGGGAGAGAGACCGAGGGAGAGGAAGAGAGAAGAGAGGGAGAGAGACTGAGGGAGAGGGAGAGAGAAGAGAGGGAGAGAGACTGAGGGAGAGGGAGAGAGGCGGAGGGTGAGGCAGAGAGAGGAGAGGGGGAGAGAGACTGAGGGAGAGAGACTGAGGGAGAGAGGGAGACATTGTGCGCACGCCAATAGGGCAGGCGAGGCCACGCTGCAGCTGAGCTGCGTATGCGAGCTGCAGGGCGGGCGAGGCCGAGCAGCGCACGAGATGCCTAGTGAAGGTAAACCCACCTAAACTCACTTTATAGATGGTTTTAACTCGACAACATAAACATTCTAAATTGCCCCTAGCTTACTTCCTGTTGCAGTGTTTGCTAATACAATAGCTGACAGGAAATAAGATAGGTTTCAAACTGTTCGTAGCAACACAATTCTGTGAAAACAGTCGATACACCTTCAATTTGGCATTATTTTGGACATTTTGAATGATTAACAAAAAAAACATCATTGGTTGATTGATCAAAGATAATTGTTAGCTGTAAGTAACACTAGAGTTTAGCCACATTTTATATTCACCACTACATCATAGAAAGTGAAGTAATGTAACCCTACAAGGCAGATTGGAAAGACTGAGGCCGCCTAAATCCAAAATGTGGTTTGGACTTTTCTCTCGAAGCAGCGTACACACACACATCTGCACAGCGCGTCTGGAAAATGTTGCTCATGTGATTTAAACTTTTATCTTGGAGGGCCCATTACGGCATCACCAAGAGCAGAGGAGAGGAGAGCAGAGGAGAGCAGAGGAGAGGAGAGGCTCTCCGGGTCACGACAGGTCCAGAAAGTAGGCTATGAGAAGTTGAAGTAAGAGATAGCCGGAAGGCAGACAAATGCACCATTCACCAGTCACTATCTGAAGATAGTCTGCTTCAGATAACCAACTACTGTACTCTTCTCCCACTGCTATCCTATAGGGCTTACTACAGTGTGTCTTTTATGATAAGGCCATCTGCAGTGATATTCCAATAATATTCCGAAAAGATAATATACATAGTTTAGCGACATTAGCCTAACATTCATCATAGCATTGAGTTACTATGACAGCTAGGTTCATGTGGTTCCTGTTCTTAAGGGAGTTTGCTTCCCAGCTCAGTTTTTGGCAACCTGACGCACGGTCGCACCAAAGCAAAGATCTATTCCTGTATCTGGAGTCATGCTGCCATACCTTATAGTGTCAACTGGCTTTCTTCTTTAAACGCTCCTCGGGTGGCGCAGATGTAGTTGACGTTATTCCTCTTGTGTTTCACTCCGTCTTCAGACAAAACTCCAGCAGGTTTGAGAAGTCACTCAGATGCCTCTCTGTCCCTTTTCACCTCAAAGTCCCGCATCCAAACTTACGTCAAGTATCACGGAGAAAAGTGACATAAGTCCACGCGTCTTTTCGGCGACTAAATATCCACTTTTCATGGTTAAGTAACGTTGAGTCGCTCCTCTTATAACGGCCGACGCCTGGCTGTGACATTAAAAGCACACTGACTCCTGAACGGTGACGCTGCTTTGTTGTTCGGGGAGGAACCCAGAGGGGGCGGAGCCACTGAGACCACAGGAGGAACCCAGAGGGGGCGGAGCCAACCAAGAGGGCGGAGCCACTGAGACCACAGCCCAGACAGCTCTGCGCGCGCTCTCTCTCTCTCCCCCACCCCCCCCCCCCTCTCTCTCTCTCTCTCTCTCCCCTCTCTCTCTCTCTCTCTCTCTCCCCACCCCTCTCTCTCTCTCTCTCTCTCCCCACCCTCTCTCTCTCGCTCTCTCTCTCCCCACCCTCTCTCTCTCTCTCTCTCTCTCTCAATTCAATTCAATTCAATTCAATTCAATTCTCTCTCTCTCTCTCTTTTTCTGATTGCACACTATATGACACATTAGAAGTTTTTTTTTTTTTTTTTTATGTTTTTTTCCCGATTTTTTATCCCATTTTTATCCCCCGTTTAGTGCTCATTTGAATTACTCAATCCTGGTTGCTACTCCATCCTCTGCCGATCTGGGGAGAGCCGAGACTGACTCCATGCATCCTCCGAGACATGGGCAGTCAAGTCAGCCGCATCTTTTCACCTGCCCGAGGAAGCTTCACCGGTAGGACATAGCACGTGGGAGGTTCACGCTATTCCAACCAGTTCCCCTCCCTCTGAACAGGCGCCCTTAACGATCAGAGGAGGAACCATATAAGCAACCAGGATGTTGCATGTTTTTGTGAAGGGGGTTCCTATATGAAGGAGACCCCCGGGAGGCACGGGGAGAACATGCAAACTCCACACAGAAAGGCCATTTTGCCGACCCCACCCGGGTGGTGGGCACTCGAGGACATGCGGACGGGCACGCATTCCTTCAGTGTTCACATCAGCCCAGGTGGGAATCGAACCCACGACCTTCGAGCTGTGAGGCGATAGTGCATACCACTGCACCACCGTACCTCCCTCACATTAGAAGTTGTACTGTACAAGAAATGTTGAGCTGTTTGCTTTATATCCTACAGGTCGCTTTATATCCTATAGGTCGTATCCTTTTCATATGCTGTAGAATAGATCAAAGAAAGACAAGGGGGAAATCAACATGATTTCCATGATTGCTGTACATATTTCTGGTATCAAATATGGGCCAGAACATTGCTCACAAGTAGCCTATACTAGGGACTTAAATAAAACAGAAAAGGGGGAAAATGACATTGTTTACACTGTGCAGACAGAACAATGAAGTTTACAGATACAGAAGCAGATCTCAGACGTACAATAAAACATCTGATCCTTTCAGCACCACTCATGCTATATAGGATGAATCAGCGTGACGTCTCTTCAACCCAAAAACATCACTGATGACATCACAATTGTCAAGTGACATCACTGATGACATCACAATTGCTCAAGTGACAACACTGATGACATCACAATTGTCATGATGTCATCACTGATGACATCACAATCGTGACTGAACCACACCACCACAACAAGCCCACAGACACCACCCACTTACTCGAGTGACATCATCAATGACATCATCGGGCATCTGTCTGCTGTGTGTGGGTCTTTCATGCACGTCCACACCCCTGGCCAGATTGGGGTGGGTATCCGCGGTAAGATTATGGGGCAAGGTTACTTACGGGAAGCTTGTAAAGTCCTGGAACCACCTGGAGAGTTCTGCAAAGTCCTGGAACCACCTGGAGAGTTCTGCAAAGTCCTGGAAACCACCTTGAAACCACCTCACACCCACATCCCAGGTCGGATTATTCTAGTGTGCCAGGATGTTTGGCATGTGTTTGCTGCTCAACGTCAGCCAGAAAACCCTCACTGACTTGAAAAGTAAGTCTGGTTATGGCTGGTTATCCAAATCATCCCTGGGCTCCACCCCCAATAAATCAATGTAATGATTATTACTTTACATTATTGACGCTCCTAATTGTGCAGAGTGATTCATTTAAGAACCTGTCAATCAAGCAACAAGCTAACATTAATGAAGAGCGGAAGGGACAATGTGTAATGTGTAATGTGTGTGTGTGTGTGTGTGTGTGTGTGCGTGTGCGTGTGTGTGTGTGTGTGTGCACAGGGAAGGGGATGGGTGTGGTGACTCCAAGCAGCAGGGGTCCGGTCTCCTCATGGCCCAGGCCGGGATAACGGGGGTCTGTTGTGGGGAGGAAGGGAGCGTCTGTCTACTCCCCTCTGTTTAACAGACTCACAGCTGGTCTCCCCCCATGGAAACAATGGACCCCCAGCTTGCCCATTCACACTCATACATAATCATCTTATAGGATTCCCATTATGAGTATGCTGTGTTTCACATAAAAGCCCTGAACTCTGTCTGAAAGTTGTCTTTTACCATTGTCCATTTGTATGCTTTCTCTCTCTATGCGTCCAATTAATTTTTTAACCTCTTCTAAAGCCACCTATTTCTGAAGAAAATGGTGAAAACGACATACCCAAACTAAAATGCTTACTGTGGCTGAACCGCTAGGGTTACAGACAACTGCCTGACCTTTTCTGAAAGGTAAGACTTTGAAGTTTCTGTTCCAAGTTGTAACAAGCTTGGGGGTGTTGTGTAGCTTGTTAGCCTCCTGGATAGCCAGCTAACATGACAGACTCAAACCACGGCAGTTGTGGGATTTGCGCACAGACTGTTTATTCATTGCTAATACTTGTCGACCATATTAAGCCTGGTCTCTACGGCACTAATTCTCTACACACATGTAGAAGTTAGACATAGAGTACGCTAATTCACACACACCAAGTCTTGTAACAGAGAAGAGTCTGACTTGCGTCTTGTGTGGAGGCAAACTGGAGAAGAAGAGACACGTAAAGTAAGTTGTCGTAAAGACAATACAATAACAAGGAGCGCCACACAGTGGACCAACATGTAATTGCAACCAAAGTGACTGTTACAAAGTGTCAGAATGACTCTATAGCCGTTTTCACACATGCTTACAGGAAAATTACCTGTAAGTCAATATCGGACATTTCCCGGAATTTCCCTTCACACCTGAGCGCTCGCATGTGTGAATATAGTCGTCAAATAGCCTGTATGTTGGGGGGAGGGCTTATTTTGGGGGTCGGCAAAACTCCGATGGTGAAATAAGTTCGCTTGTCACACAATAAATCACACTCGTTTGACTTAAGAGTATGTTGTATCCTTCACATTCGCTCATGGGCTGCAGTGCAGAGTAGTATCCAGGCAGCGTCAAGCCAGCGTAATAAACACAGCCGATTTCCCCCCTCCCCTCTGCTCGAGAGAGGCCAGTCCTTCAGTCCTCCGCACTTCGCAGCAGCCCGACACAGGACAGACACAGCGAGAATGGCAGCGGCTTGCAAGCCGCCCAACGCTTGTATGTATGTAGAGAAAGCAAATGCACAAAGCGAAATGTGGAAGTAGTTTGCTTTGATGTGCGCGAATGATTAGATGATGCACGCTGGAAGTGAATGTTATAAGCAACGTGTGTACACCTCGCCCATGAGAGAAGGACCCAAATGACTGGACCCGTTTCACACTTGTGTCCCTTATCGCGGCATACCGCTCTTCTGACTGGCTCGAAACTGGTGAAAAGTCCGCGATGACGGGGTCGCGCTTATACCGGAAAACAACTTTCACACTCCAAGGCATTAGACCGCTTTCCGGTCATTTAATGGTAAAAAGCGCATGTGTGAAAATGGCTTATGTGTTACTGAATCAAAATAAATCAAAAAACGCGCTCAACTCAACTCAACCAATAACTGGGTGCTAAATCCACAATGAATGTCAAGATTAAAAGAGAAGAGGATAGCACTCCAAGTTAAACTTTTTATTGCCTTATGTGTTACTGACCCTGAGTAACACCAGCTCAAACACAGTGGTTGATTCTCGCCTAGAATAAAAAACACTTTTAGAGTGTAAACAGTTACCTGTGGTTGTTGTATTTATGGCTAGAAACCCAATGGAGACATAGCCACAGGCCTTACCACATCCCAACTCAAAGAAGATGAAAAAATACCAAAACATGAGTATTTGGCGCTGGTTTTTGTAGGGAGATACCTAGGCGGATTTCCAAAAAGCCATTATAAAAAGCCATTTGAAAAAGCCAAATAATCTGAAATATTGTCTTTGTCTTTGTACAAAGACAGCTATAACTTCTGCTGTGTTGATCTGATCTGAAAAAGGAAGACGTGGAGAGCTGCAGAGTGGAGCAGCACACAGGTGAGCGCAGTCTGAATCAGCCAGTGAAGTCTGGAGCAGCACACAGGTGAGCTTAGTTGTAATGAGCCACTGAAGTGGACTTTGAAACCCTTCTGGGGAGAGAGAAGAGAGGCTGCAAGACGGGTATTCACTATAGTTTCTTTAAATTTCTTTTAAATTCATTATCTAGAAATTATGAAACATGACGTCACTAAACTGTACACTCAGACCAAAATGTGTTCTTCTTGGCTGGTAGAGGTGGAGAGATGGGGAAAAAAACGGGTGTATATTTCACTCTTCACTTTTGATTCATCATGTTCTGTGTGCCAAGATTTCCCACCATTGATGGACGCCAACATCTTACATCCCTTGAAAGTTGTCTAGGGTGTGGATGGTATAACATCAGATGAGTCCAGGACAAAGGGAGATAAACTCAATTTAAACGTAGCAAACAAGGATTGATTTGTAACAAGAAAATGTGTTCAAAAATAATACAGGAAGCAGATAAAAGCTTCAGGGTGGCCAATGCCAACCAGTTTACAAGGGCTTTTCAGACTACACTTAGCCAGGGTTAAGTCAGTCTCTTATCATTACGGTAATGTCATTACTGTACTCAATACAGTAATGACCTCAGAGAGTAATGACCTCATATTTCATCTAACTCACCTATGAAGACATATACGTACATAGGCTACAGATGTGCCTCACTCCCCTGCTGTGTGTTAATTGCTTCGCGTATACGTTAAGACACTTCCCACTATTCATTGTGCCTTAATCACTGTCATCAGAACCAAGACTATGGCGCTAATCCCAGCTAACGACACTAACAGGGAGGGGATAGGGTGACATCGGGTGGGGTGTGAAGGGGCCGCCAGACGGCCAGGACTCAGGTGTCTCCCGGCCGTCTCAGGTGGGCAGTCAGGTGTTGTTCGCGGTGAGTGTGATCACCCAAGGGTGTCTGCAGAGCGGACACTGGCACTGGTAGCCATGCACCTCTGCACACCCAGCTGGCCTGGTATTAAGGTTGACTCCACAGGCGACAAAAGACTTCTTAGCTCCGCCGACACTGGATATACAACCATTATGACATGAAGGGCCCCTGGGCCTGGATACATAAAGCCCCCCCCCCCCCTCACAGCACACATGCGCACAATTAAGGCCAAAATAATAACTAAGATCGTTTTCACAACTTAAAAGACTGAAGAACAAACTGGTCGAGTTGATGCTTCGTGAAAGGTTTTCTCTTTGAACTGGACGTGTGGTTTGTGATGCTTATAACAACCATAATAACGGATAGCCTATGCATTGCAATATATTCAGTTGATTCAATCACAGTGCTTAAAAACGCGTGTCTTTTGAGAACATCAGATGGAGCTTACTGGCATAATGGAAATGTACTGGGTTAGGTTAGAATCTAACCTAACCCAGTACATTTCCAACCGTTAGATGGAACTTCTGTGAGGTTAGTGGAAAATCACTGACCTCCAAGGTGGGGCGCTGGTGCTCATTTTGGTATATGATGGGTGGATGTAGCCTTATCTCTTTTTGTGCCAACCAATTAATAAGCAATCAATCAATAATTTTGCTCTCACAGGGCAACATCTAAACACCATCTTCTTCACCCCCAGATTTGACCATTTTATGAACCTTTTGGACTTCAGTCTTTGGTTCTAAGCATAGATTGTATAATAGAACTGGATAATGTCAGCGTGACGTCACCCATTGGGTTTTGATGGAACAAAATGAGGCTTGAATCTCCCGCTTCCTGCTCATCGTTGATTGGTTGAATGGATTAACTTTACACGGAAGTACGGGGAGAGAGGGCTGTTAAACACTAGTAGAAGAAGAAGAAGGAGGAGGGGGCGGCTGCCCCTAGCGGCTGCCGGGGGAGTTTCCGAATTTGTCTCACAGGCTTGAACGACTGCCATCTTGTTGTTCGCTTCTGTTTGCTAGCTTGCTCGCTGGCTGGCTGGTTGCAGTGGTGAAATGGTCCAGGACAACAAATATAATAACTTTTAGTCCGAAGGTATGGGCGAGTAGGAGTCCAGCCAGCCGACCACCGTCTTGTCCGGGGCCTGGCCAAGAGACCATGGTGTGGTGTGATCCTGGTGCATTGTGCCTGGTGTGAGTCTCCAGCCTGCTAGCTGCTGCTAAGCCTCCACAAGGTAAACTGCTATTATACTTATCTCTGGGCAAACTCTAAAATTTATAACTGAGGTGGATTTGGTCGCGCACTTGGTGCTCTGCTATGTTGGACTCGTTGGACTGTTTGAGTGATGCTCATGTTTGTAAGCTAACGCTAGCTCGATTAGCATCGTGTGCTAACGTGTGAGCACCGTTATAGCCTACTTTAACTGAAATTTGGTGGCGTTATGTAAGGGTTAATGTACGACGAGGTGTACATTATCACTTTTTAAGGGACGACGCGGAGGCGTGAACCGTCCGAGGCGAAGCCGAGGATGGTTTGCCTCCGCGAAGTCCCTTAAAAAGTGATAATGTACACCTCGAAGTGCATTAACCCGCTTATACCATGGTCACTTGCCAACAAAACAATAAGACCAGTCATTTATATTTCCATGTGTAATAAATAAAGCAATCTAAATGGCTAAATGTCTGTTATTCATACTGTAAATCAGTCTTCCACGAAATAAAATAGTCCCTCCCACCTCCACCACCCGCTCCGTTTTAAAGCCGACTCAAACGTTAACTTTATTACAGGAATGCAGGTTTAACGATGTTTTGCGTTCTACATTAAATGAAGACATTACCGTTTGGCAGCTTGCTTTATTTTGTATGATAGATACGTATTGGCCAAGTATATTAACATTTAAGAGCGCCCTGCGTGTGCTGCTGATGTGGTGAAATGCAGAGAGAGTTGTCTCTCTCTCTCTCTCTCTCTCTCTCTCTCTCTCTCTCTCTCTCTCTCTCTCTCTCTCTCTCTCTCTCTCTCTCTCTCTCTCTCTCTCTCTCTCTCTCTCTCTCTCTCTCTCTCTCTCTCTCTCTCTCTCTCTCTCCCGCTCGTGCACGAGCCGAGGGAAATCTTCTCTTTCTCGCCGAGAAGAGCCTGGTGACGCGAGGTTAAAAAATCTCCGAAACGAAAATCAAAATTGTAAATAAGAGTTATTTTTGATAAACTGAGCACACAGGGGTGATTTAAATACTTACTTTGACCGACTCAATTTTTTTCTCAAGTTCCAAAATTGTCATATTAACCCTTAACGGGGGTATAGAGCTCAAACTGCTCTCCTGATAACACTGATGAAACTATGGCGCATTGATATGAACGGTGAACAGACCATTTAGCTAGGTGTCCATTATCACTGTACAATATCACTTTTTAATGGACACCTTGCAGCCAATCAGAATCGAGTATTCACCCAGACCATGGTATAAGTTATTAATATAACACGGTGTCGTTTGTTTCTTCAAGGGATGGCCGTCGGAGTACCATGGTGGAGCAGGAACAGCACAACAGAACAGAGGCACATTGTCCCTTGGTCAAATTATTTGTGAAAATGAATGCTACGTTTTGATTCCCATGTGCATATTACTGTGAGAATATTGCTGATCATCAGTTGTTCAACCTAAGATATTGCAATAACATAAGCTAAATGAATGCTGACAGATTTGAGACTTTTGATATATTTACTTTGAACCATTTGGTATGTATCTGCCAGTGTGTTTTTGTCAATAAACATTGCCAACAAAGAACCTTGTTGTGTAGGCTATGTGCTAATTAAATCATGTACCCGAATGTACCGCAAATCTCATAGAACGAGCCCATTATAGTTGTCTGGTCAGAGCAGGCAGGTTGTTAATAAGATGTGATATAAAGATATTTGATGTCGAGTGAACCAGCTTCGACCAAATGACCAGGAAGAAGAATGAAGATGGAGAACCAACCGACTGCTTCAAATCAACGAATGATTTATATTTATTGAAATATGGTTAGCTGTAACAATTCGACAAAGGCTACACCATGCAACATATATTTTGATATCATTCAAACTTAAAGAATGGTTAATTTTCCACCATGGTAGGCTGTACTGCTGTGAAATGGTTACCTATATTTGTATCAAGTGTTGCTTGGTAGATTATCTATATATGCCTAATTTACCAGTAGACATATTAGTGCAAGACCTTAGGCTATGTTGAGTTCTATCGATCTGATAAAGTATGTTTTAAAATAAGGATAACAAATTGCTGAGCTTGGCGGATGCCTCAAGACAAGTATGTATCATTTTTAAATGTCCAATACCATACAGAAAAGCAAATTGAACAAACGACCAACAGCATTCATGTCTGCAAAAACTTGTGATGTTATGTCACGTTGACATATAACCTTATGACGCTTACTGTATAACATGGACAGACCATTTAACGTTAGGCTACTTTACATACCGTTAGATAACGTTAAATGGTCCGCCATGTTATGAGCGTCACGTTACATGTATGCCATCTATACAGTTACGTGTGTCTACTAACATTATTAAAATATCATAAAGTAGCGCTATTTTCTGATAATTTGCTAAAGTATGACTTGCTATCTGCTAGCCATACTAGCCTTGTTTTGCTAGGTTTTCTTATTCGTGTACTTTCCGCAGACTAGATGCCTTTGCGGCACATTGCTGCCTCTAACGGGCGGAAGTATTACTGTTTCCCAATATCCAAAGTATATCGCCTATTTTCCTCGGAATGGGGCTATAATTAAAAAAACTGGGGCCTTGAGAGCATGAAAAATACTTGAAATTGTTTTTTCAGACCATAAACTCATTTGTAAAGTGTTTATTTAAGACAGAGACCGAGAGAGAAGTTGGCTCGTTTCACATAGAGTTGAATGGACGTTCAGGGATGATGTTACACAAGCTGCGCCCCCCACTGGCCATTTGAGAGTATGGCAACTTCCGCATTGGCCTCAAAAAGAGACTGGCTGTAATGGGGACTGGTTCTAAGCAGCTCCAGTCTATATATTTAATGAGTGTGATGCTGCTTGGCTGTGGATGCGTGTGGGTGATTAAATCTATTGCCTCTCTAGGGTAACAGGCCAAACACTATGCAATTTCCACAGGTCAGTCAATTAAACACACAGCTCCCAGTAAGCAGTTGACTGAAAAAATATGGAAACTAACCACAATAACTGAGAACTGCAGCCAATTAGGTTCCATCACAGTCAAATCATCGGAAACCTAAATATTCAACGTTTTGACGACTTCATTGGTTTTGCTAAGTTGAAACTCATCTATAAATGTATACATGAACAGGCGCGTGTTCTCTGCGATATGGTAGAACCCCTGGGGGCCTCGGGAACCGCCACCAGAGGCGCTGTCGCAGGGAACTGCAGAGTGCCCTTCTGGAAACCCTCCCTAGGACAAAAAGCCCTCACTGTACAGGATGTGGAACTCTCTGCCCACACACATTCAACAGGATCGTAGCTGAGAGCATTTTAAAACCAATCTAAAGGATTTCCTGAAGAATAAACCAATGTTCCCATAATTGACTGTGTTCGTGGGTTTGTGGGTTATGATCTATACAATGTTTATATCGTTTGTGTGTATGATTGTGTTGCTCCATGATTGAATGACTGACTAATTGACCGATTTTTATGATTTCCTTGTCTATGTTTACTGTATATTTTACTGCCTTTTACTGTACTTTGCTTTTAACAGTGCTAGGCTACAAATGCTGGGATAGGCTGCATGTCATCAGATGTTGACAAATGTTATATGTTGTGTATCTGTCCCTATATAAATGAAATGAAAATGAAACTACATACTATGATGTCACATTTTGATCCTGGTTGGCCTTCCTGGCACTGGATGACTAAAGGATTGCATCAACAGCCATTCAGTCAGCTTTTGCAATACTGTCTACGCACGCACGCACGCACGCACATGCACCTGCACACACACACACACACACACACACACACACACACACACACACACACACACACACACACACACACACACACACACACACAGCTCAACTCATTAGGTGAGTTACAGTGCTCATTCAGATGATGTCTCCTATCCGATGTCTCATCACATAGTGTGTACAGACAAATGCATTAAGTTATATAACAGGCACCATGAAATAGGGAGACAATTTGTGGAATATGACTTTGGCGGTTGTGGTAGCCCGGTCGTTTTACAGAAACATCCTGTAACTGAAAGGTCATAAATTCTATCTCCATAACGGTCACAGTGTGAGTCCCTGTTGAAGTGTCGTTGAGCAACACCCTGAACCTCGACCATCCAGGGAAATGTGTATAGAGAGCCAAAGTGAACGTCACTTCCTGCTTGAGCGCCGTACCCGAGATTTGCATCCGCCATTTATTTTCCCATAGACATTTTGTAAAATGCTTATGAAAATAGTTGTACTTGGTCAAACCAAACGGTTCAGCTATAGCATCGGGAGAGACCATAGAACATTTCACTTGGACCAAAAACAAACAATCCGCATTTTGTTTTTACATTTCGGTCTGAGTGAAATGTTATGTGGTCTCTCCCGATTCTATAGCCTACCTGAACCGTTTGGTTTGAACAAGTAAAACTAGTATTTTTATAAGCATTTTACAAAATGTCTATGGGAAAATAAATGGCGGATGAAAATCTCTGGCACAGTGCTGAAGCAGGAAGTGACGTTCACTTTGGCTCTCTATTGGCTCTTTCTGTAAGGGATGTGCAAAGACATCAGTTCTGAGTCAGACCCACCAGGACTTTGCATTTTTTCTCTCTCTGATTATTGCAACCTCAAATGCTTGACTTTGTGGCTTCTTCTCTCAAAAAACTTGATGCAATTTGTGATTTATGTGTGTGTGTGTGTGTGTGTGTGTGTGTGTGTGTATCAGTGTGTATGTGTACTTGGCATGAACACATGCTTGAGGGACCCTTGTGTGTACAAAATACATGCATTATTGTGGCAACATGTGATAACAGAGCAAAACATGTTAAAGCTGAATGCAGAGGAATAGGACTTGGGCCAACAGGAATAGGACTCGGGCCAACAGGAATAGGACTCAGGCCAACAGGAATAGGACTCAGGCCAACAGCTAACATGCAGGTTGAGATGACAGACTATACTTGTTTCCTCTACTACGCACGGGTGCCGAGAATTTGCTTGTCATTTGCCGAGAAACCACACAAGAGGAAGCATGAAACCTCTGTGCCGACATCCTGAGCTGGAGAGACAAATGCCAGAACTTACTGAGAAATGAAACTCAAATACAGTAAATGGAACTATATTAGGCATGTTGGGTGTATGATTCATTGTGATGTCTTAAAGCACGGGTTCCCAAACTTTCCCGTCCAAGTACCACTACACCAAACCAAATTTCCCAGGGACCACTTCCACTGCGTATAGCCCCCCCCCCATAAAATAAAATTTGCTGATTCAAACATGTAGTAGCAGCATTATTTTTATTTTTTATTTGTAACCTTTATTTAACCAGGAAGTCACATTAAGGTTAAAAACCTCTTTTACAAGACAGACCTGGCCAAGACAGGGTAAAATGGCAGCTTAAAACAAGTTCCGTTAACAAAACAAAGCAAGAACAACAATAAAACAGACAACTAGTAATAAAACACAATGTAAAAAACAACAATAAAGCAAACAGCCGGTAAACATAGTTAGCATGCGTAATACAGAGATATCAATACAGTAAATCGACAGTGAATAAACATTGACAAAACAATAAGACAAAGCTGGTTCAAAACAAGTAGGCCTACAGCACGCAGGCTAAATGACAATATAAGGCTACTAGCTGGTTCAAAACGGACACACACGGACACATAATATGTGTTTGTGTCGTCTATGTTTCGCTCTGATTATATTATGTGAAATTCAGCATTCAGCATGTTGGGTTAGCATTGTTAGCTAGGAGGTACTAGGTAGCTATAATGCTAACTGAACACAGATTGCTATAGCAACCTATAGTATAGCCTGTGTTTGTTTTTTCTTGACCCATAACCAAACCCAACCATGTGCGTCCAAATACAAAGCCAAAGGTACGGGACAAAGCGTGGGAACTGAAACGCACAGTGGCAGTGAAAATCTGTTGCCTCTACTGGAGCAACTGATGACAGATAATTGCGAATTTTGGGGTTTTCTCCCAGCCAGGAAGTGACATAACCCAAGGTCAACATCACTTTGACACACTTCAAATGGGGCCTGGCTCAAGTGCCGCCACCCGGCGCGAGACGTGAAGCTGGTCTGACTCACGGAGCGATAGTGATCGTCTGAGCCAAAACAAACTGTTGTAAATGAGAGGGAGAGAGAGAGAGAGGGAGGGAGGGAGAGAGAGAGAGCAGTCCAGGTTTATAGCAATTTCCCAAGCAGTCTCTGGGCAGCGGAGACATTGTCCTTCTGGGTCAGGCTGGAGAGAGTCCTCTTTATCAACTATGACATCTGTATGGTCACACACACACACACACACACACACACACACACACACACACTAGACTAGACTACACACACACCACACACATGCACGCACACACGCACTCTCTCTCACACACACACACGGCGCACACATGCACGCATACATACACACACACACACACACACACACACGCACGCACGCACGCACGCACGCACGCACACACACACACACACACACACGCACGCACGCACACACACATTTCTGATACATCCTGTGACCTTTCATAAAAAAGCCCCCTAGTCCAGTGATTCCCAACCAGGGGTACGTGTACCCCTAGGGGTACTTCAGCAGCTTGCAGGGGGTACTTGGAAAGATTGGGGAATACGATGTATTTCCAAAATGATAAAAACTGATTACTTTTTCCAATTGAAAACTGTCAGAATTGTATTAAAGATGAGTCATTAAAATTATTTTAATAATGAGATGTGTTAGAGGTCATCTAAAAGTTTAATATAAGTTTAATATAACAAATTTAGGAGAATTATCGACATGAGGGGTACTATTGGCATGGTAAAACAGCTCAAGGGGTACATAACACAAACAAGGTTGGGAACCACTGGCCCTAGTCTATCAAAGGGCAGTGGAAAGGGAGGAGAGAAGCTGTTCAGAGTCATGGGAACATGGCTCCTGATGATCACTGTGATGCTCTGTAACGAACTGCGTAAATAAAGCTCCACATCATTTGATCAGGTCATCAGGAGGAGTATGTTCAGACCTTTGGCTTGGTTTCATCTCATGTGCCTTTCCACCAGTCCAAAATCTATTTGCCACAGTACTCAGGCTGTGGGCTGCTCCTGGGTGAGGATGGGTCTAACTCTCACAAGCATTTAACGTGGTCCAGTCCCCTTTGGTTTACATGCACAAAAATTACACAATATGAGAAATATATAGATATAGATAATATATAGAAATATATGGTAAAGAAATCAGATTTGGAGCTGTGGAAACTGTTTTGAACTCATATCATAGAGATATTTGGGTCATGATTTCACAAAATGATGCAATTAGCACATATTGATGACTAAGGATGCCATCCCAACTTTCATTTTGGCACTGCATTGAAAGTGCAAAATATTCATAATGTCATAAAGTGCTGGGATGAGGTCAATCCAAGTCAAAGTTATTATCCCTTATTGATTTCCCTTCAATCTAGACCAATCACAAAGCAGATGTAGATCAAGAGAAGCAGATGAGTTGGAGAAGGCTTTCTAAGATTTGTGACAACTGACATGTTGATTGTGCAAAATGGGCTTCAATATTAGTAAGATGTCCTTAATATTTTAGACATTTACTGTATTTCAACTTGACAACATAAACATTCTAAATTGCCCCTACTTCCGGTTGCAGTGTTTGCTAATATAATAACTGACAGGAACTAAGGTAGGTTTCAAACTGTTCCCAAAACAATTCAGTGATAACCGTCTATCCGCCATCATATGAAACATCTACTCTAAAACATTTGGTGGGACTGTATGAATGCAAAGCAAACCCTCCCTGGAAAACAAGGTTTAAAATATCAACAAAGTTGAACGCAACCACCCATAAGCATAAATATTGTCTTTTTCTGCAAAGACTCCAGTTGAATATAGTATTATAATCAGACTAACGTTTTGATTTACATCTTCACCAGAGTCATGTCAGTCACTCCAGCTGAATATAGGGAAGGGGGGGTGGTTGAAATTCTTTGTCATTTGTCTCTTTTAGGTTCCTCTTGGAGCAACAATGGAAGCTTTGTAGCTCGTTGCTCAGATCCTGGCAGCGATGTCCTTGGGTCCTGTGACTTTGGGTCCTGGGTGTCCGTCCGTC
>NC_139633.1:891730-929230 GCF_964638095.1 Poromitra crassiceps | reverse complement strand
AGCTGATAGCCCCTATATCCGAAAACACAATTTGTCACTCATTGAGCCAAGTAATATAATGCCAAGAAAGCCTACAGTGAAGCCACTTTACAGACAAGCTTGTTCTGAAGAAGAAAAAGAAAAACACAGGTTGCCAGCCAGGCCCGGTGGCCTGGCCTGGCCTGCAAATTTTTTTTTTTTTTAATGGGCCCCCCTGACGAGTGGGCCCCGGGGCGGGCGCACCCTCTGCCCCAGTGTACGGTCCGCTACTGGCGAGGAGCAGTGGCGGCTCCAGGGATGTTTTCTTGGTAGGGCTAAGGTGGGGCTGAATCATTCAGCGATGGGGATGAGGGATCTACTGTATATCCGCAAGGCCAGACGGACGTGCCGCCGTGCGGCCTTCAAAAGTCAGTTTCAAGCATTATATGCCAACTATAAATGGCTCTGTTGATTCACAAACTGCAAGTTCAGTGTCAACAGCATCACAGACAACCTGGCCTGCACAGCATGCATGAAATGAGCTCTGTGGTTAAAGGGAGTGGTTGGCGCTCAGGCCTCCAGGTCAATCCTCTCTCTGCTGACTAACCCCAAGGAGATAAATGACCGTTTTAGGGAATTTTACAGTGAACTCTAGTGAATTAGTATTATTATCATTATGTACTGTGGGGATGGGGGAACATATTTGTATTATTGCTGCGACCATTGCTGGCGACCATTGCTGGGCCCCTGTAGCACAACGACCTCACAAGGTTCCTCCTCAGCCAAGCCAAGTCACTGGGGCAATCCATTTGGTGGAAAGGTTTTCTTGCGTTCACTGGGGGTGTGGGGACGCCGCTGTGTCCCGGCCCGGCCTTCTCTCCCACGCCTTATGTGGGCGGGGGGCCGGGGCGGGGGGCATCGGTGCTCTTCATCACTGGTCGAGGGCTGCCGGTTGGTTTAGAACAGTTTAGGTAGGCGATAGATTAGCTACAGCCTAAGGCTGACCTGTTATAGTGTTCAGGCAAAGATCAGACTAGAGCAGAGTAGGATAGGCCAGATTAGGCTGTAGACTAGCTAGATACTATGTCCCAGCTAGCTCTGGTTAATGCTTAGAGTAGTCAGTTGTCTGATCTCCCCCCCCCTCTCTTTCTCTTTCCCCCGCTCCTTTCCCTTCTTCCCCCTCCTGTTCCCCACTCTCCCACATTTCCCACTCCCCCCCCCGCCCCCTCTCTTTCCATGCTCTTCCCTCCCCCGCCGCCCCTTCCCACGTTCCCCCTGCTCTCCCTCCCCTGCACCCTCCCACCTCTCCTTCTCTGTTCTCTCCTCCTCCCTGTCCTCTCCCCTCTCTCACATTCCCCCTGCACTCCTTCCCCTACACCCCCCCACCTCTCCTTCTCTGCTCTCTCCTCCTCTCTGTCCTCTCGGGGGGGGGGGGGGAGGAGGGGGCGGAGAAGAGGTCTGTTCCCTCCCCCGCCTCCTCCTCCCGCGTTCCCCCTGCACCCTCCCACCTCTCCTTCTCTGTTCTCTCCTCCTCTCCCCCTGCACCCCTTCCCCTGCACCCTCCCACCTCTCCTTCTCTGTCC
This sequence comes from Poromitra crassiceps, assembly GCF_964638095.1. Taxonomy (NCBI): domain Eukaryota; kingdom Metazoa; phylum Chordata; class Actinopteri; order Beryciformes; family Melamphaidae; genus Poromitra; species Poromitra crassiceps. The sequence continues at coordinate 927,689 of NC_139633.1, read as the reverse complement.
TCTCTGGGGGGGGGGGGGGGGGGATGTGGGACGCTCCCCCTGCTTCTCTACCCTGCATCCCCATCTCTCCTTCTCTCCTCCTCCACATTCCTATCTTCTCCCCACCTCCCCCCTCTCCTCCGTCTATATTGCTCATTCTCTCCCCACCTCCTCCCTCCCCCTGCTCTCTTCTCCCCCACACCTCCCCTCCCTTCCCCTCTCCTGCTCTCTCCTCTTGCTCCTTCCCCACCTCCTATACCCTCCCCACCCCATCACTCTCTCACATTCCCCCTGCTATTCTCCCTTCTCCTGCGCTCTCCTCTGCTCTCCCCTCATTCCTATATTTTCTATATTATCAATTGTTCAAATGTTATCTTTATTCTGTATATTCATGTTACTGTTGTGTCAGCTAGAATTAGCTAGACATACTTTCTGTGAAGCCCTCTGAGACATGCTTGTGAATTAGGGCTATATAAATAAACTTGACTTGACTTGACTTGACTATTATCAGGTGTACTGTGTTGAACTGTTGTCATGGGGAGGTATATTTTATATACCACTTTATATACCATATTTTATATGCCACTTTGATCATTCCCATTGCAGTAAGTTCACATGCGTAAGTCTTAAGTCAAGACTTATGCATGTGAACTTGGACTGGAACTTGGGGAATGTGCCACTAGGGGAGGATGGTGTGTTTTCTGCCACTAGGGGAGGAGGATGTGTTTTCTGCCACTAGGGGAGGATGGTGTGTTTTCTGCCACTAGGGGAGGAGGGTGTGTTTTCTGCCACTAGGGGAGGATGGTGTGTTTTCTGCCACTAGGGGAGGAGGGTGTGTTTTCTCACTGCTACAGGTGCCATTTTGCCCACTCTTCCAAGGCTTTGTATAGAAACATAATTGGACTAATATAAAATATTGGAAAAAAAATAAACATAATTGGACATAATTGGCTAAGTGTAGGCTACTGTGTGTTGTTGATGTGTCTTCTGGCACCAACCAAAGGGCTATTAGCTTGAGGCATGCTTTGACATAGGAGGGCACAAAGAAATAATTTGCCCTTAGCCTTAAACCCCATTATAGCAGCAGCCTTGGTAGATTCTTGAAATGAGCTGAACTATAAAAAAAAATCTGTCTATGGCACTGGTATCTAGTTTTCAAAGACCTTCCAGTTGATAGTTTCCTTCTCAGAATGAAATTGAGCATTTCTCTGGAAATGTATAGAGCCTTTGCAGTTACTGTGAACTTATAGCAAAGTCCCCTGCTAGCACACTTATCTACTGTGCTAGTAGCACACTTATGTCTCATAGCAAACTCCCCTACTGTATTAGTCACACATTTATCTCCGCCACAACGCTCAAAGACTATGTTAATCAGATTTACAGTTTTAACTCCTGCTGTTCATTAAAATAATGTGCAAGGTAATGACGCATACTAGGTTTTAATGGGCATCATTTTCTGCAATGAGTGCTATGTAGAATCTTAACAAAATGCAATCTTTCAAACACGTGTGTCACTGTGTGAGTTGTGCTTGCTGCTCCATACCCTGCAGTAAAGTGTTAGGTGTTGGTGACTCTACACACTACAGATCTGTTGGGTCCCTACAGTAGATTACATACAGTATAATGCTTCCCAGGCTACAGGACAGGCAGGCAGCACTGTCTTTTTAATAAACATCACAGTCAGGTGATTGATTATTACACAAGGCCTGTTATGGAATGGAATTATGAAATTAGTTAAATTTGATATAACAAGGCCAATATGGGAAGCAAAATCCTGTTGCCAGTGCCGGGTCAGAGTTAATCTATAACCAGCAGCACACATTCAGTAGCGAGTGTTACAGTACAGTGCGATCTGCAGGGCCGCCCAAAGAGATGGCAGTGCCCCTGGAAGGGTCCAGCCACTATGCCCCTCCCCCTCCCCTGCACGCGCTTTACTCATATCAACGCTGCAGCTTTCGGAGCTGACTGAAAAAAGTTTTGTTAACAGATTATTATTTGGGTCTAAAGCCCTTGCCTGCTCCCGCTTTTTTTTGCCTTGCGATTTTGGCATCCTGACTTGTTTTGCTCCTGTCATTTTGCCATCACCTGTCTATGTTGTGTGTTACACCATAAATGGTCCCTCTAGCTGCTGCTGCCCCAAGCAAAATGGTCCACCCCAAGCCTGCCTTGTTCTTCTTCTTCTTCTTTTGGCTTTCCGGCAGACTAGATGCCTTGCGGCACATTGCTGCCTCTCACTGCACTGGTCGGATGGGGGATTACATCAGAATGGCACTATTTTCCACAGGAGCACTCCTGCCCAAGCATGCCTTGTTACTGCTGCTGTGTTTTGTGTATTTGTTCGACTCCTTGCAAAAAATAAATTAGTTGCCGCATTTTCAGGATGGGAGATATATTTTAGTGTTATTATTATTATTATTTTGCCTGGCTCCAATGCCCCCCCTAGTGGCGATGCCCCTGGAAGCTTACCCCTTTACCCCCCCTTATGGGCGGCCCTGGCCCTGTACAGGATCTTCAGCAGCACACAGACAGCAGCGAGTCTTACAGTACAGTGTGATCTGTACAGGATCTTCTGTCTTGCCGGCTGCATTCCTTTCAAAGAATGTAGCATCTCCAGAGTTCCCACATCAACGTCCTATTCAACAAGGGGAAATCCGCTTATATACAGCACACTTCTTATTTGAAACACGTAAAATAAGTCAATCATATGAAATTGACATGCCAGAGAAGCCTTATTTTATGTCCATTATCTAGATTTCTAAGTCGTCAGATTTTTTTTTTATGTGCCGAAGCGCTGTCACCTGAAATGAGACCAAACAGAATTTGTAGATAAAAAAAAACAGCTGATTGTATTGATTAACATCAACATTTTGGCCCACAAGACAAAACAATACCTGCAGAACCACTCGTGACCTGCAGAACCATACGTGACCTGCAGAACCACACATTGACCTGCAGGACCACTCGTGATCCGCAGAACCACTCGTGACCTGCAGAACCACTCGTGACCTGCAGAACCACTTGTGACCTGCAGAACCACTCGTGACCTGCAGAACCACTTGTGACCTGGAGAACCACTCATGACCTGCAGAACCACACATTGACCTGCAGAACCACACGCGACCTGCAGAACCACACGCGACCTGCAGAACCACTCGTGACCTGCAGAACCACTCGTGACCTGCAGAACCACACGTGACCTGCAGAACCACACGTGACCTGCAGAACTACACGTGACCTGCAGAACCACACGTGACCTGCAGAACCACACGTGACCTGCAGAACCACACGTGACCTGCAGAACTACACGTGACCTGCAGAACTACACGTGACCTGCAGAACTACACGTGACCTGCAGAACCACACGTGACCTGCAGAACCACTCGTGACCTGCAGAACTACACGTGACCTGCAGAACCACTCGTCACTTGGTGGTTTTGAAAGGAATTATGTTGCTGTCACCACAGGATCGAGTCAGACGTGGAAGTGAAAGAGGGAACTCGACTCAACGGGAAGCCATATAATATATCATATCCCACCCATTGTTTGCCTAAAAAAATAAAAGGATGAAGAGTTTGTTTAAACGTGTGTTGTGTGGGGATGTTAGGTGTGTTACCCTGCTGTAATGAAGCTGATCACATGACTAGTTTAAACGTGTGTTGTGTGGGGATGTTAGGTGTGTCACCCTGCCCTAATGAAGCTGATCACATGACTAGTTTAAACGTGTGTTGTGTGGGGATGTTATGTGTGTTACCCTGCCCTAATGAAGCTGATCACATGACTAGTTTAAACGTGTGTTGTGTGGGGATGTTATGTGTGTTACCCTGCCCTAATGAAGCTGATCACATGACTAGTTTAAACGTGTGTTGTGTGGGGATGTTAGGTGTGTTACCCTGCCCTAATGAAGCTGATCACATGACTAGTTTAAACGTGTGTTGTGTGGGGATGTTATGTGTGTTACCCTGCCCTAATGAAGCTGATCACATGACTAGTTTAAACGTGTGTTGTGTGGGGATGTTAGGTGTGTTACCCTGCCCTAATGAAGCTGATCACATGACTAGTTTAAACGTGTGTTGTGTGGGGATGTTAGGTGTGTTACCCTGCCCTAATGAAGCTGATCACATGACTAGTTCAAACGTGTGTTGTGTGGGGATGTTAGGTGTGTTACCCTGCCCTAATGAAGCTGATCACATGACTAGTTTAAACGTGTGTTGTGTGGGGATGTTAGGTGTGTTACCCTGCCCTAATGAAGCTGATCACATGACTAGTTTAAACGTGTGTTGTGTGGGGATGTTAGGTGTGTTACCCTGCCCTAATGAAGCTGATCACATGACTAGTTTAAACGTGTGTTGTGTGGGGATGTTAGGTGTGTTACCCTGCTGTAATGAAGCTGATCACATGACTAGTTTAAACGTGTGTTGTGTGGGGATGTTAGGTGTGTTACCCTGCCCTAATGAAGCTGATCACATGACTAGTTTAAACGTGTGTTGTGTGGGGATGTTAGGTGTGTTACCCTGCCCTAATGAAGCTGATCACATGACTAGTTTAAACGTGTGTTGTGTGGGGATGTTAGGTGTGTTACCCTGCCCTAATGAAGCTGATCACATGACTAGTTTAAACGTGTGTTGTGTGGGGATGTTAGGTGTGTCACCCTGCCCTAATGAAGCTGATCACATGACTAGTTTAAACGTGTGTTGTGTGGGGATGTTAGGTGTGTTACCCTGCCCTAATGAAGCTGATCACATGACTAGTTTAAACGTGTGTTGTGTGGGGATGTTAGGTGTGTTACCCTGCCCTAATGAAGCTGATCACATGACTAGTTTAAACGTGTGTTGTGTGGGGATGTTAGGTGTGTTACCCTGCCCTAATGAAGCTGATCACATGACTAGTTTAAACGTGTGTTGTGTGGGGATGTTAGGTGTGTTACCCTGCCCTAATGAAGCTGATCACATGACTAGTTTAAACGTGTGTTGTGTGGGGATGTTAGGTGTGTTACCCTGCCCTAATGAAGCTGATCACATGACTAGTTTAAACGTGTGTTGTGTGGGGATGTTAGGTGTGTTACCCTGCCCTAATGAAGCTGATCACATGACTAGTTTAAATGTGTGTTGTGTGGGGATGTTAGGTGTGTTACCCTGCCCTAATGAAGCTGATCACATGACTAGTTTAAACGTGTGTTGTGTGGGGATGTTAGGTGTGTTACCCTGCCCTAATGAAGCTGATCACATGACTAGTTTAAATGTGTGTTGTGTGGGGATGTTAGGTGTGTTACCCTGCCCTAATGAAGCTGATCACATGACTAGTTTAAACGTGTGTTTGTGGGGATGTTAGGTGTGTTACCCTGCCGTAATGAAGCTGATCACATGATGAACCCCAAATTGCTCCCGTTGGTAGCGTTACAGTATATAAATGCAGGCCATTTACCATTTACATTAATGCAGAGCAAGGAACTAATGTCCAGGTTGAGGGTTCAATTCCCACTGGATTCACCCATGCTAAAATGACAAAACATTCTGTACACCCATGTTATACTGATAGGCACCTTGTATAAAAGCATGCATAAAGAGGCACATTAGTGATTGTACATTATTATGTAATTGTTATGTAACCACCCACCAGGCCCGGCGCCACGAGGGGGCCTCAGGGGGCTTAGCCCCCTCAGTTCAATTTTCGGCCCCCTCACTTGGATTTTTTTTTTTTAAAGAACAGTTAATCTATAAAGGCCAGTTAGGCAATGTTTGTACCTGACATGTTTAGGCTGCTGTTTCTGCAGTCTTCATCAAATTTGATCAGTTTAAGTTGATGTAGGCTACCCCCTGTAAACATAGCTCTGTTGTTTCAGAATTGGCAGGGAAGCGCTATTTGCTGTGCTTTGGTTGTCACAAGGTGTCAGAGATGTAGCTATTTATTAAATTTGAACCTATGAACCCTTGAACCTCTATTAATGCCTTAATCTGCTGCTGTGAAATAGATGTTTTATTTGATTTTGAATAGTAGTCTTTCTTGTGTTATTGCGCTTTTCAGAGGTTATTATGGTTAACTAGAACGACCGCAACGCGGACTTATGCCTCCGCCATTAGTTCATTCTGGAGTCCAAATCGCCATTTGAGGCAAATTGGAAGAGATTCCGTCAAGGCGCTCCTGTGATGTTGCGTTACAGAGCTTGGAAATTGGGTGTGTGAGAGGTCACAGTGACCTTGAACTTTGACCACCAAAATGTAATCAGTTCATCCTTGAGTCCAAGTCGATGTTTGAGACAAGTTTGATTAAATTCCGTCAAGGCATTCCTGAGATATCGCGTTAACAAGCTTGAAAATGGCGTTCGAGAGCTCACCTTGACCTTTGACGTTTGACCACCAAAATCTAATCAGATCATCCTTGAGTCTAATGCGATGTTTGAGGCAAATTTGATGAGATTCCGTCAAGGCATTCGTGAGATATCGCGTTAACAAGCTGGAAAATGGCGTTTGAGAGGTCACAGTGACCTTGACCTTTGACTTTTGACCACCAAAATGTAATCAGTTCATCCTTGAGTCCAAGTCGATGTTTGAGACAAGTTTAATTTAATTCCGTCAAGGCATTCCTGAGATATCGCGTTAACAAGCGTGAAAATGGCGTTCGAGAGGTCACAGTGACCTTGACCTTTGACCACCAAAATCTAATCAGATCATCCTTGAGTCTAAGTCGATGTTTGAGGCAAATTTGATGAAATTCCGTCCAGGCGTTCCTCAGATATCGCGTTAACAAGCTTGAAAATGGCGTTCGAGAGGTCACAGTGACCTTGACCTTTGACCTTTGACCACCAAAATCTAATCAGATCATCCTTGAGTCTAAGTCGATGTTTGAGGCAAATTTGATGAAATTCCGTCCAGGCGTTCCTCAGATATCGCGTTAACAAGCTTGAAAATTGCGTTCGAGAGGTCACAGTGACCTTGACCTTTGACCTTGGACCACCAAAATCTAATCAGATCATCCTTGGGCCTAAGTGAATGTTTAAGGTGAATCTGATGAAATTCCATCAAGGCGTTCCTCAGATATGGCGTTAACAAACATCCGTACGGACGGACGGACGGCCGGCCGTACGTACGTACGGACGGACAACCCGGATCCATAATGCCTTCGGCCTGGCTTCGCCGGCGGAGGCATAAAAAGTCCAGAAATAGGCATAGCGGGTATATAACCTATGTTTTACGATATAAAAATATCATATTAAAAAAAAAAAAAAAAAAAAAAAAAAATCAGCCCCCTCGCCAGTTATAACAGCCCCCTCAGTCATTTCATCCTGGCGCCGGCCCTGCCACCCACACACTCTGACTGGCTCACTCTCTGTCTCTCTCCCTCTCTCTCACACACACACACACACACACATTATGGCCTCCCACACATTTCCATACCGATGAAAAACCATTTAGCTGGAAGTGACCTCACCTATGCATCGTCATGACTTATAGCTTCTCTGGCCCAGTGTGCGTCTGTCTAATCCCAGAAGCTTTGACATGACGATGCACTTACTGCAATGGTGCCTGGTCTCATATTACAGAGACAGACAAAGATGGAGAGGTTATGAGAGACAACATGATGCATCAGGCCTGGGTAAACAACACTGATTGAACTTTTGATTAATTGATTGATTGATGGATTGATTGAAATCTTTATTGACAAATATGCTTGCACATAAAAACAACACAAGAGCACACATCTGTCAAAAGGACAAAGCACAAGAAAGCCTGTGAGCTTATTTCCATTGTGGTCCTCATACTTTTATGGTTTGTATAGTCACGTTTACTTATACATTGCCAAGCACAATGAATGTGGGTATTTGAATGAATGAAACTGGAGGATATGAGAACAAATATTAGACATAATGGCAACTTAGTGAGAATTTTTCACTATACAATCCGTTGCAGAGTTTGAATGATCATAGTTGGGTATTTGATTTGACATAATGTGACAACTTACTAGCCTGATATCAAACAGTTACTAACTAGTTACACTCCATTTCCATCTTCGAGAAGCAGCCAAATCTCAACTGGGTGGAGTGGGCGGGGTCGAAGGTCTGGACCCGGCAAACAACTGACCTGACACTCTCTGTATTGTCCTGATGCAAAACCCCACCCATCTGGCACACCAACAACATTAAAATAAATATTAAGAATTATCTGCAAGAACTAAGTGAACCAGGGCTGCTTATAGGTGACCGCATTACATATATTAGAGGGAAATTATACGTGTGAAATGAGATGAAATGTTCTTGATTTGGATAGGAAAATATGAGTGTGTGTGTGTGTGCGTGTGTTTGTGTGTGTGAGAAATGATATCAGACACCAGCAGGGAAAAAAACAACCAAAATACACACCATTACCATTACCATTAAATTAAACATTTTATTTATTGTTGCTTTAGTAAAAGTTTGCGTGTTTCAGAATGAACCCCCCCCCCCTCCTTATTTCATATTTTGTATGCACCTGAGAAATGCACTGATCTAAACTACGAGCTAATCAGCAAGAAAACACTGAAGTTCCACTATGACACATTTTGTACATAATGTAAAGAAACAGCCGTCTCTGCTGCCTGCATCACAAAGTAAAGCTGTAACAGATGAGATTCACCCGATATGAAATGTATGTACACTTTGAAGAGTTAATTTGCAAAAAAACAGGTAGTAACCCATTCTAAAAATTCTGGGGTGCACATAGAAAACATTATTGAGGTGATGATTTATATGAATATGATCAGATGAATATGTTTTAGTTATGATTGATAATAAAAATGTACCAAAAATAAATAAATTACAATCTAAATGCATCAATATATAATATAAAATGATAAACAGTCCAAAGGGGAGACACCTATTTTTGCAAATTAACTCTTCACTTCTTCCCCCACAGGGATTTATGAATTGAGTGTGAAATAAACAACAAAAACCAGCCTCTTATATGATGGAATTTCTCCCTGTATGATTGTTGCAAAAATGTTGAGACAAAATGTTGAGACAACATTTTTGCAACAAATGTTGCAAACATTTTGAGACTGTTGCAAAATGTTGATGCAACAAATGTTGCAAAATGTCTCAATGTTGTCTGTGAGCAATTTTGGTTTTATCTTGCATAACGCGTCGTGAATGTGCACGTCTTGGCAGATAAGACTGCTAGACACATGTCACGTGCCTGCTCATATCGGTGCTGGTGGCACCTATGACATCACCGGTGATGTCATAACAATTATGACATCACCGGCATCGCAATTATGACATCATCGGCTCTGATGATATCATCGCAGGGACGTCCCATCACCATTGTGCTCCCATTGTGATGTCATCGCTGCCTCGCGGCTCCTATTGTGATGTCATACATCACTGATTATGTCACTACTCGCGGCAGCTCCACGGGGCCGGCCGGCCCGATTGGCCCTGGATTGGGTCCCTTGGCGGTCACCCAGCCGCGAATAGGCACCTGCACGGGAACCTTTCTAACACTCTTTGATTCTGAGCGACCAACACCAAAACGTTTACCATTGATGTTCCAGATGGTAGAATAGTTTTCTCCGGTGAAATAAACTCCATTCGACCGTCGCTGTAAATATCAAGACATGACGTCACTTTGTTTACATTTGGCCAGTTATCCAGGAATGAGGAAAATACACCACCAACAGCTGTTTTTAATGGTGCCAATGTGTTTTAGGGGTGGACTTCTCCTTTGAGCAAGTCAACGTAAATCTCACCCTTTGCTGCCACATTCATGAAAAAAGGCTGAGGGCCGTGTCATTCTTCACATAGTGTCGTCGATGTAAATCACCACACGTAGTCGGCCGCTGACATGCAGGAAATTCCTCAGACGCCATCTACACTAACCACCTACTGTAACCGCCATGCTCCATTTCATGTCTGTGGTCGGCCTCTTCTCCTGGCAACCGTGCAATCATCCACCCTGGACCTTCCATGCTGTTTATCACATATGTTTCAGAATGGACAGACGGACGGACAGACAGACAGACAGGCAGGCAGGCAGACAGATGGACAGACGGACGGAAAGACAGACAGACAGACAGGCAGGCAGACAGGCAGACAGACAGGCAGACAGACAGACAGACAGGCAGGCAGGCAGGCAGGCAGGCACACACACAGACAGACAGACAGACAGGCAGGCAGACAGACAGACAGACAGGCAGACAGACAGACAGACACGTAGACAGACAGACAGACACACACACAGACAGACAGACAGGCAGGCAGACAGGCAGACAGACACACAGACAGACAGACAGACAGACAGACAGAGAGGGAGGGAGGGAGAGAGAGCGATGAGGCTCACATCTTGAAGTGTTTTGCAGGCCTAAATATGTGTGTGTGTGTGTGTGTGTGTGTGTGTGTGTGTGTGTGTGTGTGTGTGCGTGCGTGTGCGTGTGTATATTTGTCCATGTCAATTTGCGGGCCAGTCTTGCCAATAAAATAGTTTGGAATTGAACTGAATTACCGTAAAAGGTGTGTATGTATGTATGTGTGTGGGGTAGGAGGGGGGGGTCATTGATGTTATGGAGGAAACCCCAGTGGAGAACATGCAAACTCCAAACAGAAAGGCCCTTTTCACGAGATATAACCCACCTGGGCACCAGGCACCGAAGGCATGGGGAGACATTCCCCCAGTGCCAACATCGTCCCAGGTGGGAATCGAACCCTTCTTGTTGTGAAGCGAGAGGGCTACCACGGAGCACCACTGTGAAGTTAGACTCTTCCCAGGGTCAACAAGGGCCGTGCTCGCTTGCCTTAAATCTGCTCAGGCAATCCTAAACCTCATCATATAATGACACCACTACCTGTGCACGTTTTTTTCCTTTCTCTTTTGTTGCTCAGCAGTCTTTAAAATCACATCTTTGACTTTTTCAACTCGGTACCGGAGCTACTGAAAAGTATGAAATCCATGCTTGCTAGCTAAGTGGTAAGTAAAGTATCCAAACCAAGCCCCTATAAAGGAACAGCTCTGGGCTGTGAAGCAATTTTGACGTCGTGGCCAAGCTCGGACGGTATTGCAAGTCACGTAACACTGCATCCAGAAATCTTGTTTCCCATAAGCCGCTGTAAAACTCTGGGGAAAAAATGTATGGGTGTCACTCAAAGTCAAAAACAACTCTTTTAATGATCACGTTTTAAATTATGGGTCCATTTCTCGTCATGTGGATAGGCGGGGCCCAAGAAAAACACTACTGCGCAGACTATTTTCCATTACAAATTTACTACTGGGAACTGGGGATTTCACGGTTCAAAGGTCAGGAACGCCCCCTGTGACAAGATACAAGATACAAGATACAAGATGTTTATTGTCACACGGATGTACAAGTACACACGGTGAAATGCTTGAGCTGAGTTACCGGTATGTTCCGTTACAAGTCATCATCATCATCGTCATCATCATTGTCATCAACATCGTCATCATTGTCATTCACATTATCATCATTGTTTCCTGTCATGCTTAACTGGTACATTAACATCAGAACATTGTCATTGTTATTGTCATCTGTTCCTGTGCTTTTCGGGTCTGTGCTGTATACTGCGGATGCCCATAAATAATCTTTATATGTTATGTTAATTAGTAGTTACAAGTCTTTGTCTATATATTGCGGTTGTCCATGAATAAATCTGTACATGTTATCTTAGCAGCTGGTCATAATGGTGGGGTAGATCTGTTTATTGTTTAGGAGTCTGGTGGCTTGGGGGATGAAGCTATTTCGTAGTCTGCTTGTCCGGGTTTTGGGGGTTCTGTATCTCCTACCAGATGGTAGCAGGGAGAACATGTTGTTGAGTGGGTGGGTTGGGTCCTTGATTATTTTCCTGATTCTCTTGAGGCAGCGCTGAGTGTAGAGGTCTGCCAGTTCCGGCAGCTCGCAGCCTGTTACATGCTGGGCCGCGCGCCTCACTCTCCTCAGCGCTTTCATGTCTTTTATGGTGCAGTTTCCATACCAGGAGGTGAAGCAGCCGGTCAGTAGGCTTTCGATGGTGCCTCTGTTTAAGTCTTTGAGTATTGTGGGTCTCAGGCCCAACTTCTTTAGTCGTCTGAGACCGTGCAGCCGTTGTTGGGCCTTTTTGGCAACAGAGGTGGTGTGGCTGGACCATGTTAGGTCCTGGTGGATGTTGATACCCAGGTATTTAAAGCTGTCCACTCTTTCCACCTCTGTGCCGTAGATGGTGACCGGGCGGTGGGACCTGTAGTCTGTGATGATCTCCTTGGTCTTGGCCACATTCAGGGAGAGGTGGTTGTCCTGGCACCATTGTTCCAGGACAGCCAGTTCTTTCCTGTAGGCCGTCTCGTCGCCGTTGGAGATCAGCCCCACCACTGCTGTGTCGTCCGCAAACTTGTCTTGGGGGTGCCTGGGGTGGGGGGATGGGTGAGAGTGGGGTTCTCATCTGCGGGAGTGGGGGTGGGGGGGCTGTGGGTGGGGGGAGGGGGTTCCTGACTGTGGGGGCCTGGGGTGGGGGGTTGCCGGTGTTAGCGGAGGGGTCGAACCTTGCGTAGAACGCATTCAGCTCGTCTGGCAGGGAGGGCGAGGTGTTTTGGGGCTGTGGTTTGTCCCCTTTGAAATCCGTGGCTGCATGGAGGCCTCTCCATAAGTGCCTAGGATTGTTTGTGTCCAGTTTATTTTCAAGTTGTTTGCCGTAGGCTCGTTTTGCTCGCCTGATGGCCTTCCTGAGTGCATAGTGTGTGTGTTTGTAATCCTCTGTTGCTCCAGAGGTGAAGGCTGATGTCCGTGCACGGAGCGCTGCCTCACTGTTGATCCAGGACGTCACCTGCCCTCCGATTTCCTCCGCCGATCTCGGGGGAGCCTCACCAGCCCCGACCTCAAAATCCAAGATGGCAAGTCTGCGCTTCAACAGTCGTGGAAGTTGTAGTAAATACTGTTTATTAGCACTTCTGTCTTATTTGTGTCTCATTAAATCACTCATACACACAGTACTGCCTAACATCTATCTGTGGACAGACATGTTTCTACAGTGCTTGTATGTGCAAAATACATTGTACCATGAGATGTGTTGTTTATCAACTGTTATTGCTAACAAGGGCTAGCTTGGTGAGAGTTAACCCTGGCTGCTTTCCTGACTGTTTAAATGGAATGCACAGAACTCGGGTGTGACGTCACTCAACTTGCACACCTGGTAGAACGTAACATACCTTCTAGGAATGGCTAGTGTCCGCTGGTCAATTCGTCATACAGTGATCCAGTACGAACGCTGTATTTCAATAAATTATCAGCGTATAAAGATAAATAAATGGGACCCCAAATCGCTTGGGTTTGGGCATGGTTAGTAGTGCCTGGCGGAGATCTGCACTCTACAGAGTGCACTTTTCTAGTTCTTTCTGTGATCGGAAGCTCTCTGAGAAAAGACTCCAGGAGGAAGTTTCATCTGCTGGAAAACCATTTTTCAGTTTAATTGATTGCCACTGTTTCCTCCCCCCCTCGGCCTATCTTTCTCTCTCCTGTCCTTAACGTCCTGCTGCTGCCTTGGTCTCCCTTGATCCTAATGGGGCTATCCAGCCAATTAAGTTAGATAGATAAATTAAATTTAAATTTAAATGAAGTCAATTGTACCTGGAAAATTGAATGTGGTACAAATGAACAGCAGGATAATATAATTGTGTTGTGTTATTTACCGCTGAACGGATGCAAACATTTTGTCCCAGCATCACTGTAATGCTGAATGTAATAATGTGTGTCTTGTGCACACACACACACACACACACACACACCAAACAAAGCCAACCGTCCCCGCCCCCTGATCCCCAGACACCCGAGCTCAGGTGCAGCTCCAAGCACACACACACACACACACACACAGTCCCTCAGACCCCCCCCCCCCCCCCCCCCCCCCACACACACACACACACACATACACACTGCTGCTGCAGCTCTGTATCCCCTGAGTGTGTGTGGGTGAGAGAGTTGTTAACTTTAGAATGGAGTCTGAATAAGTGTGTGTGTGAGTGTGTGTGTGTGTGTGTGTGCGCATGTGTGGAGGAGGGGTGGGGGTTGGTTGGGGGGTTGGGTTTCACCAGCACAGCATACCACATTAATCCACCCTTCTACCCCGACACACACACCTACACCTACACACACACACACACACACACACACACACAAGATTTCCTCAGTTCCTTCCGTGCAGAAACCTACAGATGTCCCAACGCGTTCAGGGGGAGGCTCCAACCACGGCCGCAAAACTCCACAAATGTTTCGTGCACTACGAAAAAACTTCACCAACCTTCCACCGGCATGGAGGTGACTGAGTATAGATAATGACTGAATTTTCATTTTTGGATGAACTTAACATGGCTTTAACCACCGCTGAAAAATCACTTTACTTGGTAAACACATCGTAAGCATCATCCTGTTTGCCATAGCTTGTACGAATGCCCTTTCCACGATGATACAATCGATCAAGGAGGTTCCGTGCCGTTCAGCGTGGGCCAGGGGCGTAGGCAGAAATTCAATTATGGGTGGGCCTGGAGAAAATTGGTGGGGCAAAATTTTGCGCGGGAAGCGCGCAAAATTCCTAGATGTCATGAAGTCGTCATGCATTAGACTCTGGAGATGATGTGCCCTGCGTTTTTAAGCTACAAAACCATTAGCTAGGAAGGCAGCAGCAAGTTTGCCTCTAGAAAACAACCAACAATTTTTTTTTTTTTTTTTGGGGGGGGGGGGGGCCAGGGCAAGAAGTGGGTGGGCCTGTGCCTACCTCGGGCCCACCCGTAGAAACGCCCCTGGTGTGGGCGCTCATCTCTCTCCGTCATTACGCTCTCCGGCCCTCCAAATTGCCTTCCTGTTGCAGCCATGATGTTAACCACCTGTTTTGATTCTCTGCCTCTGGTTCTGTTTCCCTCTAGCTTTCCACTTGCAACTAAATAGAGCTCAGCAGTCACGTGCCGTCACCAGCCCCAGAAGAGAATTCCCCATAGGTTGTCACGTCACGGAGGTGACGTCACGTCAAGATGGTGACCGGGGCAAGACCATTGACCTTTGGCTTGTTTGCAAACCACGTGATCATGCTGGGGGGCAACCAGCTTGGAAAAATGGCTTCTCTTCATTGTATAGGGATCATATCCTATGTTTTACAATCTTCTGGCCATACCTGCAGCATTCCTCCATTCTTCTAGTAGCTCTGGAATATAAGGATTTTTTGAAATGTCTCTGGAGAAAATAAATGAGGAATCCTCTTCCGGGGCTGCAGACGTCACGTGACTGTTCTAATGTCTCTCTTCACATGATGTGTCAAAATCATTTTGATTGCCGTTTCCTGATTCTATTACATTTTGTTTTCGCTCTTTGTAGGACTTCTTCATTAGGTATCTTGTCCATATACTGTATGATAGGCTATGTGTACAATAGCATTGTTCTGAGGAAGCGCATCTGTGCTGCATTGATTCTAATGATGATACACAATGTCTATGTGTACACAATGTGAACATATGCTGTTCACATATAGACAAAGAGTTGCTCCAAGGAACCCCATCTATCTGTTAGATACTGTATGGTTTAGTGCAGATTTGCAAAACTTCCAATTCATTGGTAGACCTTTGATCAGAATAATCAACCTGATCAATTTTCATTTTTGCATCCATGCTTCTGTTTAATGGTTCAAATGTTTATTGTGAAGGATCATCTTTCATACAGAAATCACATTACATGTGCTTCTTATAAACAAACCAACGCACAATTCAAATCTCAAGCGACAACATGCATAAGTCATGCATAGTCATACTCATAGTACAACATCAATTACAACAACATAAATCTCAAATAAAGCTGCATTCATCCATATAACCATAACAAAATAAAAATAAAAACTACCGTGCGATTGAAGGGAGGGGAACTGGGGAGAATATTGCGATCCTCCCACGGGCTATGCCCTGCCGGTGAAACGCCTCGCTGTCAGTTGAAAAGAAGCGGCTGGTATCGGAGGACGTACTAGTCTACAACTCTCCCCAGGTCGGTAGAGGGGGTGGAGCAACGAGCGGCCCACAGCAGGGGGAATTGGCCGTAATTGGTGAGAAAATGAGAGTGTGTAATAAAGAGGTTCCCTCAGAGCCAGACACAGCTATCACCTGATGCACTTGCCCTCTCGCTGACCTTTCCCCGCTATATCCGCTCGGTCGGGCGGCACACGAGAAACGCCACGTCGTGAAACCGAGCGGGTCGTAACTGTGCAGAGCGCCACTGTATGCTCTCCAGGAAAACGCTGACTCCGAGGATCATGGGTAACACTAGAGAGGAGAGGCCTGCTTTCTCATCTGCTGCCATAAAGCAGCGTAGTAAAACGCCGGCTGGCTCATGAATGCTGTTGGTGTCAGGTGATATATCGGTCCTTGACTTTCCTGCATTAAATCCTGATGGTCCCTATATACACCACAGCGACGGTATGCACCTGTATTCGCGTAGCTGGTCGCGTGGTGCTGCAGCTTGATTGGCCGTCTTGCCGTCTTTCCGTCTGGGATTGGTCGATTTCAAGCTGCCCCCCTCCTCTCGTCACTCGCTGTGGTGTGCACAAGCCGTGAGACTGGCTGGGAGAATGCTTGCAGGGAAAGTGAGTATAAAGCTCCCCTCTTCATCTGCAAGGTTATACTGCCATCATGATGCTCTTGTATAAGGCACTCTCACAGGCTCCAGTGGAGCGGGTCTGTGGCTGACAGCAGCAGATCAGCACATCTGTGTTCACTTGATTCTCCCTGGATAAAGATTATAAAGAAGAGTGGGGATTTGCACAAGCCTATCCATTAGTTCACTAACCCCGCCTCCATTAGTTCACTAACCCCGCCTCCTCCCACAAACTGTAGCCCTGTTCGGAATCGGTCCCTATGACAGAAATAGTGGACTATTTAGTGTGTCGCCTTTTTTTTTATAGTGTCCGAATTCTCAACTGTTAATTAGAATCACTATTTAGTCCACTATAAAATACCCACAATGCACAGCGATTTCTAGTGAACAGCGAATGTACCCTACAAGGAGAAGAAGAAAGTCGTTAGCTGGCGAGCTAACAAGCTTGTGAGCTACTTGACCAGCAAACTGCTATTAAGGGGATGGCGCCATAGTTGACAAAACCACACATGCACGTAATTAGAATTTCAACGTTTTTTTTTGGATTTAGCAGTCAAAACATGCAACATCAATACTACCTGAGGACATCTCAATCTGCTCGCGACACCTGTATTAATCATAACAATGGAAAATTGGTCTAATCCTGCTTGAAGGCAAAACCATCTTTTCACAGAATCAAAGAGCTGCAGCACTTCTCTGTCTTGTAAACGCATGGATTCTGTGTTTGTTCTGGTCCCTGGCTGTAGCCATAGAAATGTACAATTGGATCCAAAAAAGCTGAAGACTGGCTAAAATGGGAAATAGGTCAGTGTCATGTTATCCTCTGCTGAACACTGGTGCAGGCTTTTCCCTGCCTATTTAACACTGGTGCAGGCTTTTCCCTGCCTATTTAACACTGGTGCAGGCTTTTCCCTGCCTATTTAACACTGGTGCAGGGTTTTCCCTGCTGCCATTGTATTATTGGCCGCTACCTTTGTTGGAAGTTGAAATAGTTGAAAACTCTAAGGACTCACACACAAACTACACTCCGCATGCCGTGTGCTCACACACAAACTACACTCCGCATGCCGTGTGCTCACACACAAACTACACTCTGCATGCCGTGTGCTCACACACAAACTACACTCTGCATGCCGTGTGCTCACACACAAACTACACTCTGCATGCTGTGTGCTCACACACAAACTACACTCTGCATGCCGTGTGCTCACACACAAACTACACTCTGCATGCCGTGTGCTCACACACAAACTACACTCTGCATGCCGTGTGCTCACACACAAACTACACTCTGCATGCCGTGTGCTCACACACAAACTACACTCTGCATGCTGTGTGCTCACACACAAACTACACTCTGCATGCCGTGTGCTCACACACAAACTACACTCTGCATGCCGTGTGCTCACACACAAACTACACTCTGCATGCCGTGTGCTCACACACAAACTACACTCTGCATGCCGTGTGCTCACACACAAACTACACTCTGCATGCCGTGTGCTCACACACAAACTACACTCTGCATGCCGTGTGCTCACACACAAACTACACTCTGCATGCCATGTGCTCACACACAAACTACACTCTGCATGCCATGTGCTCACACACAAACTACACTCTGCATGCCATGTGCTCACACACAAACTACACTCTGCATGCCGTGTGCTCACACACAAACTACACTCTGCATGCTGTGTGCTCACACACAAACTACACTCTGCATGCTGTGTGCTCACACACAAACTACACTCTGCATGCCGTGTGCTCACACACAAACTACACTCTGCATGCCGTGTGACTCACACACAAACTACACTCTGCATGCTGTGTGCTCACACACAAACTACACTCTGCATGCTGTGTGCTCACACACAAACTACACTCTGCATGCCGTGTGCTCACACACAAACTACACTCTGCATGCTGTGTGCTCACACACAAACTACACTCTGCATGCTGTGTGCTCACACACAAACTACACTCTGCATGCTGTGTGCTCACACACAAACTACACTCTGCATGCCGTGTGCGCGGTCACACAAACTACACTCTGCATGCCGTGTGCTCACACACAAACTACACTCTGCATGCCGTGTGCGCGGTCACACAAACTACACTCCGCATGCCGTGTGCTCACACACAAACTACACTCTGCATGCCGTGTGCGCGGTCACACAAACTACACTCCGCATGCCGTGCGCTCGCACACAAACTACACTCTGCATGCCGTGTGCGCGGTCACACAAACTACACTCTGCATGCCGTGTGCGCGCTCTCCAGCCGCTGCAGCCTTTGTCTCAAAAAAGAATCTGGGGAAAACCCTGTGGTGTCTGAAGCATCGCGTCGGGGGTTTGGGTGGTGCTGTGATAAAGGCGGGCAGACGAGGCGCGCTGCTGCTTTGCTCATTGTCCTCGTATGACGCGACAACAATGGCCTTCAGAAGTGGAGTGAAAACCACTTGACTGACTCATTTCTCGGGAAAGGAAATGTGAAAGTAGAGTAAACCGCCGGCAGTTGAGATAGGGGCGCGCCACAGGAAGTAGCAGGGCAGAAGACAAACCCGCAGAGAGACACTCTTTCATTATCTTCACCATCTTTAATCTCACAGGATCTCATATGCGAAAGGCGTGCGTTAAGGTGAAGACATTTGCGGTTGTACGGTTGCTCCAGGTTTAGCTTCTTTGCGTACTTCCTCTCCTGTCTTCGCCTGCGTCTGTGTGGCGTGTGTTGTTGCGACACCTCTGTGCAAAATGAGCCAGAGAGAGGCATGGCATGACGTCAAAGTGATGTGTGATGACTTTGTTGTTTTCAGCCTTGTCGTCATTAGCCTCTTCACTTGCGTTCTCTACCGTTTCTAATGTAAAACCAACCTGGAATCGATTTCACTTCATTTTGGTGCATTCTGGTGGCTCAGCTATACAGTAGCACGCGTGCCATGGAGGCTCGGTCCTTCACGCGGCCGACGTGGGTTTGAATCCGACCCGAGATCCTTTCCCCTCTCTCTCCCCACCTTTCCTGTCTGCCTACTGTCCTGTCTAATAAAAGCAAAAATAAATATCAATGCTTTTATTGTTGCCAAATACTCCTGCTAAGCCCACCCCTCTCTCTCAAGATTCAAGTTTATTGAGTGTCCCAGAAGGGCCATTTGGTTTGCAGCGAGCGTAAAAAACACAGAGAGATAGGCACACATGATTAAAACAAAACATAAAAAACAAACACAATGCAGCAGTTTAACTAGAACGACCGCAACGCGGACTTATGCCTCCGCCATTAGTTCATTCTGGAGTCCAAATCGCCATTTGAGGCAAATTGGAAGAGATTCCGTTAAGGCGCTCCTGTGATGTTGCGTTACAGAGCTTGGAAATTGGGTGTGTGAGAGGTCACAGTGACCTTGAACTTTGACCACCAAAATGTAATCAAGTTCATCCTTGAGTCCAAGTCGGTGTTTGAGACAAGTTTGATTAAATTCCGTCAAGGCATTCCTGAGATATCGCGTTAACAAGCTTGAAAATGGCGTTCGAGAGCTCACCTTGACCTTTGACCTTTGACCACCAAAATCTAATCAGATCATCCTTGAGTCCAAGTCGATGTTTGAGACAAGTTTGATTAAATTCCGTCAAGGCATTCCTGAGATATCGCGTTAACAAGCTTGAAAATGGCATTCGAGAGGTCACAGTGACCTTGACCTTTGACCTTTGACCACCAAAATCTAATCAGTTCAACCTTGAGTCCAAGTCGATGTTTGAGACAAGTTTGATTAAATTCCGTCAAGGCATTCCTGAGATATCGCGTTAACAAGCTTGAAAATGGCGTTTGAGAGGTCACAGTGACCTTGACCTTTGACCACCAAAATCTAATCAAATCATCCTTGAGTCTAAGTCGATGTTTTAGGCAAATTTGATGAAATTCCGTCCAGGCGTTCCTCAGATATCGCGTTAACAAACATCGTACGGACGGACGTACGGATGGACGTAGACGGACAACCCGGATCCATAATGCCTCCGGCCTGGCTATCGCCGGCAGAGGCATAAAAATGCACAACAGTTCAAAGTGCAAGTAAGAGTAAACTAAAACAGATTCAATGTGCAACTAAACAGGCACAAACTTAGTTTAAGGTACGTGTGTGTGGCTGCCTGCTGCCTGCTATGCCAAACCATAACTTATCCAATATAAGCCTTGGGTGTTAGTGCAGACACTTATAAGATTTTGTGTGCATGCATGTGTGGCAATGTGTGTGTGTGTGTGTGTTTGTGTACGTACGTGTGTGTGTGTGTGTGTGTGTGTGTTTGAGTGCGTCCGTGCGTGTGTGTCTGTGTTTGCGTGCATGTGTGCACGTGTGTGTGTGTGTGTGCGTGCGTGCGTGCGTGTGTGTGTCTGCGTCCACGTACGTCCAGTGTGTTTACAGTATTTGCATGCATTGATGTCTCTCTGGTGTTTGTATCTCCACTGAACAGGACCTTGATGTGGTTCCAGTGGCGGGTCGTGCTCTCATCTCTTCCTCTGACCTCCACAGCGCAGCCTGAGTGTCCTGCTCTCATCTCTTCCTCTGATCTCCACAGCGCAGCCTGAGTGTCCTGCTCTCATCTCTTCCTCTGACCTCCACAGCGCAGCCTGAGTGTCCTGCTCTCATCTCTTCCTCTGACCTCCACAGCGCAGCCTGAGTGTCCTGCTCTCATCTCTTCCTCTGATCTCCACAGCGCAGCCTGAGTGTCCTGCTCTCATCTCTTCCTCTGATCTCCACAGCGCAGCCTGAGTGTCCTGCTCTCATCTCTTCCTCTGACCTCCACAGCGCAGCCTGAGTGTCCTGCTCTCATCTCTTCCTCTGACCTCCACAGCGCAGCCTGAGTGTCCTGCTCTCATCTCTTCCTCTGATCTCCACAGCGCAGCCTGAGTGTCCTGCTCTCATCTCTTCCTCTGACCTCCACAGCGCAGCCTGAGTGTCCTGCTCTCATCTCTTCCTCTGATCTCCACAGCGCAGCCTGAGTGTCCTGCTCTCATCTCTTCCTCTGATCTCCACAGCGCAGCCTGAGTGTCCTGCTCCAGCTCTGATCAGACTGCCTGGCTCCCTGCACACAGTGTATGGCTGCCTGGCAGAGACAGAGTCTGGCCCCACACAGACCTTTCTGCCTCCATTACATACATCTATCTCCTCTGCGGTGCCTGGCTCGTGTCATATCTGCCCGTTATGGACCATCAAAGAGGACAAGACTGTACAGAGGCAGGCTGTATTCACCGTATGTTGCCCCGCCCACTTTGTCTCTTCCTTGACCGGTCACAGCCAGCGCTCGTCACTGCTCGTTAAAAATGTCCACACACACACACACACACACACACACACACACACACACACATCGCTCAATACAGACAGATAACACACTGATTTACATTAATATTCCTCAACAAACACACACACACACACACACACACACACACACACACACACACACACACACACACACACACACACACACACACACACACACACACACACACACATCCCTCAGCAATTTCAAATCAAACCCACAGCCACTAATGGGCCATTTCCTTTGCAGTAAAAGCAAGGACTCTCTCTCTCTCTCCCTCTCCCTCTCCCCCTCCCCCCCCGCCCTCTCTCTCTCTCAGAGTCTTATCAGCAGCATATTTGTGCGTGTGTCTGAGTGTGTATCCGTCCGCCACAGGCAGAGAGTGCTTTAGTTTGGATATAAAAAAATATAAATGCCCAGAGCACTTTAAATGTGCACACAGCGCACAGACAGTAGCTAACGTTAGCTAGCTAGCATAACAAGTTACATAGCAAGCTAACATCAACCCAACAAGACAATACAATTAATTATCACCCGGAATGCCTCCAAAAAGCAGATATATCTCCCAGGCTTTGCTTTTAACGTCTTTTAGTCCCGCCTCTTCATCGATTTTGATTGGTCGGTTGAAAAGAGTGACAGCGCTCTTCTGTTTTCTACTTGAGGCACCCAGAGCGCTTGTCTAAAAAAACACAAGCCACTGGGAGGTGCTGGGAAGAGGATGCTTTTAGAATTATCGTAGAATTACAGAA
Organism: Poromitra crassiceps; assembly: GCF_964638095.1. Lineage (NCBI taxonomy): Eukaryota > Metazoa > Chordata > Actinopteri > Beryciformes > Melamphaidae > Poromitra > Poromitra crassiceps. The sequence goes on along the minus strand of NC_139633.1, from coordinate 905,080 downwards.
AGGCGCTGGCAGCTCAAAAAACTTTCCCTGTGGACACGGCCCTTAAGTCCTCACAATACTGGATCCTGATTGGCCGTCAGTACTAGCTCCTCTAATTGAAATGATGTAAACTTCCTGTGAAGGCTTTTGCACTTCAAATGATGCAAATTGGCCTGATTGGAAGCATCTGATTAATTCCTTAGTGAGGGACCCAATCAAGACCAAGTCCAGTTGTGATGCGTTCAAATGTTGTGATGCGTTGGAAACTGCATGTAAAAATTCGCGGATCTGTGAAAATGTAATATGTCAATTTAACCACTCAAACTATATCGAAATTAAACAATGTCCTCATTAAATTTCATGCTATTTATACATAAAGGGAGACTTAAAAAATTCCTGACAATGCCCCTTTAATATTTGTAATAAGCAGTACTAAAATTAATTCGCAGTAAAGCTTTCACTTCCACATGGCCTTTCCTTTTCTGGACCAGGATAAGGAAAGCTAAATAAGCGTTTGAACTCTGGCTGCACTGTTAACTTTGCATTGTGAGGTGCTATTCAAATATGTTTCACGTATTCCAGATATGTAAACAAGAGCTCCGGAGAGCTGTGGTGTTTATGAAATATAGGAGCGAGAGAGGATGGACTGAGAGAGAGAGAGAGAGAGAGAGAGAGAGTCAGAGAATAGTCTGTGCTGTGTCCTGACTTGACTTTGCTCTGCTGGGTTCTGAGTGTGTTTGTATCTGATGTGCACGTTTGGATGGACTAGTCTCATGGCTATAAAAGGAAGAGGAATCTCTCTCTCCTCTCTCTCTCTTTCTTCTTTCGCTAAAAGGCCAACCACAATTATAGAAGAGCCTCTCTCTCTCTCATACTGTCACACTTCTCTCTCTCTACCGCTTTCAGACAGACACGGTTCTGGTTCTGGTTCTGGCTCTGGCTCCGTTCTGGAGTCTCAGAACCTTGGTGCTTTGTGGCGAACCAGCCCATGTTCAAGCAGAACCACTTTTCAGACTTTCACTTTTATTCAACCGGATAAACTCTCTTGCTCTTAGTGTCGCTGCCATGTTTTAAGCAGAACCAAAGTGGGAGGACATTATTCGGTAGTCCTTCAATTTTTTAAGTTGATTAATTATTTGGTCTGGCGTTCGATTGAACCCAGCCGTTAGCCTGGGTAAACCCAGCCCCCAGTGACCTGCTCTCAGGCTTAACCCTGCTCACGAGTCACAAGCAGCGGTACACATAGTGACTGAGAACTCTGAGAGCAGGTCACGTGGGGGCTGGGTTTACCCAGGCTACCCAGCCGTGGCCCTCTCTTCCACAAGTTCGGCATACGACTTGCTCTTTCTTGTACTGCTTTCTAGCTTTTCTTGAGATTCGGTAGATGCCCAAATCGCCACTAAACATTTGGTTTCCTCAGGAGACCACTGCAAATTATTTTTCTCCATGTTGTCACTGCCTTCTTCTTCTTCCTGCTCATTTTCACAGCCTAGAATGAGACACGCCCACTGATGATGTCACGGTTCCCAAGGAAAAACCAACTATTTTTTGGTTCCGCTGAGAACCAACTTTTCAGGTTCCGAACCAATTATTTTTTCGGTCTGAACGCGCCAGCCAGTTCAAATTTGGGTTCGGGAACCAGAACCGGCACGGAGCCCTGTCGGTGTGAAAGCCCTGTCTGTCTCTCTCTGTGTGTGTGTCTCTCTCTCTCTCCCTGTCCTCTCTCTCTGTCTCTCTCTCTCTTAGTGGTAGTCCCAACCACAATATAGAACAGCCTTCCTTTCCCTCTGCTCTCTCTCTCTGCTCTCTAGAACTGGTGGTGGTTTACCAGTTCCCTTCCCAAAGAGACACCAAGCACATTCGCAGCTCAACATTTCTGTAACACCCCAGTGAACCTGTCCTTCTTGTGGAAACTGTCGTAACAGACTAAGAAAAACAACACCCAAATCCAGAAATAAACGTATTAAATGAAGCGATTCCAGTGAGGTATAGCAACAGTTCGTAGAAATGCGTAAGCGGCATCAGTTAGGGGTAAAGTAAATAATCACAGTCTGCGGTCGTTTTTCAAGCCAACAGCGCCTTAGACTTTAATGGTGTTGCTATGCTATATATGTGCTGATGGAAGTTACTGTAATATAAGCTTGTGCGCTGTTTACCCCCCACAGTCAGATGATACACCAATGTTGATCCTACTGGTCTATTATTGGTAAGATTGTCAAGTATCTGTACATCACTCAAGTTTTTGATCAAGAGCCAAATTTGATTGGCTGCTTGTGAATTCAGCTGCTAGAATTAACGTTAGTGACTTGAGCTGCAGACTGACAGACTCTTTCTCATCTGGGATTCAGAGGAACGTGCAACAGAAAACCAGTGTTGCCTTTTCTAAGAGGATGACTTTTACGTTTATACTTTGAGTAAAGGTCACATACATTTATACTTTGACTAAAGGATTTGAAATGGTTCAACTTTTACCCAAGTACATTTTTAGATGAGTATTTGCACTTTGGCTTGAGTAGATTTGTACTTCTCCACCATCTGGTTATTGGACTATACTTTGACTTTTGAGCGCTCAAATAGAGGATTTTGACATTGTGCTGACCTTAACACCAAGCCAACTCTCCGCAATGTCTGGCTCATCGGTGAGCGTCTATCAATGTCTGGCTCATCGGTGAGCGTCTATCAATGCCTGGCTCATCGGTGAGCGTCTATCAATGTCTGGCTCATCGGTGAGCGTCTATCAATTTCTGGCTCATCGTGAGCGTCTATCAATGTCTGGCTCATCGGTGAGCATCTATCAATGTCTGGCTCATCAGTGAGCATCTATCAATGCCTGGCTCATCGGTAAGCGTCTATCAATGTCTGGCTCATCGTGAGCGTCTATCAATGTCTGGCTCATCGTGAGCGTCTATCAATGTCTGGCTCATCGGTGAGCATCTATCAATGTCTGGCTCATCGGTGAGCGTCTATCAATGCCTGGCTCATCGGTGAGCATCTATCAATGTCTGGCTCATCGGTGAGCGTCTATCAATGTCTGGCTCATCGGTGAGCATCTATCAATGTCTGGCTCATCGGTGAGCGTCTATCAATGTCTGGCTCATCGGTGAGCATCTATTACTGCATTCAAGCACAACTTTCAATTCGGATTTTTTCCGGAATAGTTGTATTCATGCTGTTTTTGACTCAGAGACGGTTACAAAAACATACACAGCTAGTTAATTTCATTGGCAAAATAGCTGTTGAATTCAACATATTGCTATAATCAGAACGAAATATAAACAATATAGACAGATATTGCATCATTACACGTGAAATTAGGTCAGCAAACACTTTGATGACGTCAACTCGGACGAACCGGAGCTGTGAAATGATATGCGAATTTCCGACCTGTAATTCCGACCTCGAGTCATTCAATTCATTTTGTACAGGTCACAGCTCGTTTTTCCCTGCCTTCCAAGTTGTCTTGAACACGGCACTGCATAAGGCCCTAGTCTGTGTGGTGTGCACCACAGCAATTTAGAGAGAGTGGCATCAGCGGAGGACCAAAATGCGTGGCTCATTAGCTAATGAACAGCCAGAAAGGGGTCTCGCGCTACTTTTGAATGCTAAAATAAAGCTGATAATGTACCATTTGAATTCTAAACAAAAAAATACGTTCAAAGTACAAGACAAACTGTCCATTTTTGCTGCAACTCGACAACTTGTTGACCAACATCTCCCATTCCCTCCCCACCCCATCACTCTCTCACATTCCCCCTGCTCTTCTCCCTTCTCCTGCTCTCTCCTCTGCTCTCTCTTCATTTCTATTTTTTCTATATTATCAATTGTTCAAATGTTATCTTTATTCTGTATATTCTTGTTACTGTTGTGTCAGCTAGAATCAGCTAGACATACTTTCTGTGAAGCCCTCTGAGACATGCTTGTGAATTAGGGCTATATAAATAAACTTGACTTGACTTGACTTGACAGTGCTGCTTAATCCAGGACGTTAATTCCTGGAACTCTTGAGAGTAAAAAACTGGTCTATTGGAGTGAATGGAGATGTGGCGACTCTTCTATATACAAGGCTCTGGTGTGCACCATTGGCTATAGTCTAGTCGGCCTTGTCGGCGACTTTTTTTGGCCGATTCACACATGTTGACTCAGCACTCTGATTGGCCGGTCAGCTGGTTAAGATTCTACATGTTGGCTCAGCACTCTGATTGGCCGGTCAGCTGGTTAAGATTCTACATGTTGGCTCAGCACTCTGATTGGCCGGTCAGCTGGTTAAGATTCTACATGTTGGCTCAGCACTCTGAGTGGCCGGTCAGCTGGTTAAGATTCTACATGTTGACTCAGCACTCTGATTGGCCGGTCAGCTGGTTAAGATTCTACATGTTGGCTCAGCACTCTGATTGGCCGGTCAGCTGGTTAAGATTCTACATGTTGACTCAGCACTCTGATTGGCCGGTCAGCTGGTTAAGCAAAGCAGTGTATGAGAAGATAGGGCACGCACAAAACATTCTTCTCATTTCTCAGCTTTATCTGATCTGATATTTCCAATACGCAAATATTTTCACAACGACGTGGCCTTCGGAAAAGCCCCTTGATCCTATCGCTGCATGATATCACCCATTTAGTGCGGTTTCTCCTTATTGCGGGGCGGCTGTGGCTCAGGGGGGAGAGCGGGTCGTCCACTAATCAGAAAGTCGGTGGTTCGATGCCCGGCTCCTCCAGTCCGTATTGTCGAAGTGTCCTTGGGCAATATACTGAACTGAATTGCTCCCGATGGCTGTGCCAGCACCCTGCGTGGCCTGCTTGCTGCCCTCGGTGTGTGAATGGGTGAATAGGCACATTGTAAAGCGCTTTGGATAAAAGCCCTATATAAATGCAGTCCATTTACCATTTACCATTTTTCACCTTTCTTCTTCTACAAGCAAAAGAATAGGCGTTCAGTGGCCTTTGCAACTTTTTTTACCAGACATATTCTCAATGAAAAGTATTATGAAATATTATATTATGAAACTGTTTAAGTGGTGAGCGAGAGTGATGTGAAAATGGGCAAAGACTGCTTTGTTTCAAGTATCTGGTTTGTTATAATGTGCAGAACTTCAGGCGCAGAATAATACAGTATACGTGCTCGGCGCCTTCGTTGCTTCATCCTTTGAAGTTGGGTTGGTCTCTCTGGGGCTTTGAATTGTATTCACGAACATTGCGCTCGGCTACACTATGTTGTTTTGCTGTGTTGTTTTTCAATGTTTTTAACCCTGCGTCCCGTCTCCCCTGTGGCCCGTGATTGTGTGTCTAATTCGAGACTCACCCTCTCTCTGTCCCTGCCTGCCTGCCTGGAGGATCAAAGGTCAGCTCACATCAGCAGCTCGCAGACAAGAGGAGCGCAGCGCGGAGGAACCGCCATCTGCTGACGGCGCCACAACAGTCCTGATAGCAGCTTCCCCTCACATGATGATGAGACGTACGGCCTAGAGCGGGAGGGGGGGAAACAAACGGAGAAGTAAGCTCTCTGTAGCGTGCGAGTGCAATCAGCTCAGAATAAACTGCACGTTAGATAAGCGCTAAGTTTAGAACACTAACAAGCTGAGCCAGACACTTCATGCTGAAGCAGAGACGACAGACATGCTGTGCCAAACTGTACACAGTCTACTGTCCATATGTGTCAGATTGCCTCCCGATATAGTGGTTCTCAAACTTTCTCATGTCAAGGACCCCTAAATAAAAATTTTTTTTTTTGCTTTTAGATGTTTTATTACAGAAAGTACCCATGACTAAAATACTAATACAACACATTCTGTCATTGTGTTACTTACAGTATGGATGGAATTATAGTGAAAATAAATGATTGTGCTTTTTGCTGAGGACCTCCCTGGTACCCCTCAAGGACCTCTCTGCGGGTTCCCGGACGCCACTTTGAGACCCACTGCCTTGTGCATATTTGATGAATAGTTGTTGTCATATTGAGTTCTTGTTCATTTTTATTGAGTTATGTAAAACATCTGAATGTCAGGTTGTTGTGTCAGTCATTTTGCACCAGACCAGACATATCAACGATCATACTGGGCCCTATTCTCCCACAGGCCTTAGGCGCAAAAACTGGCCTTAAACGCAAAAAAAACGTGCCTTGCGCCTGCCTCGGGAAGATAGCAACATGGCTTTAGGCTCCGAAATGTGCTTTACGCCAAACAGGCGTGGCGCCGTGCCAGAATAGGCCAGAATGGGTGTTTCGGCCTTAAATACCGGCCTAACGATATCTTCCGCCCTGGCGTTAATTTAGGGCTTAGCGCTTTTCAAAACCAGGCCTATTCAGTGCGCCGGTTGCGCGGAGCTCTCCTCTGCCATCTGACTCTCTGTCCCGCTTCTCTCTGTGTCACTCCCTCTCTCTTGCTCATCAGACAGGCACAATACGACTGCTGGAAAAAAAGTTAGCCGGTTCTCTCTCTCTCTCACTGCCTCGTGCATCAGACAGCAGACAGGCACAAAGCCACAGATGTGAAATCTCCCAGTATGCATTGAGGCGCATTGAGGCAAATCCGTTTGAGAAGAAATAGCAACCAAATCAGCTTAAATACGCTAAGTGTTTGTTTATTAGACACCTTGAGGAGTACAAAAATCTATGTTAGAAAAATATATCTTTCGGGTGCGCGGGGACCCCCCGTTCCTACTAGACTAATTTGTCTACTATAGGAAGTGATGACATCAAGAGATTCCACTTTGCTGTGATGACCTGACAGTAATAGATGGATTTACACGACAGTAGCAGCATTTTCCCCTTATTTTTTTTATTTGTTTTATCAAGCAGTAATTTAGGTCACAAGCCAGCCAGTCATTGCATTGCATTACGCTAGCCAACACGACTTTCCACATGGGTTTGAGCGGGCCGCGCGGAGACTGAAATCTCCGCAAACACTGGATACCGCAACGTCTCGGCTGCACGCGGTTACAAACAAGTAAGTTAAGTAAGGATTTATAATCCAATCATATTTAGCATGAGATAAATTGCCGAAGAAATGAAACGCCCTAGGGGGGAATGTTTTTCTACTGTACCCCTGAAGGACAGACTCACTGGCACAGACTCTGTCTGCATGCCGCTCCATCAGTGCCCTACAGGTGTCACTGTTGTTGAAGCATTTTAAGAATAGAATTTGTATTAAGAAAAAACACATTTGATTGATATTTTATTAAAAATATATATATTATATAAAATCCCCCATCTCTTCTAAAAAATAAGGGAGGACCATCCTCCCTTGCCTCACTAGAAAAACCTGTGAATATATATATATATATATATATATATATATATATATATATATATATATATATATATACACATACGGTATATATATATATATATATATATATATATATATGAGGGAATTATGCCATGTTTAACTTCCTACACTAGTTCTAAGCAGCTTATAGACTTTAAAAATAAATAAAAGCACACATTTAAATAAAGATACGATCCTTTCCTTATTGCGCGTTTTATGCAAATAACCACTAGCCTATAACCACTAAACTTGATACTGACTTCAGGACGGTTCGGGATGGTTCCGGGACGGCAGTTGTGAAAGCAATGCAAAAGTGGTGTAATAAGTCACGAGTTACTGTACTCTACACAGACAGTGATATTGTAAACTATAACTTATTACTTTGAAATGAAAGTAACTCGTAACTCGTAAGTATATTACATTTTGTATATTGTACATTTTATATATTTTTTGAAATATGATTTAGACCTTGGGACAAACTCAAACTCCCTGCTGAAATTAAAGTTTGTGCATGAGCCTTAACACATTGACTGCCAGACGTTTTTTTTTGCTGTAGATAGCTTCTGCCAAGCCGTTTTTTGAGGATTATGGCTCATTTTATAAGAGCCGAGGATTCGTTTCAGCTTGGAGTTTGTGAACATACAATATCTCAAAAGTACTAATAGAATGTGTACTTTCTCTGTCTAAAAGAGTTAGTTTGTAGAGTTAGTAGTTATGTAAGCATTAGCAGTTGAATACAGCATGGTTTTAGCGTGAAAAAGAATATTCAGAGATAAACGGCTTTTTGTGAAATTGGATGGAACTGTCACTTTAACCATTCATTTTTGGCTCTCTCTCTCTCTCTCTCCCTCCCCCTCTCGCTCTCTCTCTCTCTCTCCCTCCCTCTCGCTCTCCCTCCCTCTCTCTCTCTCTCTCTCTCTCTCTCTCTCTCTCTCCCTCCCTCTCGAGTTGCTTCAACTCCGCCCTCCGTGGGCGGACAAGCTTGTCACCAGTCAGTGCTTTGCTGCTCTCCTGTGCCTGTCTGCACAGCCGCTGTTTGAGGAAGTCGGGATGGACTCACTCGTTTGGAGTTTTGGTTGAGAGAAGCTTTTGCGATTCTGGTCATATTTATGCTGCGTGTTTCAAAGTGTGTTCGTCCACCTGTAATCTATCACCCGATCATAGTAGATCGGCTGAATCTATTATGTAAATTTGCAATCCCGCATCGCCAGCAATCAGCGCGAAAAGGAGAATGGCTGGGCTGAGAATGGCTTGACAAGTTAAAAAAATGCTTTCCTTCCTCTAGCAAGGAGAGCACTGTTGCCACTTAGTGGGTCGGTGGAATGGGTTGTAAACGTTCGGTGGCTCCAATAATTATATAAGAGATGTAAAAGGCTTAGATGCACAACCCACCGTCAAAAAAAAAAAATCGATGCCAAAAACGTGTAAACACGTTGTTGGCAGGGAACAGCTGGATTCTGAAAACGTGTTCATACGTTGTTGGCAGTGAATGAGTTAAGATATAATGAATGTGTGAACACTGCCTGTTTGTTGTGACCGTTTGCTGTAAATACAACCAACGCCCCGGTAAACTGCAGACAGTTGATGACTGTGTTTCAGACCTAAAAAGGGAGGGCCGAGGGAACAGACAACGTAGATGAAGCTAAGCTGTTCACTTCTTTGGTTAACACATTGCTTTCTCTCTCAGTTCTATTGTGTCATCTCCTGACAGGATGCTATCATTATGTGATACTGTCAAGTGAAAACCCGGTCCTCTATTTGAGACAATTCTACACTTATAGTTAGACAATTCCACACTCAAGTTCACGTCAATGTAACGGGCGTGCCTGGCCTGCCACTTCAGTCTGGCTGGCTGCGCATCCGTTAACGTTAGTATGATCTGCGTTGTGTTCTGTGGCTGTGCAGGTGGAAGGAAGGACTCTGACACAAGCTGCGACTGGAAGACGTTTAGTGGAAACGGGATCTGTATGAAATAATAAGACAGTACAAACAAAGGCTGAAACATGCAGTCTCTCCACAGGACACGGATTCACCGGCCCCTCCTCTCAGAATGTTTAGCACGGACTGCATTCCTTTACACATCACTCTAAACATGCTAAACATTAGCAGTAACAATGGACATGTATGAAAATAAACAAAGTGCACATACCTGTATGAAATAATAAGACAGTACAAACAAAGGCTGAAACATGCAGTCTCTCCACAGGACACGGATTCACCGGCCCCTGTTAGCAATAAAACACACGGGAAACCCTGTAGTACTTGGAAACACATGTCACTATAAACTTGCAAAACGAATTTACAAAGTTCAGATTCTAATGACACAGAGCTCTACATGTTCACAACCTTTAGGTTATCATTGACAAGTGCATACTGATACGTTTGTATTGTCCAAAAACCAAAATAAATGCTTATTCCTGACACAGAAAATAATACATACCTCCTCTCAGAACGTTTAGCGCGGACTGAGGGAGTCGCAGCAGTGACGTCAAAAACAACGGACGTCTTAAAGTGACAGTACAGGTTTGAGCACACAATCAGATAAAACTATGAAATTCAACTTGAACATAACAAAACAGATCTTATTCAACATAGATCAGGATTTGGTGATGTTTCAAACACAAAAATAAAGATATCATTCTAAACTGGTTACATCAAGTTGACATTTTGAAGATGCAAGATTTTCAGCCGGCAGCTGCTTGGAAGCTTGATCAACAGAGAAAAAGGGAGGTATAGACTGACTTTCAAAATCAGAACCAGAATCAGAAAGACTTTAATGATCCCCGGGGGGAAATTGGGACAAGTTACAGCAGCTCGCACTCAGAACGCACATAGCCTAAAACAGTAGTAAAATGCAATAAAGTAAGCAAAAATAAAGTAGAGTAAGTAGAGTAAAGTATAATAAAGTATAATAAAGTAGAATGTACATTACGTGTCAAATTGCAGTTAATGCACACTGGACTTATATTAAGTCAGCTTGCCCATTACATGTGGCTCAGCTAAGGCACAGTTAACCTATCGGCTGACTCAGTCTCAGGGAGACTGAGTGTCTCTGAGGTGCTCTTTTAAGTTAAAGAGTCCAATGGCCACATGCAGGAATGATTTCCTGTGCCTCTCCGTATTGCATCTAGGTGGGATCAGCCTCTCACTGAACGTGCTCCTGTGTTTGACTAGCACGCCGTGGAGTGGGTGCGAGTCATTGCTCATGATGGAGCGTAGCCTGGACAGCGTTCTCTTCTCCGACACCGCTGTCAGAGAGCCCAGATCCAGCCCCACAATGTCCCTGGCCTTACGGATCAGTTTGTTGAGTCTGTTGGCGTCCGCTGCCTTCAGCCTGCTGCCCCAGCACACAATAGCATACAGGAAGGCACTAGCCATTAGCTGGTCTTCTTAGGCCACATTCAGGTCACATTCAGATGCAATCCGTTGAGACGTATTGTAGTCCGGCTGTAGCTAGTACGTCGGGGTGGGCTGGATCTCACTTCACCCCCCCTTTCTTTCACCCCTCCTTTCTGCCTTCTCCCCTTCAAAACAAGCATGTGTGCGAGCGAACCAGGAAAAGACGCTTTTAAAAGGCTGTAGACTATTTTGTAGCTTTAGTTTAATTTCTCTTTTTTAGTTTAGTTTCGGTTTGATATCTGCTATTAATTTCACGCTGAGCACTTTCACTCGTATGAAAGTGTGTTGAAACTGGTTGCTGAGGCAGGCAGGCTCTTTCACTGACAAACTAACCGGAGGACTTTTATTGTGAAGAACAGATATAGACAGTTTTAACTTGACAACAATAACAACCGTCACAACCCACCTGAATATCCGGTTTACTTCCTGTATATGTAGCCGGTCCTATGCGGCCACACTGTGCTCGGTTCTGTGCTCAATGACTACGGCGTACCACGACTGCAGGTGACGTTCTTTTATTTCTGCAATTGATTCAAACAGAGCAAATGTCTTGGGTCAGCGACACACACACTGGTTTGCTCACCCCTCTCTGCAGGCCATGTGCAGACTCCAATTCAACAATTGAAATGCAACAAACATACAATAAAATATATATACTACATCAAATTTACACTACAGTATTTTCCCATAAACAACAAAATTAAAATAAACAAGACAGAGATGCAATAACAATTATATGTAACAAGTGCAATCATTCACATACCTGCAATTGATTCAAACAGAGCAAATGTCTTGGGTCAGCGACACACACACTGGTTTGCTCACTCCTACAGGCCAAGAATGATAAAACACGTTCACCAACAAGGAAATAAAATGCACACCTCTCAATGCTCAATTCAAGTCAAACTCCGCGAAAAATCAAAGAATAACATACAATAAACATGTGGCATCAACTCACTACATCTCTACAACGAAGCAAACAAACATTTTAGACTTGGACCAACGTTAGTTTCTAAACGGTATCAATACAATGACGCTGCCCAAACAATTGCGACTCACCTCTCTGCAGGCCATTAAGTCGTGTAAAACCCTGCGACACCACAAGGCGGCACCAGAGCGACGTCACAGAACAGCGCCAGATCAAAACAACTCATTCATTCATAACAAACCAAGGTGAGGGATTTTGGTAAAATAAATACATACAAACAGACAGACAGTACTTTGGAAATAAATGAAAATAAATATAATGGGGAAATATTGTTATTTTCTTTCCTGTTACATATAGCCTACATAGCTGAGCGCAGGCTGATATTCGGCTCATATTAAATGTTAACGTTAGGCCGTGTCTCCGACAGACACATTAACAAGGTAGCCTATTTCGGTCTTTATGTCTTGTAGTAGTTGTTGTTGTTATTGTTGATAGTTGCCATAACAACCACCCCTGTCGGAAAGACGTGCACACGCTGGGTAGGAAGCGTTGTTGTCCCGGAGGCGATGTTTTTTTTCGGATGCTGGCGAAGGCATAACCCGCCCCTCTCTGCCTCTGATTGGCCTAGCGTCAAACTTCCATCCAAACACATTCGCTTGGCTATCCTGCATTATTTATTTATTTATTTATTTATTTCAGGGACAGTGCAACATTAATGAACATTTTCATGTAAATGTGCCGGATTATAGCCTTAGCTAATTTCCATCCGCAGTCCCTCGACAGGTGAGGTACAAAAAAGTTTAAAAGAAGAAATAAGAAAATTAGTGCATACGTAGGGCATTCATACACATACAGCAATGTAAATGACACATACATACACATAGGGTAAACACAAACAACACAACACAAATGAAACAAAAACAGGGAACATTAGGGATATTAACCAAGGTGGACACAGGACTTTCAAGGACATACAAAAACAACACATAAAACAAAAAGGTTTAAATGTGATCGCAGGTTTGATTTGATCTGAGCCATGACTTTAACAGCCCCTTAAAGGTGTGAAAGCTGCTACTCTCTCATTTACATCTCTTTCTACAGTCTGTGGTCAGACCGTCAGACTCAATGGGTCGGTCAGACAGACAGACAGACAGACAGACAGACAGACAGACAGACAGACAGACAGACAGACAGCAGTTACGCTTGCTAGCCTGCATGAAAGACGCCAGTGTGTTTATGTTTTTAACATAGTTATATCTATGGTTTATAACGCTGCCACTAATCAGAGGCAGAGAGGGCCAGGGGCGGGTTATGCCTTCGCCATCATCCGAAAAAAAATATCGCTTCCGGTAAGCTAGCTAGCTTGTTAGCTGCTGGTTGGTTGGCTAACTAGCGAATGTTAGCCGTTAGCTAACGCCGCGTTAACTAGACAAACACAGACATGCAGAGCTCCAAAAACAGAGCAATTCGTGATTTTGTTACTGTAGTTTCTGCAGAGTAACGTCCATGTACCTTTATGGATTGCACTGGTTGGTACTGCAAAGGGATCTGAGTGCAGTCAGCAGCTATGACAGCACCGGGAGCGTACCTATGTTCCCCGGGTCCTATGTTCCCCGTTTTTGTGGGACCGGGGAACATAGAACCCTTCCTAACCTCCCCCAGACCCTAACCCAAAACCTAACCTCTCCCACCCCTCACGCCTAAACCTAAGGTGGGCATTGCGGGTGGTCGGCATAGCGGATAGACACCCCAAATGTTACGGAGAGTGTTAAAAACGGGGAACAT
>NC_139633.1:871730-886730 GCF_964638095.1 Poromitra crassiceps | reverse complement strand
CACGTCCTAGCGCATGCGGCAGTAGTGTATTTGAGAATGTAGAACCCTGGCTTGCCTCTGGCCAGTGACACTTAGGAAAGACTAGGTGACAACCAAGTATAGTTTGGTGACGAGCTGGAGAGACAGTTGACGGCCGGAGAGACGGCAACCCGGTACGGGATGGGATTAGCACCCCATCTTGGCTCTCTCGTGAGGGAGAAATCCACAAACGCTACGGATTAGCCTCCTGAAAATCTGCGCAAGATCGGCGCGGCCTGGGGTCCTCCAGGCTAGAGCGAGGTGCTCGACGCAGGTAAATGACGTGCAGCGCACAGGCCCTCTTGAGGCGTCCTTGAGGCATCCCTTCAGCCTCTGGATTGCCTTTGTCATGAGGGGGGTCTGGTGAGACGAAGGAGGAGCACGGCCGGGAGAAACCCACAGAGCCTAGATCCTCCATGCACCGAAGGGCCAATACTGCGGCGTAGCACTAGCTCTATTGCAGCGGATTGGGTTCTCTTTTACCCCTCCCGCGGGCAACGTTGCAGATAGAGTAGTAAGGCTGATCTGTAGCGGCTTCTGGGACGTGAGTCGGGGTCTTAATTGGCCTCGGCTGGGTCTACTGGGCGAGGGTGTATGATGTTGACAGACCCGAAACACCTAACGACCCCAGATAACATCACTGATGACACGTCCTAGCGCATGCGGCAGTAGTGTATTTGAGAATGTAGAACCCTGGCTTGCCTCTGGCCAGTGACACTTAGGAAAGACTAGGTGACAACCAAGTATAGTTTGGTGACGAGCTGGAGAGACAGTTGACGGCCGGAGAGACGGCAACCCGGTACGGGATGGGATTAGCACCCCATCTTGGCTCTCTCGTGAGGGAGAAATCCACAAACGCTACGGATTAGCCTCCTGAAAATCTGCGCAAGATCGGCGCGGCCTGGGGTCCTCCAGGCTAGAGCGAGGTGCTCGACGCAGGTAAATGACGTGCAGCGCACAGGCCCTCTTGAGGCGTCCTTGAGGCATCCCTTCAGCCTCTGGATTGCCTTTGTCATGAGGGGGGTCTGGTGAGACGAAGGAGGAGCACGGCCGGGAGAAACCCACAGAGCCTAGATCCTCCATGCACCGAAGGGCCAATACTGCGGCGTAGCACTAGCTCTATTGCAGCGGATTGGGTTCTCTTTTACCCCTCCCGCGGGCAACGTTGCAGATAGAGTAGTAAGGCTGATCTGTAGCGGCTTCTGGGACGTGAGTCGGGGTCTTAATTGGCCTCGGCTGGGTCTACTGGGCGAGGGTGTATGATGTTGACAGACCCGAAACACCTAACGACCCCAGATAACATCACTGATGACACGTCCTAGCGCATGCGGCAGTAGTGTATTTGAGAATGTAGAACCCTGGCTTGCCTCTGGCCAGTGACACTTAGGAAAGACTAGGTGACAACCAAGTATAGTTTGGTGACGAGCTGGAGAGACAGTTGACGGCCGGAGAGACGGCAACCCGGTACGGGATGGGATTAGCACCCCATCTTGGCTCTCTCGTGAGGGAGAAATCCACAAACGCTACGGATTAGCCTCCTGAAAATCTGCGCAAGATCGGCGCGGCCTGGGGTCCTCCAGGCTAGAGCGAGGTGCTCGACGCAGGTAAATGACGTGCAGCGCACAGGCCCTCTTGAGGCGTCCTTGAGGCATCCCTTCAGCCTCTGGATTGCCTTTGTCATGAGGGGGGTCTGGTGAGACGAAGGAGGAGCACGGCCGGGAGAAACCCACAGAGCCTAGATCCTCCATGCACCGAAGGGCCAATACTGCGGCGTAGCACTAGCTCTATTGCAGCGGATTGGGTTCTCTTTTACCCCTCCCGCGGGCAACGTTGCAGATAGAGTAGTAAGGCTGATCTGTAGCGGCTTCTGGGACGTGAGTCGGGGTCTTAATTGGCCTCGGCTGGGTCTACTGGGCGAGGGTGTATGATGTTGACAGACCCGAAACACCTAACGACCCCAGATAACATCACTGATGACACGTCCTAGCGCATGCGGCAGTAGTGTATTTGAGAATGCTGAACCCCAACTTTCTCCCGATGTAGCTTGCTGCAATCTGTGTACTTTGTGGGGTGGACATCACAATTTCACAACCAAAATGAGTGTCGATCAAATATTCAACAACAAAAGACACATGCTTTTGCTGTTAGTGTTGGTCAGAATTTGGATACAATTCCTAGAGTGCTCTATTGGTCCTGGTCCATCTGTGCTTGTTGGGATTATCGGTAATAAATTATATTGGTAATAAGTTATATTGAGTTACTGCTAAAAGTAATAATATTTTACCTGTAAGATGTATCAACTGTTACACTAAAATAACCCGTTTCCTTGAAGCTGCTGAAGAGAAAACCACAGACCCTCTCTTACAAAATCAAAGCAAGGGGGCGTGTCTTATTTTGTGTGACTCGTAAAATACTGTATTGATCTCATATGGCCAAGCTGTAGGATGGGGAGCACATGTCTACAATGGCTGCTCTGTAAGTACAATCTGTGTGTGTGTGTGTGTGTGTGTGTGTGTGTGTGTGTGTGTGTGTGTGTGTGTGTGTGTGTGTGTGTGTGTGTGTGTGTGTTTGCCTCATTTTTCAAAGATTAATTGGTAACCTTTTAAATTACAGGACATTAATTTTGCAGTAATGCAGCCTGGAAATAACGGTAACACTTTCTATGAAGGTCATGTCTATAGTGCATTATGAGCACATTCATAAGACATAATGCATTTATAACGCTTTATAAAACTCTTTATAAATGTGTATAATCATGCATGGCAACTTATAACAAGGTTTATAATGTATTGGTGGACATAATGTATTGTAAAACATTAATACTATGCTATAGCATGACTGATATAGGTATCACATTGGAACATCGGGAACTGTTTCCGATTGGCTTTCCTCTTATCTTTCTGGCAGAGAGTTATTTGTGGCAATTGACAAAAACTACCGTAGTCCAAAACCCTCAAAATAAACAGTGGGGTTCCCCAAGGATCCATTTTAGGGACATTTTTCTTTAATTTACACATTTTTACTCCTCTGTGAGGTGATCGGGAGACATGGCATCTCTTTCCATATTTATACCGATGACACACAACTTTATGTGGCCGTGTCTCCTGTGGATGACACAACACCAATTGATTCCATTTTAAATGTATTTTAGATATCAAGGTCTGGATGACACAAAACTTTTTACAGCTTACCGAGGACAAAACTGACATTTCTATATAGGTTCTGAAGCTCAGAGAGAGAGTCTGGTCAAAAAAATGTAATGATCTTGGACTAACCCCAAACAAACAAGCAAGAAACCTTGGTGTGATCTTTGGCACAGACCTGAACTTTAAGGTGCATGTGGGGTCTGTCACTAAATCTGCTTTCTATCACCTTAAATATATTGCTAAAGTGCAGCCATTTCTCTCTCTGAGTGACACAGAAAAATGAATGCACGCTTTTATCTCAAGCAGGCTGGAGTGCTGTAATGCCCTCCTATCTGGTCTATCCAAAAAAAAGTTTTAAATCCACTGCAGCTGCTTCAGAACTCTACGGCCCGAGTGCTGACTGGGGCCAGAAGGAGAGAACACATTACTCCCATTTTAAAGCCCTTACATTGGTTGCCTGTCAGTTTCCGTATTGATTTAAAAATTATTTTACTTGTTTACACATCATGGTCTTGCACCAGTATACCTGTCGCACATACTGTATGCTCACAGTGTATGAACCAGAATGGCACCTCAGGTCCTCTGGCACCAGTCTACTAGTTGTTCCAAAGTGCAGGACTAAGACCTTTGGTGAGCCAGGTTTGAGCTTTTACGCTCCAAGCCGCTGAAACAGACTGCCTGAGCATCTGAGAAAAGCTGGAAATGTTGACATCTTTAAACGAAAACGTAAAACCTACCTCCATTCCGAAGGCCTGGCTTTTGAAATGGTTTATAGACTTAATCTTATTTATTCTGCTCTTTTATTCCATTGTATTTATATTTGTTATATTTTGTTTTTAAATCTGTTTTATTCACTGTCTCAAATTGTGTTTAAGCTCTACGTTCTGGCTGAAGCACTTTGAACTGCACTAACCTGTTTGAAAGGTGCTATAGAAATAAAGATTGATTGATTGATTGATTGATTGATTGATTGATTTGTGAGGTTTAAGTGAGGTGACGGCAATATAAGGTTATTAGCAGTTGCATCATACTATAACACAATTATGAGGACTTATGCAGTATTTGCTGGCTTTAAGTAAAGTGTAAAACAAAAAAGATTCTTCTTTTACCCACTGGGTAGTCACTTTGGCATGGAGGTATAAAGCATTATGAATGTTGAACTTATAACGTCTTCAGACGCGGGTCTGCTATCCATCCCCCGTACCAGACTCAAAACCTTTGGGGACAGAGCCTTCAGCGTGGCTGCCCCCACCCTCTGGAACTCTCTCCCTGCCGAAATCCGTAATGCCCGACCCTGAACAGTTTCAAAACACACCTCAAAACACATCTCTTTTCCATGGCCTTTCCACATGAGTTAGTTCAGTTTAGTTCAACCATCCCTGTTGTTTGTTTTGTTTGTTTGCTTGTTTTCCTCCCCCTCTCTCCCCTATCTGGATCCCACTCTTGTGAAGCGACCTTGGGTTTTATGAAAGGCGCTATATAAATTAAAGTTATTATTATTATTATTATTATAATACATTATGTCCACCACTTAAATTACTTTTTAAACCTTGTTATGAGTTGTGATACATGTTTTAGAAAGTAAACTATAGATATATAGATAGATAGATAGATAGATAGATAGATAGATAGATAGATAGAATAGATAGATAGATAGATAGATAGATAGATGCTTTAAAATAGTGTTGTAAAAGTGCCTTTTGCGGAGTTGACCGTGAACCATTTATTGCTGTGTGTGTGTGTGTGTGTGTGTGTGTGTGTGTGTGTGTGTGTGTACATTCTTTTAAATATTTTTTTACCCTATTCACCGGAATTTGGGAGGCCATCTTGGATTTGTCAACAAATAATTAACTGATGGTAATTTCACAGGTTCAGTTTTATTCCTTGAGCCATAAAACCTAGACACCAAAAACACATTTATAGGTTGAATACTAATTGAGATATCTCGGACGCCATCTTGTAAATGACCCCTTTCCGGAATTTTTATTTTCCTATAGACTTTTAATGTTATTTAACATGTTATTTAATAATGTTATTTAACATGTTATTTAATAATGTTATTTAACATGTTATTTAATAATGTTATTTAACATGCCCAATGGTAACAGAAAAACATTTTGTATCAATTTGTTCAGTGTATTTTGTTCTCATTGAATGACTGCCTAAAGACACAGCCCCATACTAGGGTCAGTGCTGTTTCTCACATCACAGAGGATTAGATCAGTCACATTTATCAAAGGCAAACATATCAAACCACAACCATCTTTAGGAGGGAAGATAATACAAATGGATCCATGCTGCACAACATCCTGGGTCTCTGGGTCTTTGTTTCTTAGTCAAATTCTCTGACTGCAAAACCTCAAAGTAACCGGAGTCTCGTTTCTCTTCAGTGCTGACCATGCTGTGCTGCAGACCCACACAAGGTTGGTACACTTCACCTGACTGTTCAAAACTGTTATCCCTGTGACTCTGATAGAGTGTTTTGGAAGAGACAAGTACAACTAATCCTTACAGGGTGAGATGGGGTTTGTGCTTTATGTCACACGATACCTTAACATATATACGGGCCGCACATTTCCTAACTGTTTTGAACTGCTCTGTACTAAACTACACACATTCTGACTGGCTAGTCAGTGATCCAATGCATCCTCAGTTGGCAAACAAACAAACAAACAAACAAACAAACAAACAAAAAACACAGGCTTTACTTAGTCTGAGAATTTGTAAAATTGTCTTCCATCCAGGAAAACACAATATGCCATCTGGGGACATGCACTAAAATTAAAATACTGGTATTACAAAAGTTTAAAAGTCTGCAATGAATTTTACATGACGCGGTGCCAATATCGGCTTGTCTGAGCAACGAGTTGCGTTTGAAAGCAGTTGCTGCCTTGCCTTGCCTACAGTTACTACAGATGGAGGAGTTTGGACTGGAGCACACACACACACACACACACACACACACACACACACACACACACACACACACACACACACACACACACACACACACACACACACACACACACACACACACACACACACACACACACATACACAGAAAGGACCTGGGATAGACTGGGGTTTGAACCCAGGGCCTTCTTGCTATGAGGCAACAGTCCACTGAACCACTGTGCTGTCATGTGCATAACTTGCAGTCGTAACACTGAGCAGATCGGGGCAGTCTGCTGGACTTTCTTTGCAACACTCAAAGGGTAATTTAAGTCTAAAAAAATAATAATTTAAGCCCCCCCCCTTCCCAGCTCTTCTGACTGTGAGTCCCAGTGGATCTTGGTTGTTTAAAGGACAGCCTGTCTCTCTGAGCTGTGAGGACGACATCACTGCTGGATGGACGGTGTGGAGGACGACCACGACCACGACCACGACGACGACGACCATAGGACAGACGTCTGAGTGTGGAGATGAGTGGGGACAATCAAATGGTTCTTCTTGCTACATCAGACATACAGTACTATGGGACAGTGGAGTTTACTGGTGCCAGTCTAAAGAAGGAGCAAAGAGCAACACCGTCAACATCACTCTCACTGGTAAGAAAAAACATCTACTTATGAATAACTAAATAACTGCATGTTAATGATCAATATCTATCTATCTGAATACCAGAGAGCAGTTATGATTGTGACAGTTATTATTACCTCCGCCACGGAGTTGGCTGGAGGTTATGTTTTTGCCCCTGCTTGTCTGTGTTTGTGTCTGTCTGTCAGCAGGATATTCAAAAACGGATTTGCACAAAACTTGGCAGAAAGGTTGGTCATGGGCCAACTTAGAAGTGATTCACTTTGGATGGCCACACAGGGAGCGTGACAATGGCTGTGGCCAATCACAAAAACGCGCTTACAGTAACTTCTACACGGATTCACGTAACGCCACAAAACTTTGTAGATAAGTAGATATAGGGGGTGTGGCAATAGGTGTGTCCAATCACAGAAAGGCGCCTAACTAACAGATTTGCATGGAACCTGGCATAAAGGTTGGTCAAGGGCCAACTTAGAAGTGACTAATAACTTCCCATACCCATTGGCCAAAAGGTGCTGTGGCAATGGGAGTGTGATGTGGCGCAGGTGCATGCACTCTACTGAGTGACCTCTAGTTACTATTGTTTTTCATGTCGATGTGAAAAAGGATTGGTTTTAAAAAACAAATGTGAAAATGAATGAAAATACTACTTTCCATCCACCAGCAAGAGTATTGATGGAGTTGTCTGTAAATGGATTAAATCATGCAGTTTGTCTCTGTGTTCAGCTGTGATCCTACAGAGTCCTGTCCTTCCTGTGATGGAGGGAGCTTCTGTGACTCTAAATTGTACAACCGACATCGCCTCCACCCACCCAGCTGATTTCTATAAAGGTGGCTCCTTCATCACGACCGAGTCTACAAGACAGATGACCATCCACAATGTTTCCAAGTCTGATGAAGGCGTCTACAAGTGTTTAATCTCTGGTCATGGAGAGTCTCCACTCAGCTGGCTGGCTGTGACAGGTGAGGATATCAGAGTTAAGGCCTTTGCACACTAAGTCCGTATTTTCCGTCTGAAATCGTCGCACGTTTAAAAATAAATATCTCATGTATCAATCACGTTTACACACCAGGCCCGGTTCTACGGGGGTGCAAAAGCATGCATTGCACCCTTATTTTAATTGTCTGCATGCTCAGTTGAAAAGTAAAAAAATAAAAATAAAAAATCTTTTTTTTTTTTAAATAAATGCTACAGCTGCACACTTACTGTTTAAACTTGAATTATAGTTGTTGTTTTTCTTTGTTCTTTGATGTGATTTTATGGCTTTTTGGCACCTATATGTAACCTTTTAAGGTTGAGATAATTGTATTATCATTATATGGTCCAAATATTTCAATAAAGCACTTGAAACACTTGAAATATTCTTGCTTGGGTGCTATCATTCTACTTGAAATGATGGTCAAATGCATTATTTTTAGTAAAATAACATGTCAAATTTTTCGGCCTTCGGCCGGGCATCTGCACCCCTTCCTATCTAGGATGCACCCCATGTCATCTTGTTCTGGAACCGGCCCTGACACTGACCCCGAAACCTTCAGCCGTCTTTAAAGTTTTTGGAACAGGCTAATTTTTTTTGCGTTTTTCGCATCAGTCAAAAGCTTTTTCCGAGCTGTTTGACCCCGTGTGTGTTTGTGTTTGGGGGCAGTCTGAGCGGAGAGGCAGCTGGAGAGACGTGGTGTTCGCTCCACTCACTGAGCCCCTCTCTGCTCCCTCTCCCTGGGGGACAGGGCTGTGGCACCTGGCCCCTCTCCCCCTGGGGGACGGGGCTGTGGCACCTGGCCCCTCTCTGCTCCCTCCCCCTGGGGGACGGGGCTGTGGCACCTGGCCACGGCGCACCACAGCCACCTTGACGAGGTGAATGCGAGTACTTAATACTCAAGTACACTGTGCAATAACTGCAATTTGACACGTAATGTACATCACTTACTCTACTTATTTTTGCTTACTTTATACTTACTCTACTTTATTTTTGCTTTATTTTGCTTACTTATCGCATTTTACTACTGTTTATTTTATGCTATGTTGTGTTCTGAGTGCGAGCTACTGTAACCTGTCCCAATTTCCCCCCGGGGATCATTAAAGTCTTTCTGATTCTGATTCTGATTCTGATTCCCCGACCTGCTGCCATCTGTCTTCTCCAGTCCACATCACCGCTGCTGCAGATCAGCCACTGCTGCCTGTCACCTGTCATGTTGTAATGTGGATACAGGAGAGCATAGATTCCCTGATGAACCAAAATGGTGGCGATTTCTGGTTAAGCCTACAAAGAAACATCATCCCTGTGGTACTCTATGAAGCAGGGGTTTTGGTAGCAATGGATGCCTTAGGTCTTCTAGTTGATTACACCCTGCCTTTTCGAAACCCCCCCACTCTGAAGATCGACCTCCATTCTTCGTAATGGAGGGGTTTTCCCATTTTTTTAAAGGCACCGCTATTCCGAATGGGGACATCCCCTCCATTTCGAAAACCCCCACTCCGAAATTGATATTCAAGTCCATATTTCTCAGAGTTTCCTGCATCAAACACTGCCACTAATTGTTTTTTATTGAAAATATGCATAGGCGGTGCTAGACCATCGGAAATGGGGAAGCTAAATTTCCTCAGATTTTCATAAAACAAAATCAGTTCAACCCGACTGGCATTCACAAATAAGAACGTCCTCATCTTGCTAATATGACTCAATGAACCTTATTCAACTGTGAGCATTTGACTCAAAGTTACAATTAATTTTTTTCAAACACTTTTCACGGTATGAATGTGGGCGTGTGTAACAGCTCACCTTTAGATGTGTAGAAAACATCATTTATGATTAGATCCTGTCGGCGTGTCAGGAGATATAAATAATCAGTTGAATATGCTGCTGTGGAACAGATTTTTGCGCTCTTGGATTACGCATTTGACAAACTTAACAAACTGTGTGGCAAGACAACATAAATGAACAATTAGACCAGCAGAGTGGAAAGTCTGTCTGCCAAAAAATAAAAATAAAAACATTGCTCCGGGCCCGATACGCGTTTAACTAGAGTGTGCGTTGTCAAGGTGTAGCCTATTTCTTTGCGGAGTGGGGGAGAAAGCAAGCGGGACAGCTGTGCCCAGTCCCTGAGCAGCGGCTCGCGCGATTCTGAACAACACAGAGTGCAAAGATGTCTGTGATCCACAGCTGATTTTAGGATGTATCCAACGTTCACATTCCTGTATCTATCTGAATGCAGCAGGCTCGTGTTTACTGCTATGAAACGTTAAACGTATGAAATGTTGAAACGTTTATTTCAAGCTGCAGGAATGCAGGAAACTCGGAGAAATATGGACTTGAAAATCAATTTCGGAGTGGGGGGGTTTAATCAATTTCAATTTCGGAGTGGGGGGGTGTCGGAACGGTGGTGTTTCGGAATGGAAGGCGGTCCCCCTTCTAGTTTCTTCAGCTTTAAAAATGACCCTACAGCCATTTGATTACCCGTGAAAATCGGGAGTGTTGGCAGACCACTCGCAGCCCACCTGCAGTACCTCCACGGCCCACTAGTGGGCTGCGGCCCACAGTTTGGGAATCACTGGTGATTGGCTTATAGCGGAAAAGCAAGGGAAAGAAGTGGCTAGAGCTGATTGGCTATTGGAAAAGCGAGGGAAATAAATGGCTTGAGCTGATAGGCTATTACCAGAGAGGGAATGCGTGGGTGACTGTGAATGGACGGGGAGAGAGGTGTGAATGAAAGGGGGTGTGCATAGCAATGATTGGGGTGATATAACCTGAAACTGGGCATTGGCTGCATCTAGTCTTCATGCTTGAAATTAGTCTAAGACATCACTTACATCAATTCCTGCATGTGGATTTGTGCAGAGCTGATGTAACCTGCATTGTGTAGCCACCCGCAATAGGGGATTGAACTTGGAACCTCTGACACGGGAGGCGGGCATTCTAGCAAGGAAACCCATGGGGTCTAGCGTCTAAAGTTGGGCATGGATTTGCACAAAACTTGGTGAAGGTTGGTTATAGTGAACAAAGACCTGATGAACTTTTCCTGACGATTGGCCAAAAGGTGTGTGGTGATGGCCGTGGCATATCACCAAAGGTGCTCCCTTGTGGTCTGTTGTCGGCCTTGTTAGAGGTCTGTGCTCTACTGAGCACATTTTCTACTTCTTATTTCTTGTTGTTTTCAGCAAACGCCACACTGACAGTTGCTCCAGTTACCGCAGCTACTCCTCCTCGCTCCTCTCCTGCCCGCCTGCTGATGTGGTCCCTGATATCAGTCTGTGGTCTGGTTGTAATGGTTGTAATGGTTGGTGGGTGGGCCATCCACAGAAAGCTCAAAGGTAAGACACAGACCTTACATTGTACACAGTTCTCGTTTAGTCCAGTAATAATGTGGGTCAACCTCTCACTAATTTCACTAATTGCGACAAAACTCAGTGGATTTTGTGTCCTCAATATGTGTTTTCATGGGAACGCGAATTTGGGTTCAGCAGGATAATCTTCACAAACGTGAATAACTTTTATTACTTTTGGAACGTAGTTTTTTTAATAAAATGCTTCAAAAGGCATACAAGTGATTAACGTTCATGAAGATTATCCTGCTGAACCCAAATTCACGTTCCCATAAACTTTTGTTAACCACAGACCTTATTAGTAGGAGTAATATTTTATTACTGTCATGTATTTTGCAGACCGTGTTCCAGATCCAGTCTACTCAGCAGTGGCAGGAGACATCACTTATGGACAAATCACCATTAAACCAGGCAGCAATCCATTCAGCAAGAGAGGTAATGTTAGCTCTCCTCCTCATTATAGAAACTTTACATTTATATCACTAGTCTGCACCCAACCATGTGTTTCCACCAATAACACCTTATTACTTACATCACATTACTTCTCAAAAAGCTGATTGTATAGGCCTAAATACATAGAATCCAGTATCATCACCAAAGGTAGTTTATAGAATTTTTTCATACATAGCCTAGAAACACTGCAGAGAGAACAATGTGATTTATTTGTGTGCGTGTTGTGTGTGTGTGTGTGTGTGTGTGTGTGTGTGTTCAGACTCTCCATCAGATCCAGATGTTGTGTACTCTCCGGTGAGGTAGACCTTCACACCAGTCGAACCAGTGGACCCCAAAGCACCTTAAACCCGGCCTCAGTACATTTACATTCATTTATTTTGTTTTGTACTGTTTTAGGGCTTTTCACACTGCACTACACTTAGCCGGGGCTAAGTGATTCTCTTTTCTGGATTGTGTTAGTATTGAGTGCTGCAATGACTCAACGTCCCCAAAGGTTTCTCATATTATTTGTCATCTTATATGTCGGGTCAACCAGGCACATGGGCCCCTGAGACAGAGCCTGATACATGACGCTGATGTCACTAACTTTACATTACTGCCCTGCTGTGATAATGACCTAAACATTAGTTTAGAAGGTGTCAACATGGCTCTGTTCCTCTGTTTATCTATAGTGCCTTTAGCAGTAAAGCTCTGCATTATTGTCCATATCACCCAAATATGTCATATTAATCAGATTAGGGTTAGGGTTAGTCAGGTTAGTAAATGTTGCATGTGCAATGTGCATCCTGGATATAGTTTGTTACAATAGCGTTAGCTCAAAGAGTAGAGTAAGAGTAGAGTAAATCTTTATTTATCCCCCCTGGGGCAATTCATATGCAGCATAACAAAAAAATTAATTGAAAAACATACAAGACATAAAACAGTAAAAAGTAGGGATGTCTTAAAACATAGTACATTTAAAAGGACAGGAAACCATGGAAGTTTAAACAGTAAAAGGGGCATGAAGTAGGCTACTATTCGATTCAACAGTTCAGACAGCGAATAGCCTCAGGAACAAAAGAATGGCTGTATCTGTTCCTGTAACAGCGGGGCATCCTATACCTGCGCCCAGAAGGAAGGAAGGAAAACTCAGGGTAAAGAGGGTGCTGAGAGTCACGTATGACACCCTGAGCCTTCCTAAGAACCCTCTTCTTATATAGAAGACAGAGGTCATTCAAGTTGCAGCCTGAAGTGCTAACTAAGTGCCAACTAAATGCTAACGTTAAACAGTATGTGGATGGACAATACTAACGCCATTAGCGCCATGGGTTGGACAGTAAAATAAAAACACAGATTTTGGTGGTCTAACCTACTGTAACCTAACCAAAAACGTCCGCCTTGTACAAAAAATAAAAAATAAATCAAATGAAGTTGACCCAGGGGCCACACTGAGTGAGGACGGGGGCCGCATGCGGCCCGCCAGCTGCCCACCCCTGATGTAAGTAAGTCATGGTTTACCAAGACCCCAAAATGTTGTTTTCCCTGTCAGAACCACTGACTCAAACCATGCGGCTAGGCCTTTAGGCCTAGAATAATGCAACTAATAATTTGCAACTTGGAATTGTAACTTTGTAATTGTTCTCTCTCCCATAAGTGCAAAAGAAATGCAATATTATACATGCAATGGGGTCATTCAGTTGTTAGAAGTGACTTAAGCATAGTCCAAAATTATTGTCAGATAGCCTAAGTGTTTTTCTAACATGCTGTTCACTGTGACTATACATTGTGAGCTGTAAATACTGATATTCAGGTGATTATGTGGTGATTGCCTCCGTAAGCCGGCACTTGTTGCAAAACATTTCCTGTTGTGGTCACGGGGAGGTGGGAGTCTTTGTCTCATAGTCCCCCTATGCGTGCTGCACAAAGCCGTCAGATGGAAAATTAACTTGCATTTTGTTTGCTTGCGGCTAACAGCTCTCTCTGTGAGTGTACCTGTGAGTGTGGTAAATATATATATTTTCCATATCAGGTTCTGAAGAATGAAACCACCGTAGTCTAGTAACGGGAATAACATGCAGGGACTTTCAATGCTCAAAGTTTTTCACATCAAGGGCCCCTAAACGGACCCAAATTAGACAATTTGGGGTTATGTTTTGAGTGAATCTGTTGTTTGTTTATTTTGTATTTTGTGTGTTTTTTGTAGATGTTTGTGGTTCTTATGTTTTTCTTCCTTTGTTTTTTTAATCAATAAACACATTTATAAAAAAAAAAATGTCCCAGGGTCCCCCATCTGATAATATTTTTGCTTTTAGATGTTTTATTACAGAAAGTGTATGAAACCCATGAGCAAACACTACTTATGGATGGGATTGAAAATAGATTACTGGTATCCCCCCCTTTGCCGGGGACCCCTTGGGACCCCATCAAGGACCCCTGGGGGTCCCCGGACCCCCCCCCCCCCCCCCCCTCTCTCTCTCTCTCTCTCTCTCTCTCTTAATCATTAATGTAATTTTCAATACATTTGAAGGAAAACACAATAATCAAATGACAAATGTAATCCATTTTGACATCAGGCTGCAACCCCAGATGATGCTGAGAAACTCAATGTGGCTGAATACTTTTTGAATGCATGCTACTGATACTGATAGTGTGCAAATACAAATTGACACACTTGTGTAAAAAAAAAAATCCTCTGTCTCACACTCGTGAATGAAAAGTCAATGTACCGAATACTTATAACACTTAATAAGGCCTGAGCTGAGCCATGCCACGGCCATTATAAGCTACTGAAGGTCACTAAATTGCTGATTGATAGTGTGATTTCTTGATAAAACTGGCTGAATGCAGATCAACAGCCGTTGACCAGATAGCTCATCCCACAATCTACTAGACAGTGGCTCCATCTTGTGGACAATAACCAGATCATTTCCAGACTATGTGAATTCTTCTCACTTTTAAAATGTTACTGTAAGGAGAGAGCCTTGGCCTGAAAACGTTTGAGAAGAACCACTGCTCTACCTGCTCAAAATGCCCGGCCCGACTCACCGCTAGCCTGTGCAGCAGCTATATTTGGGGGGCATGGCCCGTGAATGGCTCCCCATGACGCTGACCCCGTGTCCCTCGCTGGCTGCCCTGCTGAACTGGCAGCCCTCATTTCTGCTGTGCCTCGGTTTAGCCCTTGAGACGCAGCTCGCCCAGCCTCGCATGTACATTTGCTTTTTTATGCATAAACAAAGTAAAAAAAAATAAAAAAGGGGGGATTTCCTAACTTTGATTGCAATGATGTTCAGCCAAGACAATTCTTATATAAGCTCTAAAGCTGGAGTTTGCCCCGGCAGCAAAATCATAATAAAACAAATCATAATTTTGGTGCTTTATTATAAACTAGGGATCTCGCTATGCGGCCTCGCCCGTCCTGTAGCTCGCCGAGCTGGCCCTGCAGCTCGCATTCGCAGCTCGGTGTGGAACGGCTGCTAAAAGTTAAAATACTATTTTTTTTAGCTCAATGCGTGTAGTTGCAGTGCTTGTCAAACAAACAAAGCAAGC
>NC_139633.1:781730-866730 GCF_964638095.1 Poromitra crassiceps | reverse complement strand
CCAATTTGCATTGCGCACAGCGTTAAAAGCTAAAGTACTGCTTTTGTGAAGATAGGGCCCCAGGCTCTTTATTTCAGACCCAACAGTTGAGACAATTCTCACATGCACTGACGATTTTACTGCAAGGTCATGTGGCAATTGAAACAAGTTTGGCAACGGCAGCAAGGAAAGACCCGTTTAAACGAGGAAGAAACCTTGAGCAGACCTGGCTCTTGGTGGGCGTTCATCTGACATGAGCGATTGGGGAGAGAGAGAGAGAGAGAGAGAGAGAGAGAGAGAGAGAGAGAGAGAGAGAGAGAGAGAGAGAGAGAGAGATCACAGAGCTGCATTACATGCCAAATACACCCATATGTTCTGGTACTGTGAATAGGTCCAATTATATCTTCTTTGTTCGTGGTGAAGAGCACCTCCCCTGTTACAATATGTTTGGTTTGGTCAATGGAGGACCTAGACATGGGCTGTATTCGGAACCACCAACTACAGTACATACCAACCTACTACCAACGAACGGAGTGTGCAGCCAGTATGTAACTGCTTTCCATAGTATGCAGTATGAGACTGTTGAATTGGTTAATTTGCAGTATGGTAGGTCAGGTTTAGCTGGTTTCTGGATTTGGAAAGCGGAAGCAAACAATAGCACGGCTAATGGCTAATGACAAACCACCAGGCTATGTATGCTCTAAAAAAGGAGATAAGTTATAAAAGTGGGTTTTCAGGATTTCCCCAAAGATGAACATTTATCTGAGAGATGGATATCTTAACACCTACTGTACATGTAGGCTATCTGACAATGGGAAAGAACCTGATTGACCATAGTTTTTGTCGCATTAGCCTATGTCACCGCAAATGTAAGATGAGTTGGAGCTAGTTCTCCTGGTATTTCTGTTGCTTTGGAAGGATTAGCCTTGTTATCCTTGCATCAGTCAAAATGGGTGCCTTGTCATCAAACTTGCTCAGCTGGTTTGACAAAATCAAGGGCTGTAGTAGCATGCCAAAGTCACGCTCTCTTCCGGTTGCATGGGGGTAGCATAGCATGCCAAAGTCACACTCTCTTCCGGTTGCATGGGGGTAGCATAGCATGCCAAAGTCACACTCTCTTCCGGTTGCATGGGGGTAACATGCCAAAGTCACACTCTCTTCCTGTTGCATGGGGGTAGCATGCCAAAGTCCCACTCTCTTCCGGTTGCATCGGGGTAGCATGCCAAAGTCACACTCTCTTCTGGTTGCATGGGGGTAGCATAGCATGCCAAAGTCACGCTCTCTTCCGGTTGCATGGGGGTAGCATAGCATGCCAAAGTCACACTCTCTTCCGGTTGCATGGGGGTAACATGCCAAAGTCACGCTCTCTTCCGGTTGCATGGGGGTAGCATAGCATGCCAAAGTCACACTCTCTTCCGGTTGCATGGGGGTAGCATAGCATGCCAAAGTCACGCTCTCTTCCGGTTGCATGGGGGTAGCATAGCATGCCAAAGTCACACTCTCTTCCGGTTGCATGGGGGTAACATGCCAAAGTCACACTCTCTTCCGGTTGCATGGCATGCCAAAGTCACACGCTCTTCCGGTTGCATGGGGGTAGCATGCCAAAGTCACACTCTCTTCCAGTTATATGGGGCCTAAGGGATTTAAATCCCCATTCAACAAGTAGATGCCACATGCACAGCGCTGCCAATTACTTCACTGCTTCCCAACCTTGGGGTCGCCTGCATTTTCTATTTAAAAATCTCCAGTATCCATCCGACCACTCTACCTCGCCTACTGTGTCCCACAATGCAAAGCGTTGGAACACTCACAGATTTTTCTTCTTACATTCAACCATTAATCCACAATGGAATTTTATAATTTCCTTTACAGCACTTAAGTACCAGCTGAGCGAAGCACAAATCATTTGACATTTTTCAAATCGGTCAAAATAGGAAGCTACAGCATCAATTTAACATCCTTTTTTAGTCGTTACTCATAAGTAAGTGTTTCGCAAAAACACTAAATTTGTAAATACTAACTGGACGTTCGTGCCCTTCGGTTATTCAGACCTCTACACTCGGTGCAGCAGAGCGCACTCTGGGCACACAGCTAAAATGGCATGAGCGAAACGCTCCAACTGTGGACTAATTATTAGTGCTACAGTAACTACTAGCTAGTAGCCTAACATGCGTTTGCAAAACTTATTTTCATAGGCATATTGTTACAGAGGTATGTCTCATTATCTCTTACATTGTCATCCTGCTCACTGGGGAGGAAAGTTTTTCCAGTTCGGTGAAACATATTTTGTATGGATTTACTTGTAATCATCAACACGCATGAGTGAGGGGGTACTCTTGACATGGAAAAAGAGCTCAAGGGGTATATACATAAGACAAAAAAGGTTGGGAAGCACTGCTTTAGAGCGTAGTATTCTGTGCCCATCTTACCGAAACACATAATCGTGTGCGTCTATCTCCTTCCCCATGCCAGAGCCGTTGAGGATCCCACCATTGCCCACCACAGCACAGCGCACACAGCCGTCACCTCTGGGGAGGAGCAGTGGCTCCTTCGGCTTGGGGATCAAATCCGAAACTGCCTTCACTTCTGCAAAGCCACGCAAAACATAAATTAATACATAAACCGCAACCCTGGCACAAAGACCAGCAGTACCCTGCTTTTCACCATTAGGTGTCAGGCTTCACCACCGATTTAGGTGGGGTTTAGTTCCTCTTTAAATAAAAAAAACTGCGCAGACACACAGTTTTAAGCCTCTAGCAACCCAGTCGCAAATATACATTTTTGGTAACCCTTCCTCTTACAGTCCGGTAATTAATATTTAGTAAGGTAATAATAAGGTCATATTTACTAGGTAGTTACCGGGTAATTACCTGGAGGTTTACAATGTGTAATCTATCATTACTGGGTAAATACCAGGTAATTACCAAGTAAATACCTGGTACCGGTAGTTGTCAGGGAAATATCTAGTCATTACCGGTAACAACCTGTTATTTACTGGGTATTTACCTGGTAATTACACTAACAGGTCACATTTAGACAAATTGATGGGTGATAGCGGAGGTTTACAATGTGTAATCTATAATTACTAGGTAAATACCAGGTAATTACCAAGTAAATACCTGGCAGTTGTCAGGGAAATATCTAGTAATTACCAGGCAACTACCCGGTAACTACCAGGGAACTCCCTGATATTTACTGGGTATTTACCTGGGAATTACCAGGTAATTACCCAGTAAATAGGTAATTACCTGGTAGTTACCGCGTAATTACCCGGTAATTACCGGACTGTAAAAGGAAGGGTTACCCAATTTTAATAGTATATCACAGCTGACCATCATATTAATTACCCACCCAAATATGAGTTTAAAAAAACATTCACAAAACAGAGCTCAAATACAGCTAATCTGGCTGCTCAAATCATTTCTCAGACCTGTGGGGGCGTGGCCACATAACATTTTATCTATATGAACATCAGATTCCTGTATATGAACAGTATGGTCAGTCATGGTTCACCCTCAGTGTTTATGTCCATGCTGCATCCCCATGATGCCAGCTTTCTCCTAATCCTTGGTTGGAGAATGTTGATGTCGAGATATCTCTGCCCACTTTACCTCTACTTTTTCAAATTGCAAAAAAAAGCGACTATACTTGAATTTTCATGTTTTGTTTACAGTTTTTCATACATTGAAGACCACAAATTACATATTTACAAGAAAACAGCCTTCTCCGGCTACTGGGAGCGGGGAGACCCTCTCTGGATGTCCGCCACACAGAGGTCTGGCTCTGAATGCCATCGCGAATGCGCGATAATTACCCCCACATACCTCTCCCATTCACTTTGCACTATGCAACTCCCCACCACATCTCATATAACAACATGTGCAGTGACTGATTCTAAAGCCTGTATCCAGGCTAATCCAAAAAACTATGCAATACTGCAATTTGCAGACACACACAACAAACAAACAAACACACACACACACACACACACACACACACACACACACACACACGTACCATCGTGGCTGTACTGCATGAAACCAAAGGGGTTGTTGAAATGGGAAAGTCTGTTCCACTCGCTCATGTTGAGATTGTCTTTGTGCATGAACAGAGGCACGTTGGGCATGAAAGCCTGCTTGAAGCTGGGATCCTCACTCTTCTGCAGAGACTGGGGACAGGTCTGACAGTGGCAAAGAAAATACAGTATAATACATGAATCTAACAGGCAAACATTGAGATTAGAAAATGTGTCATCATACTAATTTTTTGGTTAAACCTATATTGATTGTTTGAGAGAGCTCCATGCAGTGGAGAAAGAGAGGATGGGTCAATCGTCACATAAATGCAGTTTGTTTCAGTGACTGATTGAAGGAAGAGGCAGAGGTGAGGGTTACAGAGGGTGAGGGTTACAGAGGCAGAGGGTGAGGGTTACAGAGAGTGGTGAGGGTTACAGAGGGTGAGGGTTACAGAGGCAGAGGGTGAGGGTTACAGAGGGTGAGGGTTACAGAGGCAGAGGGTTACAGAGGGTGAGGGTTACAGAGGGTGAGGGTTACAGAGAGTGAGGGTTACAGAGGCAGAGGGTTACAGAGGCAGAGGTGAGGGTTACAGAGGGTGAGGGTTACAGAGGCAGAGGGTTACAGAGGCAGAGGGTTACAGAGGCAGAGGGTTACAGAGGCAGAGGGTTACAGAGGGTGAGGGTTACAGAGGGTGAGGGTTACAGAGGCAGAGGGTTACAGAGGCAGAGGGTTACAGAGGGTGAGGGGTACAGAGGCAGAGGGTTACAGAGGGTGAGGGTTACAGAGGGTGGTGAGGTTTACAGAGGGTGAGGGTTACAGAGGCAGAGGGTTACAGAGGCAGAGGGTTACAGAGGGTGAGGGGTACAGAGGCAGAGGGTTACAGAGGGTGAGGGGTACAGAGGCAGAGGGTTACAGAGGCAGAGGGTTACAGAGGGTGAGGGGTACAGAGGCAGAGGGTTACAGAGGGTGAGGGTTACAGAGGGTGGTGAGGGTTACAGAGGGTGAGGGTTACAGATGGTGAGGGTTACAGAGGGTGGTGAGGGTTACAGAGGGTGAGGGTTACACAGGCAGAGGGTGAGGGTTACAGAGGGTTACAGAGAGTGAGGGTTACAGAGAGTGAGGGTTACAGAGGGTGGTGAGGGTTACAGAGGGTGAGGGTTACAGAGGACAGCTGAAAAACAAATATAAGCAGGTCACACCACACAAGCACTTTGTCAGAAGATATCAGCCTTGTTTATTCCCTAGCCTCGGAATTCAACTACTCATTTGTTTCACTCAATCATAGTCTCACATAAGGACCCCGTATTTTCACTGTGTGCTGCATTCGCAAAGGCCCTACTTTTACATACATGTAGCAATCACAATAAAACAGTACTTGCCTTAAACACAAGGTTATTGTCCGCTGAACCAGGCTATTCGTGTTCTTAAATATTGTGTCGTTTCCAATTCTGAGCTATTTTTTGTCATACCAGAGGCTGTCTCTGCCTGTCATTTCCATTGAAAATGGCCATTGTTGTTCTTCCGCTTCCCAGGGAAATAGCGCCCTGTCTGCTGTGGCTACGGGTGGAAACCCGTCATTACACATCTAGAAGAACAGAAATCACAGCCTCTGGCATGACAGAAATGGCTCGGAATTGAAAACTACGCAATATTCAAGAACATGAATAGCCCGACTCAATGGACAACGTTGTGTGTAAGGCAAGCACTGTTTTATTGTGATTGCTACATGTATGAAAAAGTAGGGCCTTTGCGAATGCAGCCCACAATGAAAATACAGGGTCCTTCTGTGAGACTATGATTGAGTGAAACCAATGAGTAGTCGAATTCTGAGGCTACCCATTCCCATGT
Organism: Poromitra crassiceps; assembly: GCF_964638095.1. Lineage (NCBI taxonomy): Eukaryota > Metazoa > Chordata > Actinopteri > Beryciformes > Melamphaidae > Poromitra > Poromitra crassiceps. Next base: position 860,887 of record NC_139633.1, on the reverse strand, counting down.
TTTAATGATACAAGGGTCTTGCTATAGAGAGCCCCAGGGATGACGTATTTTTGTAGGCTGAATGCGGAAGTCCCGAACTTCCTGGTTCTTCACTGTTTCTGTCTATGGGATTTTTGAATGGGTTTTTGGCGCGATGCTTCAAATAATGTCTGTGGGCAACGCAAGTTTAATCAAACGCGAACCAAGGTTCAGCGGGATAATCTTCACACATGAGGACCACTTTCATGAGTTTTGTAGCGTAAATGCGAGCCCTAGAAGGAAAAAGCTCGAGCTAAGCTAATCCAGAACTACACACTGTCGCATAGGCTTCCACGTCACGTCAGCACTCAACCTGGACTGTTGTTGATGTGCACTGATTACCCCGGGCTGAACGGGCTGAACCAGGTGAGGGAAAGAGAATTTCCGTGTTCGTCCTTTGAGTGGTGACGTTATTGACGTATACTGTATATCTCCATCGACTCAAAAGTGTAGTCTCATTTAGCCCTTTGCTAGCTAGCCGCCCTTTTAACGGCACATAAAAGCTTCAAAACTCATAAAAGTGGTCCTCGTGTGTGAAGATGATGTTACTAAACACTGGTTTGCGTTTGATTAAGCCAGCGTTGCCCAGAGAGATTATTAGAAGCATCGCGCCAAAAACCCATTCAAAACTCCCATAGGCGAAAACTGTGAAGAACCAGGGCTGTTAGCATCGATGATTTCCGGACTCGTTCCTGGGGCTCTCTATTGTCTGCTTACTGTCTGTCTGGGTTGGGTATCCAGGTTATACACATCGTCAAAATCCCACTGAGGCAGCTTCTTAAAGTCCTTTCTGAAGAGGAGAGGCATGGGAGTCTCCTGGAGGGAAGCTGCAGCTCCAGATGGAGTGGTGCCGGCAATCTTGACCGGCTGACCAGTTGTCAGCTGAAGGTGCGTTTTCATGGCATCAGAGATGGCTTTGGTTTGGTTTGTCGCGTTCAGCACAGCAGCTGGGGTGTAGTTGTCGTTTTCATCTGAACTCTCTCTGTGTTCGGTTTCCCCTGAGATAAGAGTCCATCTGAATTGGAAACTTGACAGAGAGATGCACAATTTTAGTCAAATATCCTTTATTCTAAGCAACTGTACATGTCTGTAAACATGGGACTGATTGACTTTAGGCGAGATAGAACGTGAGAGACCAAGGCAGATAGACAGGGAGAGAGAGAGAAAGAGAGACGGAGACAGAGAGCGAGAGCGAGAGCAAGAGACTGAGACAGATAGAGATGGAGAGATAAATAAAGAGAGAGAGAGACAGAGGTACAGAGACAGAGACGGAGAGAGAAATAAGACATGAGAGAGAGCGGGGGAGGGAGAGAGAGCGCATGGCTTGCACACAGCTGCTCGTTAACTTCACTTAACTTCAAACACTACTGCAGGCCGAGAGATGCGTGAGTAGCTATTCCCAGTAAAAAATAATAACAATACCAATGGCATGCAAATAGACTACTTAACCATAAAATACGATACCAATATTAATGCAACAGTGGGCCTGCATCTTCTTTGCAGAAAGCTCTCCAATGTTGTTTTGGCACAATTGAAGACAGCCTCAAAATTATTTCTCAACAGCATCCTGTCTTTGAGATGTCATTTGTAGATATTTAGTCTCTACACTGCTGTTACAAAGGACATTTATAAATTCCATAAGCTGCTCTTGTTCCTAATGTTTTGTTCAAATGAACCAGTAATGTAGCCTACTACCTGGCTGTACTTCAGTATAAGCTATTAGTACATTGTGCTACTAGAAAAGTCTGACTAACTTTAATGCTATGGTTGGAAGGCACAAACATGCCATGTGTTTCATATCTGAACAGAAGCCATGAATCCCATATCAGCAACCTATCTGTTCTGTGTTATTGTAGCCTACACACTTTAGTCAGATGTGTTGCTGACTGCATTTACCTAGCCTGGGAGTTGGGACAGTTGAGAAGACGGGAGGATAGAAATGTTATTTTTTTTAATAAGTTAGATAGACATTTTATTTGCCTAAATATAAAGTTGTTTGATAACAGCCATTCCAACCTACTAGCAGGTTTATCAGCGATAGGAATGGGGCTGATGGCAAGCCTACTGAGTCTATGGGTGACAGTCGGATTGGGCAGGCTTGCAATAGCCTTGTGTTGGTTATTTATTAGGCTATGTGTTGCTTGACTATATGGCTGTGTGTCTGTATGACAATGCTGTATGCATGGGAATGTCAAACTGTATTCATTTGTTTGAGCAAATGATTGGTATAATCCATTGTGCCGATGATGGTTTATGCAACAATAGCCTAATAGCATTTGTGCTGCTTGAATATCAGAAGGTGACTGTTATAATGATAACTCCATGACACTGTCCATGCGCTGTGTTGTTGTTGTTGGTGTGTGTGTGTGTGTGTGTGTGTGTGTGTGTGTGTGTGTGTGTGTGTGTGTGTGTGTGTGTGTGTGTGTGTGACAGGAGCTGCTGTCTGTGACAGCCATGGAAATATGCAAAAAAAGGCAAATTTTTATTGCGGGTGCCACCGAGTAGGGGCCCACTGACAATGGTCCATCCCCTCTGGACTGAGAGGGATCGCTCCGCCCCTGTTTAGACCACATTTAGGCTATTTCATGTACAGTATATGATTGTGGATGGCATCCAGAGGTAGAATATCCAGGATGAGCCACAGATTTGTCCACAATGTGAGGATTTTATTTTGCCAGGTTAGGATATGTACAGGTGAGCTTGTATTTACAAGGCTGCAAATTAATGCTCAACAAACAATGGCTCAAATTAAACAATGAATAATGAAAATGTAAAAAGAGCTAAGTAGGCTACAGATACATGTATGAGCGAAATCTGGTTAACACAGAGCCCACTAACAGGCCTACAGCTCAGTTCCTGCAGCATATCTAAACAGGCCACCTGCCTACTGAAGAAATACTTTTCTATTAATAAGGGGGTGTCACAGGGTGATATGTGATAGAGATCTATTGTCAGATACCCCCTAATTAGTTGTGTCATGTGACTTGTGACGGAGCACCGTGGTAGACAGGAAGTGGGAGTTGGCTTAGGGTTTATAGCCGTGGCATTTCAGGTGCGCAGGCTCTCTCTTAGCTGGTGTTTTGAAGAAAGCCATAGATTCCCTGTTGCCCCATTCTCTAGTCATTTTTCCTCTGATTTCACGTATGGATGTGACTGTGTGTTTGATATATTCTTTATAATAGCGTCCCCTAACCTATTGAAGGGAAGCTGTGTGTAACTAGCTTCCACACCCAGGCTTGAGCTGTCCACTGATGCGGAGTGACGCCGCCCCGGCCTGTCCCAAGGTAAGCCAACCTCCCGTTTATTGATTTCCTGTAAGATACCCTGTTGCTCCGTCAGTTCTGTGTTGTTGTGGCGAGGTTTGGATTGACTAGACACGAGCTTGATCCTATTTTGAGAACCAGACCCCTCACAGGGGGTCACACATTATGGCTCCATGACAATTATGAATATTTACATTTCAGAATCAGAAGATTCAGAATCACTTTATTAATCCCAGAGGGGAAATTGAGTCATGCTACAGTTGCTCACACTCAGATAGGGAACAACATAAACATAGAGACATTATACGAAGCATAGGAATATACCATAAACGACCGCACCGCGGATATATGCCTCCGCCAAAAAGTGAGCAATCGACATCCATGTCTGTCCAGACTTTGATATTTGAGCCAAATGTGAAGAAATTCCGTCAAGGTGTTACTGAGATATGACGTTACCGAGCTTGAAAATGGCACAGTAACCTTGACCTTTGACCACCAAAATGTAATCAGTTCATCCTTGAGTCCAAGTCGACGTTTCAGCCAAATTGGAAGAAATTCCGTCAAGGCGTTCCTGAGATATTGAGTGGGATATCACGTTAAGGAGCTTGGAAATGGGGGTTCGTAAGGTCACAGTGACCTTGAACTTTGACCTTTAACCACCTCCTTGGACGTTTGAGGTAAATCTGATGAAATTCTGTCAAGGCGTTCCTGAGATATTACGTTAACGAGCATGAAATGAGCGGTCGTGAGGTCACAGTGACCTTGAACTTTGACCTTTGACCACAAAAATCAGTTCACCCTTGAGTCCAAGTGGACGTCGGAGGCAAATTCGAAGAAATTCTATCAAGGCGTTCCTGAGATATTGCATTAACGAGCTTAAAAATGGCATTCGAGAGGTCACAGTGACCTTGACTTTTGATAACCAAAATCTACAGTAATCAGTTCATCCTTTCGTCCAAGTCGACGTTTGAGTCAAATTGGAAGAAATTCCGTCAAGGCGTTCCTGAGATATTGCGTTAACGAACTTGGGAATGGCGTTCGTGAGGTGTGACAGTGACCTTGAACTTTGACCTTTGACCACCAAAATCTAATCACTTCATCCTTGCGTCCAAGTCGACGTTTGAGCCCAATTGGAAAATAAATCCGTCAAGGCGTTTCTGAGATATTGCGTTAACGAACTTGGGAAGGGGGTTCATGAGGTGACAGTGACCTTGAACTTTGACCTTTGACCACCAAAATCTAATCAGTTCATCCTTGAGTCTAAGTCGACATTTGAGGCAAATTTGATTAAATTCCATCAAGGCGTTCCTCAGATATCGTGTTAACGAACATCGGATGGATGGACGGACAACCCGAATTCATAATGCCTGGCATCCATAATAATAATAATAATTATTACTTGTATTAATCAATTACTAGAAATGTCAAGTGACCCTATTTGAATACCATGCGACCCCAAGGTTGTGAAAGCTAGTGTGTGTGTGTGTGTGTGTGTGTGTGTGTGTGTGTGTGTGTGTGTGTGTGTGCGTGCGTGTGCATGTGTGTTTTTAGAGCTGGAGAGGCAGACATACAGTACACCTGTGCAGGAGTGCCCAGGTGTAGCCTACCCACCCTCACAGTCAACAAGCTGGAGAGCCACACAGACAGCCAGTGGGCCAGTTGGCAACTTTGGGGCTTAATATAATAGAACTCCAGTTGTCGTTGTTGTGTACCAGAATCGCTAACCTGACTCTCTTCTATAGGTGTGTTAGTTCTATTTTTGTCTAATCCTACTTTGATTGTTTATTGTAATAATTAAATTGGCTTATTTAGCTGCCTTTTTACTTTAACCATTTATTTATTTAATTAAAAAACATTTTTTTGTTTAAGTTAATCATCTTCCTTTATTTTATGTGCTACTTGTAAACCTTAAATATATATATATATATATATATATTTATTTGCAAATCCATCCCCATGTTATTTTTAATATGTTACTTCCATCACCCCCTGGATACATTTTAGAAAATTGAGCATGAGCAGAGGTTTGATAACTATACATTTAAAAGCTATAGGATAAGATAAAAGTGCCATGAGTATTAACTTATGTTAAAGGAGAATTTCGGTTTTTTACACCACGGTCCTCATTTCCAGCTTAAAATATGATGTTTTACTCACCGAACCCGAACCACACTTCTTCAGAGAAACCACAGAAGGGGGAAGATACGCACTGTAACCCCATCCGGGCCAGATCAACGCCGACTGCTGTGTTGTTGTTAGCTTAGCTTCTAGCTATTAGCTAAATAATTATATTTACAACCATAATGAACCGTGATCTTACAGAAAAAGTGTAATTTAGAGAGCGCATGCAGCATGCCCCGCACTGGCCGCAGGCTCTCGTTATAGCCTGTTTGAGGAGACTACTCGGAGCTCAAAATCTTCCGTGGGCATCCGAATGAAGCCAAACATATTTCAGTGAGTAAAACATCATATTTTAAGCTGGAAATGAGGACCGTGGTGTAAAAAACCGAAATTCTCCTTTGAGTTGCATGTCATTGTTTTATCTGTACCAGATAAAACGATACAATAACAGAACCAATACAAAGGATCATGAAAAAAACACACAAAATAAACACAGCAGTAAAACATACAAAACTACAAACTTCTAGTTCACCCAAAGACAAGATAGAACCGGACAAAAAAGTGCAACATAATTTACGAAATACCATGCGGGTCATGTAACAAAACATAGCCTACATTGGAGAAACAGGAAGAACATCAAAAGGAATGCGAAAAGGAAGCAGCAGGACGACTCACAAGAACACCAAAAGAAAAAGCAGAACAAGAAAACCTAAAGTCAGCAATATCAGACCACTGCAAAAGACACAATCATATCATGGACTGGGACCAGCAAGTCCAGATCATTGGATCGGAGATCAATAAACACAAACGCGGGATTAAGGAGGCCGTCGAAATCAGGAGGTGGGCCAACAGGGATGAGGGAGCATACATGCTCTCACACACCTGGGACTCTCTTCTCCAGAGGACATCGGACGGGGGGGCATGGCCGGCCTGGCAGATCTGTCAGATCTGCCAGGCCGGCCACGTCTGCTCAAAACAGCTGTTGACATGTCACAGCTGTCATTTGACGCTTCTGAGGAAGACTGCAGATGTCAGTGGAAACTGTCAAGGTAAAAAACATCTACTACGCATTTGTCTGTTTAAAAGGAACAAAAACTATCATTTGAGCCTTTATCTGTATTTGATTGATCCTAGCTACTTAAAAGCAGTGGGCAGCTACAGTGCCTTTATTAAGTACATTGGCAGAAGTGTCTGATACCTAACATCCCTAACTTCCATGTCACCCACCCTCCATGCTGTCTTCGCCTCTATCAAGTTGTTTGTCTCCATAAGACCCCACCACAAATGAACACTGATTACAATCTTTCAACAACTTACTTGATCGTTTCTGATATATATTCCCATGACAGCATGTAAAGCGTGATGCAGACCGAGACCGCCAACAGGACAGGAAAAAATCTCCTGAAATGTTGAAACGCCATACCTCCAGAATTTTGTCTGTGGATCTGAACGCACTGAGATCTGTTGGAGAAATGAGTCTAAGTCCAGGTTGGCTCCAGTGTCATGTCCACGCCCTGCCACAGTCAACTCAACTACATTCAGGAGCAGCTTTACATGCCACACCTGCCACGCATGACAGCTGTGATCAGGTCGCTGTCTTTAACTCTTCATCCTCCTCTTAGCAAATAATGTCATAAATACATCATATTTATTGCCTTTATTAGTACCTAATAGAAATTGTCCTTTCTACAACTAAATGTGTCACAGATTGTTGATAGCCCTACGTGGCCTAATTTCCTAATAAATGATCTCTAATAGACCTGATCTTGACCAATGCTCCACATACATTCTCAGCAGTGGGAGTATTTGCTAATGATGTCAGTGATCACTGTGTCGTAGTAGCAACAATTAGAGAAACTAAGGTTGGAAAGGGTAAATCAATGATAGAAAGAGATACTAAACAGGTAAGTCAATGATAGAAAGAGATACTAAACAGGTAAATCAAGTGCTCCTGGGCCTGACCCCTGGAGGAAGGACAAGCCTGGATAGGATAAATGCAGAGACTGTTTCACCAGCCACCGTCAGCATGGGTGTGTGTGTGTGTTGGGTGTGTTCGTGTGACAAATAAAGACGGGTTTGTCCGTCCAGTTCTTCTTCTTAACACTTTGTTGAACAGGGGTTTTTGCATGATTTATTTTTTATTTTTTATATATACCGTATATTTTATTTTACAATTTTCAGCACATAGGGAACAAACAGGCTCAGACAAAAAAACATACATACACCTGCGGGGAGGGGGGTTATGTTTTGAGTGAATCTGTTTGTTTATTTTGTATTTTGTGTGTTTTTGTAGATGTTTGTGGTTCTTATGTTTTTCTTCCTTTGTTATGTTTTTTTAGAATGGGACATTCTGTATGAACATCAATATGGATTTAGGAAAAAGCATTCCACAGAAATGGCTATACTTCAGCTAGTTGACAAAATTCACAATGCCTTTAATAAAAATGAATATGCCTTAGGAATATTTCTCGATTTATCCAAAGCCTTTGACACAGTTAATTATGACATCTTACTGCAAAAGCTGCTACATTATGGATTTTCTGGAACTACCTATAAATGGCTCAACAATTATATTCATAATCGACAACAGTTTGTCAATGTTAATGGATTTTCCTCAGAGTATTCTACTTTAACCTGTGGGGTCCCAAAGGGATCAATTCTTGGACCACTTTTGTTTCTTATTTATATTGATGACCTGTCTGCAGTTATGTCCTGTTTATTTCCTGTACTTTTTGCAGATGATACAAATTTATTATTTTCGCATGATTTCTCTGTACTTATGGCCAAGGCTAATTCAGACTTAGAATACATTTCCAAATGGTTCAAATTAAATAAATTATCATTAAATGTGAAAAAATCCAGTTTTATTGTATTTACATCCAAAAATAAAACATACCATAAATCTGATTCAAATTTATTTATTGGAAATAATCAAATTGCCCAGGTATCAACAACAAGTTTTCTTGGTGTCTTGATTGATGAAAGATTGAGCTGGAAGAGCCATATTTATCATGTATGCAATAAAATATCGAAGTCTGTTGGTATTATTCGTAAATTTAGAAGTCTGGTTAATCAGAAATGCCTATTAACCCTTTACTATAGTTTAATCTATCCATATCTTACATACTGCAATATAATCTGGGGAGCAACTTATCCTACTCACCTTCACAAGCTTTATTTATTACAGAAAAGGTTTTGTAGAATTTCAACTTTCAGTGACTGGATTGCTCATTCAGATCCGCTCTTTAAACAGTTAAATATCTTAACAATTTTCAATTTAAATAAGTACTTAACATGTATTTTTATTTTCAATGTATTGTCCCAGGATGTTCCCACTCCCTTGCCCTGTAAAGCTTTTTTTCAGGTAAATTGCAACGTTCACAATATCAACACTAGACAAGCCAAGTTGTTACACCTCCCATTTTACCACACTGGACTCTGTCAGTTCTCTATCAGATATAGGGGTGTCCAGATATGGAACAATATTTATCATCTTGTATCCCAGTCCAAATCTCTCAATCATTTCAAACACAAATTTAAGATCTATCTGATGAACCTAACTTAATTCTACCGCCCACATACACCCTTTCACACACAGCACACCCACACTTTTTTATGTTTTTCTTTTATTCAGTTTTATTTCTGTTTTTCATTTATTGATTGTGTATTGATAAGAGGTGACATCATGTTTACAAGCTCTCTCGGGTTTTTTAGATGTTCACCTGCACAATATGTAGGCAAATGTGTATGTTTGTTATGTTATGTTTTAAATGAGTGCAAATAAATAAACTAAAACTAAAACTAATCAATAAACAAATTTATATAAAAAAAAATTGTCCCAGGGTCCCCCATCTGATAATATTTTTGCTTTTAGATGTTTTATTACAGAAAGTGTATGAAACCCATCAGCAAAACAGTCATACATTCTGTCGTTGTGTTACTTATGGATGGGATTGAAAATATATTACTGGTATTCCCCCCTTTGCCGGGGACCCCTTGGGACCCCATCAAGGACCCCTGGGGGTCCCCGGACTCCACTTTGAGTACCACTCTAGAACTCTGTGTGTGTGTGTGTGTGTGTGTGTGTGTGTGTCACTCTCTCTTTGTATACAAGAGCCTTCTATTCCAACAACTGATCATACAGGGGAACTTTTCGTACTTTGAAATGTTTTATACTGAATACAATTATTTTAATCATTAATGTAATTTTCAATACATTTGAAGGAAAAAACAATAATCAAATGACAAATGTAATCCATTTTGACATCAGGCTGCAACCCCACATGATGCTGAGAAACTCAATGTGGCTGAATACCTTTCGAATGCATGCTACTGATACTGATAGTGTACCATGTGCAAATACAAATTGACACACTTGTGTAAAAAAAAAAATCCTCTGTCTCACACTCATGAATGAAAAGTCAATGTACCGAATACTTATAACACTTAATAAGGCCTGAGCTGAGCCATGCCAGGGCCATTATAGGCTACTGAAGGTCACTAAATTGCTGATTGATAGTGTGATTTCTTGATAAAACTGGCTGAATGCAGATCAACAGCCGTTGACCAGATAGATCATCCCACAATCTACTAGACAGTGGCTCCATCTTGTGGACAATAACCAGATCATTTCCAGACTATGTGAATTCTTCTCACTTGACCTCACAGATTTAAAATGTTACTGTAAGGAGAGAGCCTTGGCCTGAAAACGTTTGAGAAGAACCACTGCTCTACCTGCTCAAAATGCCCGGCCCGACTCACCGCTAGCCTGTGCAGCAGCTATATTTGGGGGGCATGGCCCGTGAATGGCTCCCCATGACGCTGACCCCGTGTCCCTCGCTGGCTGCCCTGCTGAACTGGCAGCCCTCATTTCTGCTGTGCCTCGTTGGTTTAGCCCTTGAGACGCAGCTCGCCCAGCCTCGCATGTACATTTGCTTTTTTATGCATAAACAAAGTAAAAAAAAAAAAAAAGGGGGGATTTCCTAACTTTGATTGCAATGATGTTCAGCCAAGACAATTCTTATATAAGCTCTAAAGCTGGAGTTTGCCCCGGCAGCCAAATCATAATAAAACAAATCATAATTTTGGTGCTTTATTATAAACTAGGGATCTCGCTATGTGGCCTCGCCCGTCCTGTAGCTCGCCAAGCTGGCCCTGCAGCTCGCATTCGCAGCTCGGTGTGGAACGGCTGCTAAAAGTTAAAATACTATTTTTTTTAGCTCAATGCGTGTAGTTGCAGTGCTTTTCAAACAAACAAAGCAAGCAGAAGGTTGCTGGACTTTCCTCCCTGTTTTGCCGTGTGATGTGTCGTGAACGGTGGCTTATTGCTGACATTAGCGGTCTTTAACCCGGTCGCAGACGCAGCCCTGCTCCTACACATGCGCACCAAGCTGTTTTGCCCAAGCATTATATTACCTTATGTACATTACCTTTATTTGATCTTATCACCTCTTTTGTTTATTAACACTCTGTACTTGTTTTCCTTGTTCTGCCAATTGCTGCTGTGGCACCTGAATTTCCCCAAGTGGATAAAAAAGGTGGTATTTTATCATTATCCTCTTTGATAAAGCCTGATGATTTTAGCGTTGTGCAGATTTTTCCATGCCTTCATTTCCATGATGTAGTCATGGTTGGCATAGAAGATTACTCTGGTTTTAGCATGTTTTTCCACATAGTAGTTGGAGTATTTCTGCCAGTCTTCTGTCATGAATCCATATGCATCAACCTGAGAGAGAGAGAGAGAGAGAGAGAGAGAGAGAGAGAGCGAGAGAGAGCGAGAGAGAGATTAGATCAAATAGACTTGCTAATGATCTAGTCTTTGACATTCAGTATATGAATACATTCCATACATGCACAGATTGTTTTATGTTGTTCATAGGCTTTTGTATCATTCACCATGGTAACCATATTACATATTAGGCAAATTAGGAGGCTTAATTTTTGACATCCTTAGTTCCGTGGCCCGTGTCCATAGACAGTGTTATTTGTTTTTTCCATAAGCACTTTGGATCTCATGCCCAGAGCGCTTCCAACGCGCACCACAGACACACACGAAGCTGACTCTGTAGTTAGTAGCTAACGTTAGCTAGCTAGCATACAAGGTAAATACATGTAGCAAACTAACATCAACCCAACAAGATGATAGAATTAATCATTCTTCCCCGGAGCCTCTCCTCCGCCGCTGTGTTGATCTTTTTAGTCCCGAGTCGACTCTGAAAAAAGTGACATTGACGAACAGCGCTCTTCTCCAAACGTTTTAATATTTCCTGCTTGAGGCGCCCAGAGCGCTCCACCCAAAAACTACCACATCACAGGTATGTAGAGCCAGGAAGAGAGTAATGTTATCTTACCACATCACAGGTATGCAGAGCCAGGAAGAGAGTAATGTTATCTTACCACATCACAGGTATGTAGAGTCAGGAAGAGAGTAATGTTATCTTACCACATCACAGGTATGTAGAGCCAGGAAGAGTAATGTTATCTTACCACATCACAGGTATGTAGAGTCAGGAAGAGAGAGAGTAATGCTATCTTACCACATCACAGGTATGTAGAGCCAGGAAGAGAGTAATGTTATCTTACCACATCACAGGTATGTAGAGCCAGGAAGAGAGTAATGTTATCTTACCACATCACAGGTCTGTATAGCCAGGAAGAGAGTAAAAGCCCCGTTGGTCGGTCTGCATATAGTCCATAGTTTACCATTGAGGAATGCAGATTTCAAGAACCTGTGAGCAATGAAAAAACACACACACACACACACACACACACACACACACACACACACACACACACACACACACACACACATTAAACAGCGTAATAGACACACATGTATGAGGCAGGTTTGCATAGGATTAAAGGTGAAAGGAGGCTGACCTGTTGCGCACATATCTGAGAAAGTCTGGGTGCAGAACATAGAAGCGGCTCTCGTCAAAGCGTCCAGCGTAATACCCCCTCGGCCTGGAAGGTAAAGACAATACTCAGTAATCACCTGGCCAGTATGGTGAAATGATGTGTGTATATGTATGTGTCTGTGTGTGTGCGCGCGCGCGTGTGTGTACGTGCGTGTGCATGTGTGTGTGTAGAGTAGAGGTAGATGTTCACTGTTGGTTCTTGAATCGTCCACTGCGGACTCTCTCATTGTTGAGAAGCCCCTGCATCCACTCGAAATCCCTGTTCGCCTCAGGAATCATCACATACTTTATACCCTGTGAGAGGAAGAGGTGAGACAGGTTTAGCAGTCAGACATGAAAAAAGTACACACATTACTTAAGTAAAAGTAAAAAAAAGAGAGTACAGGACATGTAATAAAGTATCAAAGTAAAAAGTATTTCTATGCATGCAGTAACGTAGTGTAAGAACTCTAATGGGTCTTGCGTTGAGACTATAAGCCCCAATCCATGCGCCGGCCCCTTTGGTTAACCTTGATTTGAACATTTTCTGAGTGGCTCTTAGCTGGAGAGATAATCTCTCCACTCAAAGAACCTGGATTACAGCCATGCGCGATTATACGTTGGTGCACTGGCTGCACGTGCAACCCCTAGTGGCCAGATGATTTTTTTTTTTTTTACATAAACGATTTAAACCAAATCTAATCGAATATATCATGTGTTGTAGATATCTAGATGTCGTTGTATTCGACATTTGTGACGAAGGACTATGGACAGCCCATTTCCCCCCTTCCTCTGCTGCCGCAGGACACCAGGGGATCATGTCTATGTTCCCCGGGTTCTATGTTCCCCGGGTTCTATATTCCCCGTTTTTCACTAACCTCTCCCAGCCCCCACGCCAAACCTAACCTCCCCCCATGCCTAAACCTAACCTCCCCCAGACCCTAACCCAAAACCTAACCTCTCCCACCCCCACGCCTAAACCTAAGGTCGGCATTGCGGGTGGTCGGCATAGCGGGTGGACACCATTTGGGAAAAATGGGGAACATAGGACCCGGGGAACATAGGACCCGGGGAACATAGGGATGACCCCGACACCAGCAGCAGTTGCTGTGCGTCCAAGAAACAAGTGAGTGTTTAATGTTTGTTGTTGTTTGTGTGGAATGATGTTTATATTGTGTTCTACATGCGGTGGATTCGTCCGCCATGTGGCACCTTGTTGATGCTGGGTTGCAGTGCCCGTTCACTGGTAGTGCCTTGATTTGACAGTTATTGATGTTTCTTTGTATTGTGCGAGTGCCAGTTGTTTTAGCTGTATGTGATTGACTGTGCTGTGCTGGGAAAATGTGTTTGTTGGGTTTATTGGGGAGAGGGATTATATAATTTATATGTGCTGGAAATATTCTCAGCTGATGGCATGATGCCTTATTGTTTACTTATTATTTACACATTGATGTTTATTTGTAGATTGATGTTGAGTTGAATGAGTAATGTATATTTGGTTTACTGTATACATTTAGGGCATTTGCTGTAACAACAAGTAGCCTATAATGCAGATTGTAACTGCTATTTTCATTTGGTTTCAGAACCACACACATACCTACCAAGTAAACCCTGAACATTCAACATCTTGAGTGTGCGTCTTTACTGATGCCCCCTGGTGGTCACAAACTTTAAGAACTTTATACAGTCCTAGCATTCATCAAAACAAGGATATTTATGTGATGTATGTAGTTCTTTATATCTACTAGCTAAGGCTGGCTGTAAATGGGTGGAGAGCCGTCTCTCTGTCCAGGTTACAAGGCTAGCTTTGAAGACAGACATCACTCTGGGCCAATGGTCCGCTCTCATAAGGGTCATGGCCCCAGAGGCTCAGTGTATCAGGCCATGTCCACTGCCCTGAGCGCACCTGTCTGCTTCACCGTCCTGTGGAGGGTGGAAAAGCTGCAGTTCCATAGACTGACTGGCATGGGACTGGAACCATGTCGTATATAAATACAAAAAAGCTAAGCCAACAACAGACTACACGGCTGACGATACGGTGACATGGCTGCTAGAGGTGTGCCCAGAAATATAGCCCGGGTGAACCCCCCCCCCCAGGCCGGGGTGGTAAAAGGATAGCCCCTCGGCCCCGTACCTGGGGGAGTGGAGAGAAATCACCTAACCCAAACGACAGAGAGAGAGAGAGACTACACGGCTTTGTGTCAAGGAGCGTTGCCACTGACCACACATCTCCTTAGCTCGGGGTGTAGCGTTAGCGGAGCACGCTCACTAGCTCTTACCTGACCTAGTCAGGATTAAACGAGGAACTATGGAGAGCAAGGGATCTCGGTCAGCACCGATACCGCATGCTAGCACGCTCAAGCTAATGTGCAAAGACACCCAGCAGCTATCCAGGGAGGAACTACCAAGGGCATCGTTTTGGTCTCAAAGTTGGTAGGGTCGAGGAGGGCATGAGGGAAGGCTGTGTTTTGAGTTTTTTTTTAACCTTTTTTAGCCATATTTAGAGGAATATCTCATTTTAAATCAACATTAGAATTATACTGTTGTGATGTCATTATTCAGTATCTTCTCCTTTTCTCAATAACTTTCATGTCACCACCTGCTCAGCTCTCTCACAGCATGATTGAGAGAGATTAAAGGCAGCACAGAGTAGGCTATCAGGGCTGAGAAGTGAAACGGCTTTCAGTAAAAACAAGTTTGGTGATTCATTCATGTGCTGATGTGCGGTCGTTTGAGGGTGAAAGCGCACTCAGTACTGCACATAATAGCGTTTCATTGCGACTTTTCACTGGCTGTTCTCACCATTACCATTGTACAATAACATGCTGATCACTTCTGAGTATAAAAGCATCTGCCCCAGCGCGAGGTCCGCACGGTGACTCCCGGAGACTCGCGGAGCTCCACCCCATGGAGCTTGCTCGAGTATAATGAGCCCTTTAGCCGTGTTGTACTTATAAACGGCATCACAGTTCTTGCAATGAACAATGTCGTCTTTTAACTGGAAATGGTCCCACACAAAACTTCGCTTCGTTCTTGTCATTTCCTCGTCAGGGCTGGGGGCTGGAGTGCTGAGCTGATCTCACCGCAGCCAGCCCAGTGAGACCACGCCAATAGCCCATTGGACTGGCACATTCAGTGGTGAAAAACAGGGGTAAATGTAACTTTGAACATAATGCAAACTAATTTCACTCAATAATGGTCGGGTCAATTCTATCCTTGCAAAATATGGGAAGACAATCTAAATGACCTATATAACTGCACTCCAAAGATAATGCAAATAAGGTTGCTTAAAAGTTGGTAGGGACAATTGGACACCCTGAAATGTTGGCTGTGACATGTCACAACCAACCCTACCCAAATCGACGCGCTTGCGGGAACTACAGTACTTAAGTACAAATGCTTTGTTACTTCCCATCTCTGTTGGCAGTGTGTCCATGTATGTGTGTTTGTGTGTGTGTGTGTGTGTGTGTGTGCGTTCATATGTGTGTGTGTGTGTCTGTGCGTGTGTATGCATATGTGCGTGCGTGCGTACCTCATCGTCTGGGACGTGTCTGTATCCGTAGCGTTTGAAAAGGTACAGCGATGTGGTGATGGAGTGGGCTGTGTGAACGTATACGGATGTTTTGTTCCCTACATCCTCCTCATAGCCCTTTATGGCCGCACCGTTCATCCTGCAGGAGAGAGTCAGAGCATCAAAATCAATCAATTTTATATTTATATAGTGCCAAATTATAACATCTCAAGGTGCTTTAGAAATAGAGCAGGTAGAAGACCAGTGGCCCTATCTTGGTACAGGCGATATCCCCTATTTGCGCTTGTGCACCTGTTTGCGTGCCTTAACGATAGCAGACCGCCTTGCGCGCTTGTCCAGGTGTTATGCCAATTTTGCACCCCCGCCTGGCAGCTGCTAAACATATCCCCACCTCATGGGAGCATATTGTAATGATTTATACAGATATATAACTGTTTAAAAATTATATAATTGTTTGGGTAGACGTGACCTCCCTGTTTTTAAGTTAAAACAGCCCCAAAATATGGGTGGGGATGCAATTACTCGCGGGGGAGCATAACTCATCACAACCTGGCGCAAGTACAGATTAGAGGCGTGCCAAATCATTTATGCACGGCGCAAATGGGATTTGGGCGGTGTTAACCACCAGAATTATTCACAGGTGTGGCCTGGCAATGCCTGGGCGTTACATCAATCAGATTCCCATCTTGCAGTCCCTGTAAATTAATACAGTTTGCGTGAGGCATGCTGTAATTCTCCCCATGCGTAATTTGGATAGGTGTAGGCCTATTGACTGTATATAATATCCCTATCTCATAATGACACCATCACATCATATACCTGTTAAAAACATCTGAGTTTTGATGCAATTCGGGTTATTTTGTTGACTGGTGTGGGACAATAGAAACGTGTTTGCAGCGGGTAAATGGCGGAGACAAAAGAACAGGTTGGAGGATTTACAGTGGACTCAATTAAAACTCGGTGGAACATTGAGCTGCCGAGTCCTGCCAAGGACAGAGAGAGATGGAGAGAGCTTGTGACAGATCATGGATGTATTAAAAGAACTGGATAGGGGACGTGCCACGCCCACACATGCATTCGGACGGAGGTTGCTCATTGAAGCCATCATGGGGGCTTTTTCTTCCTGGTTTTACTTCCTGACTATGCGGCTAAAGGCGAAGTGCGCATGTGTGCCATGACGTATTCCATGACGTCTCCCACCCCTCCCACCCATGGATTGTATTACAAGAAAAAAATACCCCCGTATACGGCTCTTAGTGGCTTCTGAAGAAAAAAATGCCCCATAAAAAATGAGTTGATAATTAAAAGAGTCGTTTTGTACTTTGAGTGACACCCGGAAAAAATTCCCCTGGGTTTAACAGCTGCCGGGGTCCCCATGCAAGTGGATGGGAATTTTACTTTCTGGGCTGCATGGCGTCACGTGACTTGCAATACAGAGCTTCGCCACCATGTTCAAATGGCTTCACAGCCCAGCGCTATTCCTGGGGGCTTGTCACAGATGGGATGGGCTGTGCTGCCAACGACCCTCCGGGTTATAGGATAGCAGGTGAAGGTGAATAGCCTTTTGCAAGTAGGCTACAATGTACAAGTTTTCTCAATTAATTTACCATAACCCCTCCTTGCGATGTGATAAAAGTGAGAGAGAGAGAGACTTTGAGATGTCAACACCATGTCAACACCACGTGCACACAGGCATTTTTCACACAGAGCTGCATTACATGCCAAATACACCCATATGTTCTGGTACTGTGAATAGGTCCAATTATATCCTCTTTGTTTGTGGTGAAGAGCACCTCCCCTGTTACAATATGTTTGGTTTGGTCAATGGAGGACCTAGACATGGGCTGTATTCACAACCACCAACTACAGTACATACCAACCTACTACCAACGAACGGAGTGTGCAGCCAGTATGTAACTGCTTTCCATAGTATGCAGTATGAGACTGTTGAATTGGTTAATTTGCAGTATGGTAGGTCAGGTTTAGCTGGTTTCTGGATTTGGAAAGCGGAAGCAAACAATAGCACGGCTAATGACTAATGACAAACCACCAGGCTATGTATGCTCTAAAAAAGAAGATACGGTAAGTTATAAAAGTGGGTTTTCAGGATTTCCCCAAAGATGAACATTTATCTGAGAGATGGATATCTTAACACCTACTGTACATGTAGGCTATCTGACAATGGGAAAGAACCTGATTGACCATAGTTTTTGTCGCATTAGCCTATGTCACCGCAAATGTAATATGAGTTGGAGCTAGTTCTCCTGGTATTTCTGTTGCTTTGGAAGGATTAGCCTTGTTATCCTTGCATCAGTCAAACTGGGTGCCTTGTCATCAAACTTGCTCAGCTGGTTTGACAGCATCAAGGGCTGTAGTAGCATGCCAAAGTCACGCTCTCTTCCGGTTGCATGGGGGTACCATGCTAAAGTCACGCTCTCTTCCGGTTGCATGGGGGTACCATGCCAAAGTCACACTCTCTTCCGGTTGCATGGGGGTACCATGCCAAAGTCACACTCTCTTCCTGTTGCATGGGGGTAGCATGCCAAAGTCACGCTCTCTTCCGGTTGCATGGGGGTAGCATGCCAAAGTCACGCTCTCTTCTGTTTGCATGGGGCCTAAGGGATTTAAATCTCCATTCAACAAGTAGATGCCACATGCACAGCACTGCCAGTTACTTCACTGCTTCCCAACCTTGGGGTCGCCTGAATTTTTGATTTACCCCCTCCACATTTTAAAACTACGGACGAGGATTAGAGCCACATGTGAAAATGTAGAAAATAGAATAAAGTCTGAGATTAAAGTCAGACTCAATGTCATCGCTGATGTCACTCAAGCAATTGTGATATCATAAGTGAGTTACCTCATCAGTGATTTCATCAGTGATAATGTCACCAGTGATGTCAATCGAGCAATTACAATCTTACTACGTTAATAGGGTGGTCTTCCATGTCTGGTGTCCAGAGATTTTTGTGACATCAATGTCGGGTCACAAGCAAAAATGAGTTGGGAACCCCTGCCTTACTTCCTGGTGCAGGTGATGATGAGCAGTTCAACCAGAAGAGTCACCGCACACAAGAAGCCTGGATTGATTCATTCTAATTAATCTTCTTTTAAAAGTACAAGAAAAGGCTGATGGCTTCTTCAGGTTCACTATAATTAATGCACAATTAATTATACTTTTTTAAAGAAGATGAATTAAAATGAGGAAGGAATTCAGCCTTCTTGTATGCGGTGAGTCTTCATTGGATTTAATTCCCCATTCATTTCCCAGAGACATTTAGTAAAATCCTTATAAAAAAGAGTGTTACGACAAACCAAGATTCAGCTACAGCATATATTCAGAATCATGGCAGACCATAGAACATTTCACTTGAAACGGCAAGGGGGGATTCACTTCATTAGGCCTTCGTCCAATGCAGAGACTTAGGGCACTCGATAGGCTACATGCACAACTTTTTTACTTCCTGAAATTAGTAGGCTACAGCTTCTTTATTTCCTGTCCTACACTATTCACCTTATTCACCACGCCCACTTTTTCTCTCTTCCGCGTTCAACGCAAACGTATTTGTTCTTCCGGTTCAGCGCTAGTTGCCTACTGTGGCTAATATCAGCTGCTAGTTAGTTATGTTATATGGCAGTAAAATGCCACTGAATGACCAAATTGATATAACTTTTAACCATTTCGAGTAACATTGTTTCCATACGGATCACCAGCGTTAGGTTGTTGTTTATAACGTGGCTATTCATAACGTTTTCTATCTCGGATGCGTTATTTCGAATCGCACATAGGTTACGCCTCGCGCAAACTATGTGCGTTTCAGGACGCAACAGCCTCGACTCCACTAACGTCATCCTTAGAGCACAATATTCCTGGAATGCAAGTTTAACTAAACGGTTACATATCCTCTGCATTCTACATAAAATTAAGATATTACGGGTTGTTTTATTTTGTATGTTACATACGTATTGGCCAAGATATGTTACTTTATGGGGGAGTAATTCTGCCAGTTTAGATGCGGAGTGTGCGCAGCCATCTTGCCTGCGGAGTTTTTGGCAAGTCAAAACGGAAATACTATTACAAAATGACGTAATGCGGAAGCGTCCATGTGTGGGCAAAGAATAAGGTGAATAGAGGGTATGCACACCCACTGAAACACGCCCCCTCAATCAGGAACGAGTGTCAAAATGAGTGTCAAGTTCCTCCCTGAGCAGCAGGTGTCAGTTATCTAGGCTGATTACTGCATTCAAGCTCAGTCTTGCTGTGACTCAGTGGGCGTGACCCCACAGTGACTTCTGCCTCTGTGACATCACGTGCATACCCTCTATTGGATGAACTGATTAATCAGGTGTGCCTGATCATTGTTGTGACTGCAGCACACCTGTCATTAATCAGTTCAGTGATGACAGGAAATAAAGAAGCTCTACTAATTTCAGGAAGTAGCCCATTCACCTTACTGTATGTTGCACCGCCCACTTTTTATCTGAATTGTCAGACGCAATTACTGTAAACTATGAATGAAGTTTGGCAACATTCAGCAGCTACACTGCGGTGAGTGCGGCCAACTTCAGTTACATGCTCATAGCATTCCTGCAAGGAGTCGATGGCTGTACTCGGTCGGCATTTAACGTTAGTTACAAAAGCAGGTCGACCGTGTTTTCCCACTGCCAGTACAGTAGGGCTTGACAGATACTAACCCGACCGGTCACACAGCCAGCACTCCTCACTGCTTGTTAAAAATGTCCAAATAGGCGTTATTCTGATAAACTGGTCACCTATTTAGAATGTTACGTTCTCATCTGAAAAAATATTAAAACAGTTAGTTTTTTTGCTTGAAAACAATTAAGTGATAAAGTAAAAACTAAAGGTAGGAGTAATCTACTTCCGGGTCTAAAACGTAATAATGATTACAAAATGATGTTATGCAATAGCGTCCTGATATGGGCAAATAATAAGGTGAATAGACCGTTTTGACAGCAGCCATTTGACGTGTCACAACAGGATAAACACAGGTGTAACTAATAACATTGATGATGGTTCATTTACGGCGCATGCTGGCTCATTGGAATGGCACCTGACACCTGGATGGAAGGGAAGCATCATTACTGTTATTAGATACACCTGTGTTTAAACCTTATATTTACAGTCTATGGTTTAAACCTGCTAAAAATCTCCAGTATCCATCCGACCACTCTACCTCGCCTACTGTGTCCCACAATGCAAAGCGTTGGAACACTCACAGATTTTTCTTCTTATATTCACCCATTAATCCACAATGGAATTTTATCATTTCCTTTACAGCACTTAAGTACCAGCTGAGCGAAGCACAAATCACTTGACATTTTTCAAATCGGTCAAATTATGAAGCTACAGCATCAATTTAACCTCCTTTTCTAGTCGTTACTCACAAGTGTTTCGCAAAAACACTGAATTTGTAAATACTAACTCCGAGCGCCAGAGCGCACTCTGGCAACTGGTCGTTCGTGCCCTTCGGTTATTCAGACCTCTACACTCGGTGCAGCAGAGCGCACTCTGGGCACACAGCTAAAATGGCAGTCATAGCGAAATGCTCCAACTGTGGACCGTTAGTGCTAACTGCTAGCTAGTAGCCTAACATGCGTTTGCAAAACTTATTTTCATAGGCATATTGTTACAGAAGTATGTCTCATTATCTCTTACATTGTCATCCTCCTCACTGTGGAGGAAAGTTTTCCAAAAATACGCAGTTCAGTGAAACATATATTTTGTATGTATTTACTTGTAATCATCAACACGCATGAGTGAGGGGTTACTGTTGACATGGAAAAAGAGCTCAAGGGGTACTGTACATACATGAGACAAAAAAGGTTGGGAAGCACTGCTTTAGAGCGTAGTATTCTGTGCCCATCTTACCGAAACACATAATCGTGTGCGTTTATCTCCTTCCCCATGCCAGAGCCATTGAGGATCCCACCGTTGCCCACCACAGCACAGCGCACACAGCCGTCACCATCGCCTCTGGGGAGGAGCAGTGGCTCCTTCGGCTTTGGGATCAAATCCGAAACTGCCTTCACTTCTGCAAAGCCAAGCAAAACATAGAAATGAATACATAAACCCCAACCCTGGCACAAAGACCAGCAGTACCCTGCTTTTCACCATTAGGTGTCAGGCTTCACCACCGATTTAGGTGGGGTTTAGTTCCTCTTTAAATTAAAATACACTGCGCAGACACACAGTTTGAAGCCTCTCGCAACCCAGTCTCAAATATCTATTTTTAATAGGATATCACAGCTGACCATCACATTAATTACCAAATATGAGTTTAAAAAAACATTCACAAAACAGAGCTCAAATACAGCTAATCTGGCTGCTCAAATAATTTCTCAGGCCTGTGGGGGCGTGGCCACATCACATTTTAACTATATGAACATCGGATTCCTGTATGTGAACAGTATGGTCAGTCATGGTGCCAGCTTTCTCCTAATTATGATTAGATGGAGATTGTTGATGTCCTGAGATAACTCCGCCCACTTTACCTCTACTTTTTCAAATTGCAAAAAACAGCGAGTATACTTGAATTTTCATGTTTTGTTTACAGTTTTATACATTGAAGACCACAAATTACATATTTACAAGAAAACCATGGAATTGCCTTGCCTTCTCCGGGTGCTGGGAGCGGGGAGACCCTCTCTGAATGCCATCGCGCATGCGCGAGATTACCCCCACATACCGCTCGCATTCACTTTGCACTATACTCCCCACCACATCTCATCCTATCAACATGTGCAGTGGCTGATTCTAAAGTCTGAAACCAGGCTAATCCAAAAAACTACGGAATACTGCAATTTGCAGACACACACAACAAACGCACGCATGCATGCACGCACGCACGCACGCACACGCACACGCACACGCACACGCACACACACACACACACACACACACACACACACACACACACACACACACACACGTACCGTCGTAGATGTACTGCATGAAACCAAAGGGGTTGTTGAAATGGGAAAGTCTGTTCCACTCGCTCATGTTGAGATTGTCTTTGTGCATGAACAGAGGCACGTTGGGCATGAAAGCCTGCTTGAAGCTGGGATCCTCACTCTTCTGCAGAGACTGGGGACAGGTCTGACAGTGGCAAAGAAAATACAGTATAATACATGAATCTAACAGGCAAACATTGAGATTAGAAAATGTGTCATCATACACATTCTTTGGTTAAACCTGATTGTTTGAGAGAGCTCCATGCAGTGGAGAAAGAGAGGATGGGTCAATCAATCGTCACATAAATGCAGTTTGTTTCAATGACTGATTGAAGGAAGAGGCAGAGGTGAGGGTTACAGAGGCAGAGGGTTACAGAGGGTGAGGGTGACAGAGGCAGAGGGTTACAGAGGGTGAGGGTTACAGAGGGTGAGGGTGACATAGGGTGAGGGTTACAGAGGCAGAGGGTTACAGAGGGTGAGGGTTACAGAGGCAGAGGGTTACAGAGGGTGAAGGTTACAGAGGGTTACAGAGGGTGAGGGTTACAGAGGGTGAGGGTTACAGAGGGTGAGGGTAACAGAGCGTTACAGAGGCAGAGGGTTACAGAGGGTGAGGGTTACAGAGGCAGAGGGTTACAGAGGCAGAGGGTTACAGAGGGAAGCTGAAAAACAAATATAAGCAGGTCACACCACACAAGCACTTTGCCAGAAGATATCAGCCTTGTTTATTCCCTAGCCTCGGAATTCAACTACTCATTTGTTTCACTCAATCATAGTCTCCCATAAGGACCCCGTATTTTCACTGTGGGCTGCATTTGCAAAGGCCCTACTTTTACATACATGTAGCAATCACAATAAAACAGTACTTGCCTTAAACACAAGGTTATTGTCTACTGAACCGGGCTATTCGTGTTCTTAAATATTGTGTCGTTTCCAATTCTGAGCTATTTTTTGTCATACCAGAGGCTGTCTCTGCCTGTCTTTTCCATTGAAAATGGCCATTGTTGTTCTTCCGCTTCCCAGGGAAACAGCGCCCTCTCTGCTGTGGCTACAGGTGGAAACCCGTCATTACATCTGGAAGAACAGAAATCACAGCCTCTGGCATGACATAAATGGCTCGCAATTGGAAACTACGCAATATTTAAGAACATGAATAGCCCGACTTGATGGACAACCTTGTGTGTAAGGCAAGTACTGTTTTATTGTGATTGCTACATGTATGAAAAAGTAAGGCCTTTGCAAATGCAGCCCACAGTGAAAATACAGGGTCCTTGTGTGAGACTATGATTGAGTGAAACGAATGAGTAGTCGAATTCTGAGGCTACCCATTCCCATGTTTTAATGATACAAGGGTCTTGCTATCCACCTTATTTTTGAATGCCCCACTGTAAAAAATAATTGTGCGTACAAGGTCCGGTTTAACGTGACTTATTGTTGCAGCTTGCCATTTCCTAAATGGTATTCTACTTGATTTGAAAAGATGGCCACCTACACTCAGTCTCTTGTACCCTGGCTGAATTGAACATAACTTGGTCAATAAGTATGTAACATACAAAATAAACCAACCCGTAATATCTTAATTTTATGTAGAATGCAGAGGACATGTAACAGTTAAACTTGCATTCCAGGAATATTGTGCTCTTAAGATGGCGTTAGTGGCTCGAGTCTGTTTCGTCCTGAAACCCACATAGGTTGCGCCAGGCGTAACCTATGTGCGATTCGAAATAACGCATCCGAGATAGAAAACGTTATGAATATAGCCACGTTATAAACAACAAACTAACGCTGGTGATCCGTATGGAAACAGTGTTACTCGAAATGGTTAAAAGTTATATCAATTTGGTCATTCAGTGGCGTTTTACTGCCATGTAACATAACTAACTAGCGGCTAATATTAGCCACAGCAGGCGATTACCCATGAATGCACTGCGCTCTTAAAGGGATATTTTGATGAGATTTTTGCCAAGCTGGACCTGATTAGTGATTTGCTCCGTTCGCCCAGACGGGTGTCAAGCTGTCAGCAACAAGGCTGGGAGGATCACACCGGAAGAAGCACCCATCAGGCAGATCAGGCAAAAATGGCCGCCAAAAATAAGGTGGATAGTCTGCTTACTGTCTGTCTGGGTCGGGTATTCAGGTTATACACATCGTCAAAATCCCACTGAGGCAGCTTCTTAAAGTCCTTTCTGAAGAGGAGAGGCATGGGAGTCTCCTGGAGGGAACCTGCAGCTCCAGGTGGAGTGGTGCCGGCAATCTTGACCGGCTGACCAGTTGTCAGCTGAAGGTGCGTTTTCATGGCATCAGAGATGGCTTTGGTTTGGTTTGTCGCGTTCAGCACAGCAGCTGGGGTGTAGTTGTCGTTTTCATCTGAACTCTCTCTGTGTTCGGTTTCCCCTGAGATAAGAGTCCATCTGAATTGGAAACTTGACAGAGAGATGCACAATTTTAGTCAAATATCCTTTATTCTAAGCAACTGTACATGTCTGTAAACATGGGACTGATTGACTCAATGCTCAAAGACAATATTCATACCAGCATTGGCTATTTATTCACCATACAGTTGTCAGTTTCCAGTGTTCAACTGTATCTCAATGTCTTTTCACCTTACCCTTTTTACACAGTATTACAAAAATCTGTAGTCGATTTGAGGAGAGATGCGATGAGATGCCAACTCCTTTGAAATTAAGAAAACCAATCAAAAACCATACCTGATGTAACAACACTGACACCCCCCCCCCCCTTTATGGTACAAAGATATATAATTGAATGTCTGTGTGAGCCACTTATATGACATGTTTTTGTTGATGTAGTGTTGTGATGTGTGATGTGTGATTTCTTCTTGTTCCTTCATGTTGGATGTCTGAGCTTCACTGTGCAGAATGATGTCTGTGCAGAGTTTAACACTAGACAGATGTTTCCACAACACAGATGTGTTGCTTACTGTATTTACCTGCCTGGGAGTTGGGACAGTTGAGAAGACGGGAGAATAGAAATGTTAATTTTTTTTATAAGTTAGATAGACATTTTATTTGCCTAAATATAAAGTTCCTACCTACTAGCAGGTTTATCAGCGATAGGAATGGGGCTGATGGCAAGCCTACTGAGTCTATGGGTGACAGTCGGATTGGGCAGGCTTGCAATAGCCTTGTGTTGGTTATTTATTAGGCTATGTGTTGCTTGACTATATGGCTGTGTGTCTGTATGACAATGCTGTATGCATGGGAATGTCAAACTGTATTCATTTGTTTGAGCAAATTATTGGTATAATCCATGGCGCCGACGATGGTTTATGCAACAATAGCCTAATAGCATTTGTGCTGCTTGAATATCAGAAGGTGACTGTTTAATGATAACTCCATGACACTGTCCATGCGCTGTGTTGTTGTTGTTGTTGTTGTTGTTGTTGTTGTTGTGTGTGTGTGTGTGTGTGTGTGTGTGTGTGTGTGTTGTTTTTAGAGCTGGTGAGGCAGACATACACCTGTGCAGGAGTGCCCATGGGCCCAGAGGCCTATACGAAGCTAGTTTAATGCCTTATCCGAGTAAGTTTGAGTTTAAACCTGGTTTAGCCGTACTACAAAGCAAGTTAACTTTCAATCACCATGGCAACTGACGCTGCAAAGCTAACCTGGTCGCGACCAGGTTAGCTTCAGAGGATAAGATCAAAATCCATGAGAGACCCATATAATCGGCTCTCTGGAGTCACTCACCATTCATAAGATCGCCATATGAAAAATAGATTGCA
This sequence comes from Poromitra crassiceps, assembly GCF_964638095.1. Classification (NCBI taxonomy): domain Eukaryota; kingdom Metazoa; phylum Chordata; class Actinopteri; order Beryciformes; family Melamphaidae; genus Poromitra; species Poromitra crassiceps. The sequence goes on along the minus strand of NC_139633.1, from coordinate 834,346 downwards.
GTCAACTGAGAATAGAACAAGCAAAACATTCGTGGCTCTGTACGCTACATAATTAAATTAAGCCTACTTACCACTTTATGTCTTAACAGCTCAACGATGCGTGGAGAAATATGATCACTATTAATCACCGCGGCGCATATCATGAATGGACCCTCAAATGGAGTGAGGGTGATATTCTCCTACATGCCAGAAAAGCCTATACATATAATATAGATATGGGATAAATATGGATAGCCCCAATACTAAATATGCAGGCTATTCTTGCATCTTTCAGCTGGAACTGTGTCCTGTAGGCTGTATGCCAATATATGAGCAAAAATAGGCTAGTTTTTATCAATGATAACTATGCCCGCATCGTCTCAATTCAGTTCAGCAGTTTTCTCTTTTATAGTAGGCTATTAGGCTTTATACTAGGCTATTTTATATATGAATTATTCGATCAGTGCAACCACACACATGAGTGATAGAGATCATTATTCATTGAGCATGCGTTTCTAAATCTATGGTCTAAATAGGCTTACAGATTGTGGAAATGTATAGACTGAGATTACACATTTACATTTGTTGCTGCTGTATCAATGCAGCTGTATCAGACAGAAATCGCTGATCAAAGTAAATCAAATGACTGATCCTACTTTGATTGTTTATTGTAATAATTAAATTGGCTTATTTAGCTGCCTTTTTACTTTAGGTCTAACTTTAACCATTTTTTAAATTTACCGGTAATTAAAAAAAAAATTTTGTTTAAAGGAGGACTTACCCCCTAGATATGTATTAGAACAGTGATTTGAAAATACCTATTGAAAAAACCAAGAAATGACATATACTCTTGTCTATACTAGACTCTTTGGCTGTGTTAAGTCAAGATTTTTTTTCGGAAATCGACACCATTACAGTTTGCCTACTGCCCCAAAAATAATTTATTTGAGAGGGGCGATATCTTTATAAATATCATCAACTAGCCAACGCTGGTGGCCTGTATGGAAACAGAAAATCCTGAAATGGTTGATAGTTATATCAATTTGGCCATTCAGTGGCGAACTAGAAATTTAATTATTTTTGTCCCATTTTGTCCCATGTGTGTGTGCGTGGCTTGCATGTGGCTTGTCTAAACTTACGTTAAGAGCCTCGCTGCTCGCAGCACACAGCACACAGTGAGGACAAACCTCTCGCTCTGGGGTAACACAATGCGAGATTTCTCCACGTAGACAGAAATAGCTGGTGTGCGATTTAGAGAATACAGTCTGAGATTGGGTACAGGATTGAGGGAATCCCGCATCTGTTTGCGAAGGTGCGACTGGACAGGACGCTTTTCACAGACGGGCACAGTAGTCGGAGCGAGGCGAGTGTCTCTCAGGGCTACTCAGGGCAGAGCTGCAGATCTCTCCTCTTCCGCGCATTCAGTCTGTCCAAAATCATTACCGATATAATCTCAGTAGGAGGGATGCAGGGAAATATGATAGTAGCCGATGTGTTTAGAGAAGCTTTGTCACGTTGTCACGTCATAGTATAGCGTTATATTTTACATGTGCGCTAAACTGCGACCATATTTGTTTGCGGAAATATCAGACTGCTCTCTCTGCTGCTCTCAGAGCACAGAGAGCCCAGCTGCTGCTGGCCTGCTGCGCGCGCCCGCGGAGCTTGGGGCTCGTCCATGTAACAGTACGACTTGCCTGCCTGGGCTGGAGACAGAGTGCTTGCAACTTGGACTGATAATATAAACATCATCATTCGAGCTTATCCAGGTAAGATATCAATAAAGTAATGACACATTCAGCGGGAAACTAACTATAATTAAGACATGTGCCAACTTTGACGACGTTTGGTTCAGTATTTTAAGAGCAAACAGATTTTTTTTTACTTCAGTTAGAGCCCTCTGGAGCCTGATACTAAGTAAGGTTTTTCCATCTTGCCTAGTTGTATAGGCTTTGGAGATGCACCAGATGCACGCGCTAAACCCACCGTGACGTCAGGTTGTACCAAATATCCCATTCATTTGAGGGCACAAAAAAAAGCAGTCTTTGACCCTTAGAGGGCGCTTATGCCAGATATGCTGCTGAAAAATGATACAAATGGTAAAATGGCAACAGTTTGGTGTCAAATGTGGAAATTCTGACCAGAATTCTTCACACATCACCCCCAAAGTCATATATATTGGTTAAAAGCTGAAAAAAAGTGTTTTGGAGGTAAGTTCTCCTTTAAGTTAATCATCTTCCTTTATTTTATGTGCTACTTGTAAACCTTAAAAAAGAATTAGTAAAAAGTACCAACTATACAATTAAAAGTTATAGGATAAGATAAAAGTGCCATGAGTATTAACTAAGTTGCACCTGATTGTTTTATCTGTACCAGATAAAACGATACAATAACAGAACCAATACAAAGGATCATGAAAAAAAAACACAAAATAAACACAGCAGTAAAACGTACAAAACTACGAACTTCTAGTTCACCCAAAGACAAGATAGAACCGGACAAAAAAGTGCAACATAATTTACAAAATACCATGCGGGTCATGTAACAAAACATAGCCTACATTGGAGAAACAGGAAGAACATCAAAAGGAATGCGAAAAGGAAGCAGCAGGACGACTCACAAGAACACCAAAAGAAAAAGCAGAACAAGAAAACCTAAAGTCAGCAATATCAGACCACTGCAAAAGACACAATCATATCATGGACTGGGACCAGCAAGTCCAGATCATTGGATCGGAGATCAATAAACACAAACGCGGGATTAAGGAGGCCGTCGAAATCAGGAGGTGGGCCAACAGGGATGAGGGAGCATACATGCTCTCACACACCTGGGACTCTCTCAGGCCCGGTTTTACAGGGGTGCAAAAGCACGCATTGCACCCTTATTTTAATTGTCTGCATGCTCAGTTGAAAAGTTATTTATTATTATTATTATTATTATTATTATTATTTATTTTTTATAAATGCTGCAGCTGCACACTACTGTTTAAACTTGAATTATAATTGTTGTTTTTCTTTGTTCTTTGATGTGAATTTATGGCTTTTTGGCACCTACATGTAACCTTTTAAGGTTGAGATAATTGTATTATCATTATATGGTCCAAATATTTCAGTAAAGCACTTGAAACACTTGAAATATTCTTGCTTGGCTGGTATCATTCTACCTGAAATGATGGTATGCATTATTTTTAGTAAAATAACGTCAAATTTCTCGGGCGGCCAGATCTGTCAGATCTGCCAGGCCGGCCACGTCTGCTCCAAACAGCTGTTGACACGTCACAGCTGTCATTTGACGCTTCTGAGGAAGACTGCAGATGTCAGTGGAAACTGTCAAGGTAAAAAACATCTACCACGCATTTGTCTGTTTAAAAGAAACAAAAACTATCATTTGAGCCTTAACTGTATTTGACCGATCCTAGCTACTGGGCAGCTACAGTGCCTTTATTAAGGGCATTGGCAGAAGTGTCTGATACCTAACGTCCCTAACTTCTATGTCACCCATCCTCCATGCTGTCTTCGCCTCTATGAAGTTGTTTGTCTCCATAAGACCCCACCACAAATGAACACTGATTACAATCTTTCAACAACTTACTTGATCGTTTCTGATATATATTCCCATGACAGCATGTAAAGCGTGATGCAGACCGAGACCGCCAACAGGACAGGAAAAAATCTCCTGAAATGTTGAAACGCCATACCTCCAGAATTTTGTCTGTGGATCTGAACGCACTGAGATCTGTTGGAGAAATGAGTCTAAGTCCAGGTTGGCTCCAGTGTCATGGCCACGCCCTGCCACAGTCAACTCAACTGCATTCAGGAGCAGCTTTACATATGCCACACCTGCCACGCATGACAGCTGTGATCAGGTCGCTGTCTTTAACTCTTCATCCTCCTCTTAGCAAATCATGTCATAAATGCATAATATTTATTCCCTTTATTAGCTAATATAAATCGTCCTTTCTACAACTAAATGTGTCACAGATTGTTGATAGCCCTACGTAGCCTAATATTAAATTTCCTAATAAATGATCTCTAATAGACCTGATCTTGACCAATGCTCCACATACATTCTCAGCAGTGGGAGTATTTGATAATGATGTCAGTGATCACTGTGTCGTAGTAGCAACAATTAGAGAAACTAAGGTTGGAAAGGGTAAATCAATGATAAAAAGAGATACTAAACAGGTAAGTCAATGATAGAAAGAGATACTAAACAGGTCAATCAAGTGCTCCTGGGCCTGACCCCTGGAGGAAGGACAAGCCTGGATGGGATAAATGCAGAGACTGTGTTTCAACAGCCACCATCAGCATGGGTGTGTCACCGTGTGTGCCTGGCCGCATGCGTGTGTTGGGTGTGTTTGGTGACAAATAAAGATGGGTTTGTCCGTCCAGTTCTTCTAGTAAACACTTTGTTGAACAGGGGTTTCTGCATGATTTCTTTTTTTTATTTCTTATATAATTATATATATATATATATATATATATATATATATATATATAATTTTACAATTTGTAGCACATAGGGAACAAACAGGCTCAGACAAGAAAAACAACATACTGTACATACATTATCAACAACATTCCAACCAGCAGCGTCAAGTGCTCGTGTGCTTGTAAGAGTGTGTGGGATCCCACGGAAGAGGTCCATAAAGAGTCAGCCAGGCGAATCCCCCGTCACTCCTAACCTCATCTTAGTAGCCAGAAATGGGTCCCAAATGATTGAGAATTTATTTCTTCCACTCCTTCAGAATGAGTCTCTTGGCGACAGTCATCCTCTGCATCAGAGACTGTTGCACAGCCGTAGGGAGGGTCAGAGAAGATTCCTCTGCATCAGAGACTGTTGCACAGCCATAGGGAGGGGCAGAGAGGATTCATCCTCTGCATCAGAGTCTGTTGCACAGCTGTAGGGAGGGGCAGAGAGTAATCCTCTGCATCAGAGACTGTTGCACAGCCGTAGGGCAGAGAGTCATCCTCTGCATCAGAGACTGTTGCACAGCCATAGGGAGGGGCAGAGAGGATTCATCCTCTGCATCAGAGTCTGTTGCACAGCTGTAGGGAGGGGCAGAGAGGATTCATCCTCTGCATCAGAGACTGTTGCACAGCCGTAGGGAGGGGCAGAGAGGATTCATCCTCTGCATCAGAGTCTGTTGCACAGCCGTAGGGAGGGGCAGAGAGTCATCCTCTGCATCAGAGACTGTTGCACAGCTGTAGTGAGGGGCAGAGAGGATTCCTCTGCATCAGAGACTGTTGCACAGCCGTAGGGAGGGGCAGAGAGGATTCATCCTCTGCATCAGAGACTGTTGCACAGCCGTAGGGAGGGGCAGAGAGGATTCCGAGCAGCCGAAGATGGCGAGTTCTGCCTCCGGCTGAAGAGTTATTTTATAGGCCTTACAGCAGTGGTTCTCAAATTTTTTCACATGAAGGACCCCTAAACTGACAAAGATTAGACCACGGACCCCCATTTGATAGGATTTTGGCCCACGGTCCCCCATATGATAATAAGATTGATGCTTTTAGATGTTTTATTACAGAAAGTGTATAAAACCCATGACCAAAATAGCCATTGTGTTACGTATGAATGGAATTTTAGGGGAAATAAATTACCCCCCTTTTGCCTGGGGACCCCCTGGACCCCCCTCAAGGACCCCTGGCCGGACCCCCATTTGAGAACCACTGCCTTACAGTACCATCAAATATTTTGGCCCAGAATCCACATAGCAAAGGGCAAAACCAAAAAGCATGGGATAGTGTACCCTCCAACTATCACATAGTAGTGAGACAGAGGGGTAAATCTTGTGCAACCTAGACTTGGAGTAATGAAGACGGTGAGTGACTTTAAATTGGATCAGATGGTGTCTGCTGTTAATTGAGCAGAGTTGGACCACAGACAGACTCATGTCTCATAATTTCATACAGGACAACATCAAGATCCTCCTGCCACGCCTCCCTAATCCTCTCTGTGGGGGCCCTCATGCAATCATCAAACAGACACACAAACCTAGAAATAAGATGCCTGGAATGAGGGGGAGCTAAGAAAGCATTTTAAAAAGCATGTTAATTTGGGAGAACTACAAAGTCACGAATCTTGGATCGAACATACACTCTGAGGTGTAATGATCTGAGCCAGTGCGTGTTGGGCAATTCAAATTTCCTCCTCAGAAAATCAAAGGATGCGAAATGACCATCTATGCATAGGTCTCTGATGGAAACCAGCCACCTCTCACTCCAGACGTGGTAGTTCCTGTCTGACCATGGAGATAGAAAAGAATGATTAAAACAAACTCGTGTGAGGACTCAAAGCCCTTCTAACTTAGTTTAGAATTCTGACTGAATTTTTCACAACAAAACTTACATTTTGTAAAGTCCCATGCTGCTCCACCTTAGCAAATAGCATAGCTGGCAGAGAGGAGCCGGCGACAGAGCTGGCCTCCATTTTTAGCCACAGGGGGGTGCCACGAGTTAAACTGCCAGGAGTCCCTTGCCGCCAAATGATGTATGTAAATGTTACACACGAGAAAGAAAAAGGCTGTATGCTGCTGTATAGGACGAGTCAGCGTGACGTCATTTGCCACCCATAGTTAATAGTATGAGCTGTGCCAACAACGTTAACATCCCAAAACTATACATCACATCGCTTACAGTATATTTTGATATTCTGAGTGAGAGCAGAACTAGCCCGAGAGTCTGATGTATAATATATACATGTCGTGTCAAAGTTGTGTGAACTGTCGCAGTTCTCCAAATGCAAACAGAGTCAAGCCAGCTAGAGCAGACACTCACACCTCGCGCCACTTGGGCTCCATAGGGTTTGAACGCCGCTGCCACCCAGTGAGCGGCCCGTTCATCAAAATGCCGCTCGGCTGATCCCTCGCACTAAGCCTGGGCACAAAGACTAACAATGAAGAGCCTGCTGAATCCACTGAGAATCAGTGTTGGGCAAGTTATTCTTCCTTTGTTATTGTCATCTATAGTGGTTGGTTACTTATTTGCATAAAGAAAACAGTTTGATTAGGAAATGATTGTATAAACTATGTGCTTTGATTTAATAAAATGCAACTCAATTTGTAACTTGAGTTACTGACGAAGTAACTGGTAGGCTATAATATTACTGAAATCCTATAAGTAATAAGTTATATTACTGAGTTACTGCTAAAGTAATATATTACGTGTAATATGTTACTTTGTGACCAGTGAGAGGCAGCAGTGTGCCGTAAGGCATCTAGTCTGCCGGAAAACTATAAGAAGAAGAAGAAGAAGCACTGCGCTGCAGCGTCGGTCGGCGTGATGACGTCATCCGGGATCGCCGTGGTGTTGCCGGAAGGGCCCTGGAAGGGCCGCCACGCCGGTGGCATTGAGTGCTGGATGATGACGTTGTTGGTTGATTAAGTTAGCAACCAAACTTTTTGAAGTGATCACTGTGATGAAAGGGTACCTTGTTTTCACGGATGGCAACGTCCCGTTGTTGACGTTTGTCGTCAGCATGATGTGTGTGTGTGGATTGAGATGAGACTGGATTACCGTGAGTTTGGCCGCGTCGGCTAAACGGCGATGATTGCCTTGTGTGGCTACTAGATTGCTAGTAGTAGCGTTGGCACTGCTGTGGGTTTGAGCATACCGTTGGGAAGGAATGTGAATCTCCGAGCGAAGACGAGGCGGCAGGTCGAAACGACGGACCGGAGGCTCGTCGGCAGCATTGCATTGCAAGTGATATGAAACCTGTGTGGGTCCTCGCCGACGCCAAGCAAGTCGTTGCTGTCAGAGACGTGGAACTGGAACGTGGATTCCATGACAGTCAGGTAAGAGCTGAAGTTTCGTGTTATCTGTCTTGGAGTGAAACTCAGAATGAGTTTGGACTTGAGACGAGAGCGAGAAAGGATCTTGGTTTGAGGCGTATATGTAGGTGGAGCGAATGATTGAATCCGGGCAGAGCAAGGGATTGACTGATTGAATGAGTGGTTAGTTGTGACATGGCCTTGTTCCCGAACTTTAGTTATAATGGTATTATAACTTCATTTATCATTCTAGCCCCTTATACAAGAGAAACAAGGACTGGGCTAAGGCTACTGTAAAGTCAGGGTCTGAGGCTGATGGCTCCATTTTAGGCAGCAAAGAAGTTATTGTACACTGCAAATCAAAACCTCTAAATCTGAGGATAGATAGATAGATATGTTTTATTTATGTCGTGCACCACGGGGTGTCCAGCCTGTATGGGCTTACAAGACACAGACACAAGCAAGTTAGAAAAAAGTGTATCCATACATGTACAAAACAAGACAGAATCATAGAATCAAATCAACAACTTCTCCATGCAGTTTCCAGGCTCTCCCAATAAAACTGACCAAACTGAAGACTTCCTCTCTGAATAGCCATTACAAGTTACCGTCATCTCCTGACCAGAATAATTCAGGTTTCTTATTTTGCATTAACTGAAATAAAGGCAGTCTTGGTTCCTCGTATAACAAACAATGAAACAAAAATTGAAATGAATCAACACCCAGTTCACATACAAAGTCTCTCCTCCTCAGCAATAGAATTGAACCTGCTCACTTCAATTGCCAGAGGGAGGTATCAGGTCTCAACTGGGCACATAGAGATCTTCTGGATCTATCCAGGGGTAATGTAACGTAAGGTTCTGGACTATTTTTAATTTGGATATTATGTTCTGAGTTTTCCAACAACATGTAGCAAAACGTTTACTTCAACAGATATTGATGTGAACGGTGGCTGGCTGATGTTAGCGGTCTTTAACCCGGTCGCACATGCAGCCCTGCTCCTACACATGCGCACCAAGCTGTTTTTCCCAAGCATTATATTACTGTATGTACATTACCTTATATTATCTCTTTTCTTTTATTAATGTACTTGTTTTCCTTGGTACTGTTCTGCCAGTTGCTGCTGTGGCACCTGAATTTCCCCAAGTGGATAAAAAAGGTGGTATTTAATCATTATCCTCTTTGATAAAGCCTGATGATTTTAGCGTTGTGCAGCTTTTTCCATGCCTTCATTTCCATGATGTAGTCATGGTTGGCATAGAAGATTACTCTGGTTTTAACTTGTCTTTCCACATAGTAGTTGGAGTATTTAAGCCAGTCCTCTGTCATGAATCCATATGCATCCACCTGAGAGAGAGAGAGAGACCAAGATTAGATCGGACCAAATTGACTTGCTAAATTATAACGATCTAGTCTTTGACATTCAGTATATGAATACATTCCATACATGCACAGATTGTTTTATGTTGCTCATAGGCTTTTGTATCATTCACCATGGTAACCATATTAGGCAAATTAGGAGGCCTAATTTTTGACATCCTTAGTGCCGTGTCCATAGACTGTTTTTTTATTTTTTTTATAGTGAAGCGCTTTGGATCTCATGCTCAGAGCACTTCCAACGCACACAGACACACAAGGAGCTGACTCTGTAGTTCGTAGCTAACGTTAGCTAGGTAGCATACAAGGTAAATAGCAAGCTAACATCAACCCAACAAGATGATATAATTGATAATTCTCCCCCAAAGCCTCTCCTCCCCCGCTTTGTTGATCTTTTTAGTCCCGCCTCTTCCTCGATTTGCTTGTCAGTTGAAAAAAGTGACATTGACGAGCAGTGCTCTTCTGCAAAAGATGAAATATTTCCCAGAGCGCTCCGCCCAAAAACACTATCTGCAGAGAGCGCTAAATGGCAGGTGCATTGGTGGGAAGAGCAGCACTCCTAAGCGTCCTTACCATCGAGAATGAATTGCAGAAAGGCGCTGGCAGCTCAAAAAAAGCCAAGAAGAGAGTAATGTTATCTTACCACCTCACAGGTATGTAGAGCCAGGAAGAGAGTAATGTTATCTAATCTTACCACATCACAGGTATGTAGAGCCAGGAAGAGAGTAATGTTATCTTACCACATCACATGTATGTAGAGCCAGGAAGAGAGTAATGTTATCTTACCACATCACAGGTATGTAGAGCCAGGAAGAGAGTAATGTTATCTTACCACATCACAGGTATGTAGAGCCAGGAAGAGAGTAATGTTATCTCACCACATCACAGGTATGTAGAGCCAGGATGAGAGTAATGTTATCTTACCACATCACAGGTATGTAGAGCCAGGAAGAGAGTAATGTTAACTTACCACATCACAGGTATGTAGAGCCAGGAAGAGAGTAATGTTATCTTACCACATCACAGGTATGTAGAGCCAGGAAGAGAGTAATGTTATCTTACCACATCACAGGTATGTAGAGCCAGGAAGAGAGTCATGTTATCTTACCACATCACAGGTATGTAGAGCCAGGAAGAGAGTCATGTTATCTTACCACATCACAGGTATGTAGAGCCAGGAAGAGAGTAATGTTATCTTACCACATCACAGGTATGTAGAGCCAGGAAGAGAGTAATGTTATCTTACATCACAGGTATGTAGAGCCAGGAAGAGAGTAATGTTATCTTACCACATCACAGGTATGTATAGCCAGGAAGAGAGTAATGTTATCTTACCACATCACAGGTATGTAGAGTCAGGAAGAGAGTCATGTTATCTTACCACATCACAGGTATGTAGAACCAGGAAGAGAGTAATGTTATCTTACCACATCACAGGTCTGTATCGCCAGGAAGAGAGTAATGTGATGTTACCACATCACAGGTATGTAGAGCCAGGAAGAGAGTAATGTTATCTTACCACATCACAGGTATGTAGAACCAGGAAGAGAGTAATGTTATCTTACCACATCACAGGTCTGTATCGCCAGGAAGAGAGTAATGTTATGTTACCACATCACAGGTATGTAGAGCCAGGAAGAGAGTAATGTTATCTTACCACATCACAGGTATGTAGAGCCAGGAAGAGAGTAATGCTATCTTACCACATCACAGGTATGTAGAGCCAGGAAGAGAGTAATGTTATCTTACCACATCACAGGTATGTAGAGGCAGAGTAATGTTATCTTGCCACATCACAGGTATGTAGAGGCAGAGTAATGTTATCTTACCACATCACAGGTATGTAGAGCCAGGAAGAGAGTAATGTTACTGTATCTTACCACATCTAACCATCACCCCCTCCCCCCTGGCTCGCAACCTTGGTTTCATCCTGGACCCCACCGTCTCCTTCGATCCCCACGTCAGCTCCGTTGTAAAAACCTCATACTTCCATCTCCGCAATATTGCCAAAGTCAGACACTGCCTCTCCCCCCCTGCTGCTCAATCCCTCATTCATGCCTTCATCTCCTCCCGCCTCGACTACTGCAACTCCCTCCTCACCGGCATCACCTCCCGTTCCCTCCATAGACTCCAGATGGTTCAAAACTCAGCCGCCCGCCTGCTCACTCACACCCGGTCCCGCGATCACATCACCCCTGTCCTCCACTCTCTTCACTGGCTCCCCGTCAAGCAACGTATTGACTTCAAACTACTCCTCCTCACCTTCAAAGCCCTCCACAGCCTAGCCCCCCCCCTACCTGACTGACCTCCTCATCCCCCATCGCCCCTCACGTACACTCCGATCCTCTTCTACTGCCACCCTCATCATCCCCCCATCCATACTCAAAACCTTTGGTGACCGTGCTTTCTCCCGTGCCGCACCCCGACTTTGGAACTCCCTCCCCCAGACCATCCGAGACTCTCCCTCACTCCCCACTTTCAAAACCCGACTTAAAACCTACCTGTTCTCCCAAGCCTACAACCTCCCCTACCCCTGACCACCTCCTCCTAACCACCACCCTCCGCCTCCCCTCCCCCCCTCCTGTTCTCTTCCTCTCCTCTGCCTCTCCATACAACCTTGCCCTGAATCGCCACTGTTATTTGTACCTGTTACCTGTATCTGTTGCCTGTTGCCTGTTTCTTTTGCTTGTCTTTTGTTTACTGTTAAGCGTCTTTGGGTTCTGAAAAGCACTATATAAAATATATGAATTATTATTATTATTATTACATCACAGGTATGTAGAGCCAGGAAGAGAGTAATGTTATCTCACCACATCACAGGTATGTAGAGCCAGGAAGAGAGTGAACGCCCCATTGGTCGGTCTGCATATAGTCCAGCGTGTAGTATTGAGGAATGAAGACTTCAAGAACCTGTGAGCAATGAAAACACAAACACACACACAGACAGACAGACACACACACACACACACACACACACACACACACACACACACACACACACACACACACACACACACACACACACACACATTGAACAGCGTAATAGACACACATGTATGAGGCAGGTTTGCGTAGGATTAAAGGTGAAAGGAGGCTGACCTGTTGCGCACATATCTGAGAAAGTCTGGGTGCAGAACATAGAAGCGGCTCTCGTTAAAGTGTCCAGCGTAATATGTCCTCGCCCTGGAAGGTAAAGACAATACTCAGTAATCACCAGGCCAGTGTGGTGAAATGATGTGTGTGTGTGTGTGTGTGTGTGTGTGTGTGTGTGTGTGTGTGTGTGTGTGTGTGTGTGTGCGTGCGTGCGTGCGTGCGTGCGTGCGTGCGCGCGTGTGCATGTTCGTGTGTGTGTGTGTGTGTGTGTGTGTGTGTGTGTATGTATGTGTGTGTGTGTGTAGAATAGAGGTAGATGTTCACTGTTGGTTCTTGTATTGTCCACTGGGGACTCTCTGATTGTTGAGAAGCCCCTGCAGCCACTGGAAATCCCTCATCCCCTCAGGAATCATCACATGCTTTATACCCTGTGAGACGAAGAGGAGAGACAGGTTTAGCCGTCAGAGATGAGAAAAGTACACACATTACTTAAAGGAACACTCCGCCGATTTTGAAATGGCCAATTATTTTGCACATAATCTCACACATATCCGGAAAATGTCAACAGTTTTGCAGACATTCATTTAGTTTGACAGTTATTGAGAGTTAATTTCAATTAAGTCGTGGACCAGTGATGTCATTTGTGCGTGAATGACATCACTGGTCCACAACTGAACTCAAATCAACTCTGAATAACTGTCAAACTAAATGAATGTCTGCAAAACTGTTGACATTTTTCGGATATGTGTGAGATTATGTGCAAAATAATTTGCCATTGAAAATGGGCGGAGTGTTTCTTTAAGTAAAAGTAAAAAAAGAGAGTACAGGACATGTAATAAAGTATCAAAGTAAAAAGTATTTCTACCGGGTGTTCCTGTGCAAAGCTAACGAAACCTCACGTCATATTAATATAATTCAAAGATTAGTCAACTTAAAAGATCCCTGCCAAACATGTTTTAAGATGTATAAAGACTATACTTTGATCAATAACTTGCGTGATATGGTTTTTCTCAGAAGAATTTATATTATCTCATTAAAATCCTTGAAATGACATCTACTCCTCCCTCGTTATGCTAGATTGTTGATGTGATGTGACACACTAGAGAGAGAGAGAAATTATAACGTTCAGTCGTAAGTCATTTATAAGCCTTTAGTTAATGATGAACTAATCACTTACAAAACATGAATATACATTTGTAGCTGATTAATAAATGCTATGATAACAGATCACAAATGCGTGGTAAGTCATCTATAAACTTTTAGTAAATGTGTTCCTCACCTCACCTGTTATAAATTATGTGTAAATCATTTACAATTTACAAGGCTTTCTGCATCCCCTAATCTAAAGTGTAAACCATCACACATAAATGTGTTACATACAAGGGGGTAGCTCTGTGAAAATTGAAGCCAATGCGGAAGTGCACTTAAACCTGCATTATTTCGAATGGCCTGCAGGGGGCGACCCATTGGTCTGTAGACTTCTGTTTTTTGACGCCTCACATATGGCATTTTGGCCATTACCATCTTGGATATCGTGGTAGTCCAGGTGTTTCCCACACTGCACGGCCTGCTATTGGTCCGTGATCGGCGAGCTGTGTGATCAATGGACAAGTGACCTGTCAATCACGCCCCAAAACAGTCTGAATATAGTGATTGAGACCATGAACGCATTAGGAAAGTGTTTACTGAGGCCATACTTAAGGCTTCAAAACAGAAGTCCACAAACCAATGGGTCGCCACCATTGAGATAAATGGTCGCCACCTGCAGGCAAAGAGGACACTTCCGCATTGGCTTCAATTTTGACAGAGCTACCCCCTTGTATGTAACACATTTATGTGTGATGAATGCTTTACACTTTAGATTAGGGGATGCAGAAAGCCTTGTAAATGAATTGTAAATTATTTACACATCATTTACAACAGGTGAGGAACACTTAATTTACTAAAGGTTTATAGATGACACATTTGTATGAGTTAACATAGCATTTATTAATCATCTACAAATGTATATTCATGTTTTGTAAATGGTTAGTTCATCATTAACTAAAGGCTTATAAATGACTTACGACTGAACGTTATTATAAAGTGTTACCAAAAAAGGTAGATGAAAATTAATAATATACCAGATACTAGCATGTGCATTTTCATATCCCGACTAATATGCCCAATGAGTGATGGAATATTGCGAGAATTTACCATAGAAATCAAACTCAAATCAAACAAACTGCAAAACCGGAAACAGTCTATAACTTCAACAAATTGCATCATTCCATGGAAATTCAGAAAACAGAATTTAAACACACAGAATGACACGTCTCAGAGGGAGGGAAGCAGACTGGTGAAGGTATGAAGCGCGAACACACACACTTCTTTCTACACGGCATGGAGAGGTCATTACGCACATGTTTTATCTGCTGTTTACATCAAGGTTATGCTGCTCAGATATGACTCATAGCCTAATTCGACCAGAATAATATTGTTTTATAATAAACAGTGAAAATAATCACAGTCACAATTATTCTACCCTTTATCTAGAGCAAGGCATGACAATAAAAGATTACCTCTGTGTTATAGGCTAATTAAATAGATATTTAAAACATGCATTTTTGGCTACGGCCACTAGGGGATGTGTATTGCACTTAGGTAAAAAATAAGCTTAGCCCACAACAGACTACGGCTTTGTGTCAAGCAGCGTTGCCACTGACCACACATCGCCTTAGCTCGGGGTGTAGCGTTAGCGGAGCACGCTCACTCACTCTTACCCAACCTGGTCAGGATTAAACGAGGAACTATGGAGAGCAAGGGATCTCAGTCAGCACTGATACCGCATGCTAGCACGCTCAAGCTAATGTGCAAAGACACCCAGCAGCTTTGGAGGAACTACAGTACTTAAGTACAAATGCTTTGTTACTTCCCATCTCTGTTGGCAGTGTGTGCATGTGTGTGTGCGTTCGTGTGTGTGTGTGTGTGTGTGTATGTGCGTGCGTGCGTGCGTGCGTACCTCATCGTCTGGGACGTGTCTGTATCCGTAGCGTTTAAAAAAGTACAGCGACGCGGTGATGGAGTGGGCTGTGTGAACGTATACGGACGTTTTGTTCCCTACATCCTCCTCATAGCCCTCTATGGCCGCACCGTTCATCCTGCCGGAGAGAGTCAGAGCATCAAAATCAATCAATTTTATATTTATATAGTGCCAAATCATAACATCTCAAGGTGTTTTACAAATAGAGCAGGTAGAAGACCAGGCTCTTTATTTCAGACCCAACAGTTGAGACAATTCTCACATGCACTGACGATTTTACTGCAAGGTCATGTGGCAATTGAAACAAGTTTGGCAACGGCAGCAAGGAAAGATGGTAAATGGTAAATGGCCTGCATTTATATAGCGCTTTTATCCAAAGCGCTTTACAATCAGTAGGTACATTCACCCATTCATACACCGATGGCGGCAGGCTACCACGCAGGCAGTGGCGGCCGGCCACTAGAGGGCGCCAGGGCGCCGCCCCACCTACCCACATGAAGGAGGGGAAAATAAAACGTTATACTGTATATTTATAAAACGGCTCTCTCAAATCAAGCAATCTGATTGGTTCACAGCCATTGTATAATTCCAGTAACCGAGTTCAATAACCCATGGCCATGGGTTATTGGTTGCCATGGCAACTCTCTTACTAAGAGAGTAATAATAAGGCTTACCTCAAATGACAACGTAGAAAAAAAAATGGCGGAGACAGCTGTCAGATCCTTGTGAATCGATCTTCGCTTATAACTTTACTAATACTTCGCAGAAAATTATGTTTTGTACAAGAATAGATGCGGGCTAATGTCTTCTTTGCAAAAGAAAGGCTGTTAACCCCGCATTTAACTCCGCATTTAACCCCGTAACGTTAGTTGGTGTCAGCTTTGCAGAGAGCATTCAGCTTCTCAACAAGCGCTGAGAATGCAGCGCTGCGGCTCGAGCTGCCTGTCGGGGTTTCCAGAAAAATCTCAGCTATTCAGCAAGCGCCAGGATTGGCCAATGTCAACTTCAGTCTCCAGAACGATCCAATCAAATCACCCGCATGTTCTTGCGGTCCCGCCTTACAGTAGTGTTTCAACTGACTCTATCAGAATGACATGCCAGTCGGAGTCGGACTTATAGTATTATTATTATTATTATATTATCATACTTGGAAACCGTTTTATAAAAGCAATATAGCACTCGAGCAGCGTGTGTTGTGGATACATATATCGCTGATAAACTGTTATCCCACTCGGCCTGCGGCCTCGTGGGATAACAGTTTATCAGCGGGATATATTCACCACAACACACTTGCTCTCGTGATATATTGCTTAAATATACGGTATATAGAGATTTTTTTTAATGAGCAAGGTGAATATTAGATAGTGAGTATATAATCTGCAATAAATATGTAGATTCATAATGATCTACATGTGTACTGTTATGGGTCAACTATTTTCTGCCACGGACGCCGTCCGGGGACTTCCGAGAGAGAGAGAGAGAGAGAGAGAGAGAGAGAGAGAAACACTCACAGAGCTGCATTACATGCCAAATACACCCATATGTTCTGGTACTGTGAATAGGTCCAATTATATCATCTTTGTTTGTGGTGAAGAGCACCTCCCCTGTTACAATATGTTTGGTTTGGTCAATGGAGGACCTAGACATGGGCTGTATTCACAACCACCAACTACAGTACATACCAACCTACTACCAACGAACGGAGTGTGCAGCCAGTCAAACTGGATGCCTTTTCATCAAACTTGCTGAGCTGGTTTGAAACACTGAGCTATAATTAACTCATTATCCGCCATAATAAGCGTTATTTAAAAAAATTGCCTGTCACTCAAACGTGAAGGATTTTGTTTTCACCACGCACCACGCAACCTGCCCACAACACGTCCACAAGTCACTTGTCCTCAGGAATTAGTAATCCAGTTCCAAAACTCTTGACGCTGTGTAAATCTCAGCCGGTAGATTGCTTCTGACATACAGTAGGCTACACAGACAACCAGTCGCCCCCCCGCGCAAGACGAACGCGCGACCCGGCTCGCTTCTCTCAAAAGCGGGGTTATGGTAAAAGCTGTGCCCACGGGCGAATTTGACCGGAGGCGGAAGGGGAAACCAAATCATTATGGGGATCATAGTTGAGTATAACACTGGCCAGTTTCCGCCATCAAAGGCATTTATTTCGAGTCAGGAGCCGTGAAGATGACTTCATTTACAAAAATGCCTTTTCCTTTCTGGTCACAGAGTGGTGTTTTTGGTGAAAGCGACCTACATTCAGGTGTCGATAACTAAAGAAGGGATGAAGTTAGAATCTAACTTTCTTTTCCCTATGAAAGTCGAGGCTCTCTTCTCTCTTTTTGGATATTCAGTCTTTACGTAGTCATAGAAGAAAATATTCTGTGGGTCTTGGAAAATTAATGAAAATGATCAAAAACCCTGGCGGCTAGTGACTGGTGGCTAGTGACTTTTTCTGAAAAACTGTGGCGGCTAATGAGTTAAATATAGAGTGAGGATGGGGGAGAGCCCAGTAGGGTCGAAATCCTGCCAGATCAGTGATGCAGATTGTGCGCAGTAGCTCCGTTGAGTTAGAACCTCTGTGAGGTCCCCGCCCCTCTGAACTTTCTTATGTAGAGCTGCTGTTTCTAGATTTGCGCACAGAGCGTTGTGTATTTACAGTCTATCTCTGTAAATATGGCACTTTAAGTTCTAATACTTTTTTGTCTCGCTAAAAGTAACCAGGAAGATTCCCACTATGAGGTCAGTTTGTCAAAATGACGCGTGTACGGAAATCTGATTTTCGTTGTCGGAGATTGAGTTCCTATCAGACAGACAAGCCAGACCTCCGGGCTGCTCTCACTGAGCTATAAGGGGAAAATTATCCAATGAACTGATCTTTGCAGCTCTGTGTTGATTAGCGAATGTTTCCGTGGTATTTTGATTAACGCTATGATTTATTTCCTTTTGGAGCAAATGGTGGTTTAACAGATGAAATCTAACCTTGAAGATTTAGGCTACGTTGTTTACTGGTATAGTGGGTAGGGCAGCCAAGCCAAACGCTGCCTCTGAGTTTGGGGATAACTAATGTTAGCCAGGCTGCCTGGTCTCTTCTCTGTATATCCTTGCAACAGCTAAGAGAGGAGCTTGTAAAGAACATCCCCACAGTCAAAGCACTTCCCTGAGAGATCCATATAAAAACGTGTATACTTAATACCAAAAATAAAACCTCCAATGTCTGTTATACATGAGGCACACACACACACACACACACACACACACACACACACACACACACACACACACACACACACACACACACACACACACACACACACACACACACACACACACACACACACCTCTTACAACATCCATACCTGATTGGTTTCATTCCAAAATCAAGGTCAAGGACAGTGGTTTGTTGCATTCAGGACCAGTTTTACAGGTTCCACACCTGCCACGCATGACAGCTGTGATCAGGTCGCTGTCTTTAACTCTTCATCCTCCTCTTAGCAAATCAAGTCATAAATGTATCATATGTATTGTCTTTATTAGTAGCTAATAGAAATCATCCTTTCTACAACTAAATGTGTCTCAAACTAAAGACATGATAATCAGCTATAGAAAGACTCCTCCTAGTCCGTACTAACCAGCATCAAAAGGACTGACATTGAGCTTGTGGACAGCTACAGTATGCTGTAAATACTTGGGTGTTGTTCTTGACAGCTGTAAATGAGTCCTTCTCATCCTTGTCACATCTTTGATCTCAACTTGAGTACAAGGAAACTCAGCGACCTAAACTGGGACTGGCTAACTCGCAAATCGGATTTAAAAAACCTCTGTGTCTCGCTGAATGTTACCCAGATTGTGGATAGCCCTACTCCACCTAATATTAAAATAATAGACCTGGGGCCCTATCTTGGTACAGGCGACATCCCCTTTTTGCGCTTGCGCAATCATAACAGGCATGCGCTAGTGCACGCCCCCAATTTGCAATGCGCTTAAACGAGCACAAAACAAGCGCAAACGCAAAATTATAGTTTTTGCGACGATAGGGCCCCACATGTTCAAAAGAGATCTTTCACTTATGGTCCAGATAGACTCAAATAAAAATCAATTACAAAAGTGATTCTCCAATGTGTTTTCCGGGAGACATTATAAGTAGCTCCACACCCATGCATTTCAATACATTTCTATGGGTTTCTTCATAATTCTTTCTGCACACATGATCTAGGCTGTGACAATCGACAGGAGATTAACACATACACAAAGTGGTAGAGATTTTGAGTTGATGTTAAAATATAAATTGTATTGATTTTGGAATTCCTATATATTAATACTTTAATTTTGATGATTTATGATGAATGACCCAATGGCCCACCCCCCATCCCCTCTCACTGTGTGTTTCGAGCCGCCCATACTGTCTATGTGAAAATAGTCGCCAAATACCCAACCAAAAGTGACACATTTTTGAATATCTTCCTTTAATGTCGATACATGGGATCGCTCGGGCAGCATGTTGAAACACACACAAAAAAAATATATATATATTTATATATATATTATATTTATATATATATATATATATATATTTTTTTTTAATTTTCAAAAATATATATATATATTTTTTTTTATATATATATATTATAGCTATAGTATAAGTTATAGACAGCATGTTGTGTATATTTTATCCTTTTTCTTAACTCAAGTTATATATATATAGTTCTATTTGTGTTTTTGTATTTCTAGTTATTTATTAAATTCCCAGTGATGTTTACTTTTTCATTGCGTTGATGCCAATTTGGACAATAAAATGTATTGATAAGCTGTAAAATATCCTGCCTACATTACCTCAAGTCATGTCAACTCATATCTTCGTCAAGTGTTTGATATTTGAGGGACCATTGCAAAAGAAATTGTGTAATATGATGTGTATATATAATATAAGAATATTGGCCGATATATTGATATCCGATTTTTTTTACTCCCTAATATCGGTATCGGCATCGGCCTCAAAAACCCAGTATCGGGCTCTAGTACATAAGACAAAAAAGTTTGGGAAGCACTGCTTTAGAGCGTAGTATTCTGTGCCCATCTTACCGAAACACATAATCGTGTGCGTTTATCTCCTTCCCCATGCCAGAGCCATTGAGGATCCCACCGTTGCCCACCACAGCACAGCGCACACAGCCGTCACCTGTGAGCAGTGGCTCCTTCGGCTTTGGGATCAAATCCACAGCTGCCTTCACTTCTGCAAAGCCACGCAAAACATAGAAATTAATACATAAACCCCAACCCTGGCACAAAGACCAGCAGTACCCTGCTTTTCACCATTAGGTGTCAGGCTTCACCACCGATTTAGGTGTGGTTTAGTTCCTCTTTAAATAAAAATACACTGCACAGACACACAGTTTGAAGCCTCTAGCAACCCAGTCTCAAATATCTATTTTTAATAGGATATCACAGCTGACCATGACATTAATTACCCATGCAAATATGAGTTTAAAAAAACATTCACGACTATCATAAAATGGCACAAATACAGTTAATCTGGCTGCTCAAATCATTTCTCAGGCCTGTGGGGGCGTGGCCACATCACATTTTAACTATATGAACATCGGATTCCTGTATATGAACAGTATGGTCAGTCATGGTTCACCCTCAATGTTTATGTCCATGCTGCATCCCCATGAAGCCAGCTTTCTACTAATTATGATTGGTTGGAGAATGTTGATGTCGAGATAACTCCGCCCCCTTTACCTCTACTTTTTCAAATTGCAAAAAAACAAAAAAGCGTGTTGATTTTTTTTGAAAGACCGGAGTATATTTAAATTTTCATGTTCTCTTTTTTTTCTCGAGATCTGGCTCTGAATGACATCGCGCATGCGTGGGAATTACCCCCACATACCTCTCCCATTCACTTTGCACTATGCAACTCATCCCCACCACATCTCATCCTATCAACATGTGCAGTGGCTGATTCTAAAGTCTGAATCCAGGCTAATCCAAATGAAAATGACAAACATCAGAGCAGAGACCACTGATTGTGGGGGCAGGGGCGGAGTGACCTTATCAGCCCACGGGGGGGGGGCGAAGCTCTTAGGGGGCCCCCCCCATCCCATTTTTTTTTTTTTCAATTAAGGCCGGCGGCAAAGAAAAAATTGCCTTTTTTGCATGTTTGAATCTGTTTTAGCCATATTTAGTGGAATATCTCATTTTAAAAACACCAATGTTATTGTCTATTGATTGAATTGCTCTCACACTCAGGCCTGGCCTGGCCTGGCATGCAAAAAAAAAAGAAGAAAAAAAAATTGGATGGGAGTGGGCCTGGGGCGGGCGCACCCTCTGCCCCGGTGTACGCTCCGCTACTGTGTGGGGGGCTTAGTATCACTACCAATACTGCAATTTGCAGACACACACACACACACACACACACACACACACACACACACACACACCCTACCGTCGTGGCTGAACTCCATGAAACCAAAGGGGTTGTTGAAATGGGAAAGTCTGTTCCACTCGCTCATGTTGAGATTGTCTTTGTGCATGAACAGAGGCACGTTGGGGATGAAAGCCTGCTTGAAGCTGGGATCCTCAGTCTTCTGCAGAGACTGGGGACAGGTCTGACAGTGGCAAAGAAAATACTACATGAATCGAAAAGAGACGGGACAGGTCTGACGGTGTCAAAGAAAATACTATGAATCTAACTAAAATGATCTAATGTTGAAATTAGAAAATGTGTCATCATACTCATTTTTTGGTTAAACCTATATTGATTGTTTGAGAGAGCTCCATGCAGTGGAGAAAGAGAGGATGGGTCAATCGTCACATAAATGCAGTTTGTTTCAGTGACTGATTGAAGGAAGAGGCAGAGGTGAGGGTTACAGAGGCAGAGGGTTACAGAGGGTGAGGGTTACAGAGGGTGGTGAGGGTTACAGAGGCAGAGGGTTACAGAGGGTGAGGGTTACAGAGGGTTACAGAGGCAGAGGGTTACAGAGGCAGAGGGTGAGGGTTACAGAGGGTGAGGGTTACAGAGGCAGAGGGTTACAGAGGCAGAGGGTTACAGAGGCAGAGGGTTACAGAGGACAGCTGAAAAACAAATATAAGCAGGTCACACCACACAAGCACTTTGCCAGAAGATATCGGCCGTTTATTCCCTAGTCTCGGAATTCAACTCCTCATTTGTTTCACTCAATCATAGTCTCACATAAGGACCTTGTATTTTCACTGTGTGCTGCATTTGCAAAGGCCCTACTTTTACATACATGTAGCAATCACAATAAAACAGTACTTGCCTTAAACACAAGGTTGTTGTCTACTCAACCGGGCTGTTCGTGTTCTTAAATATTGTGAAGTTTCCAATATCTGATCTATCCAGAGGCTGTCTCTGCCTGTCTTTTCCTTTGAAAATTGCCATTGTTGTTCTTCCGCTTCCCAGGGAAACAGCGCCCTCTCTGCTGTGGCTACAGGTGGAAACCAGTCATTACACATCTGGAAGGACAGAAATTACAGCCTCTGGCATGACATAAATGGCTCAGAATTGGAAACTACGCAATATTTAAGAACATGAATAGCCCGACTTGATGGACAACCTTGTGTGTAAGGCAAGTACTGTTTTATTGTGATTACTACATGTATGAAAAAGTAGGGCCTTTGCGAATGCAGCCCACAGTGAAAATACAGGGTCCTTGCGTGAGACTATGATTGAGTGAAACGAATGAGTAGTCAAATTCTGAGGCTACCCATTCCCATGTTTTAATGCTACAAGGGTCTTGCTATAGTCTGCTTACTGTCTGTCTGGGTTGGATATCCAGGTTATACACATCTTCAAAATCCCACTGAGGCAGCTTCTTAAAGTCCTTTTTAAAGAGGAGAGGCATGGGAGTCTCCTGGAGGGAACCTGCAGCTCCAGGTGGAGTGGTGCTGTTTTTGAAGAGGAGAGGCATGGCAGTCTCCTGGAGGGAACCTACAGCTCCAGGTGGAGTGGTGCTGTCCATCTTGACCGGTTGACCAGTTTCTCTGAGCTCACTGAAAAGGCAATTTTCAACCAACATGATTTGACATCATGAATCCTGGAGCCAATCACTATGCAGTATTCAGAAGTTAAAGCCCCAACACATTCTCACTCCCAACTATTCATATACTGCAGATCCGTCAGGAACCCTTCTTGTCATCAAGTCATGAGTTGGGAGTGAGAATGTGTTGAACGCCTGTGGGGCGGGGGGGGGGCATCGAAAAAACTAGGTTCCGACCTGTAGAAATTTAATTTAAAGGATGGGTTTTCCGTGGGGAATATGAATATATATTAAATCTCACGCCCCTAAGGTTTTCGAATCCGTTGAAATTTTTGAAATTGGATATTCACTGCCAGAGATATCAAGCATCTCTCACATATTTTTTGGGCCAGCCGACGCGTTTCGCGTCATCTGGCCTAAGTCCGCCTTGCGGAAGTCGTGCACCTATGAACTACAACTGTTGTTGGCCATGGTCCCGCCTCTAGAGGTCCTCCACGCCCCTTCAGAGGCCTTGACCAAAACAAAAACGCAGCCATCTTGTCAACCGCCTAGCCTGCTGTAGCTAATATTAGCTTCCCATAGTTCCTTGCAAAGAGACCATTATCTCGGGAACGGAAGCACTAATCGACACGGGACTGGCGGCATTGGAAAGCTCGTCAAATTTTACATCTAGTTGTAGGTGGGTTGAAGTAACGAAATCAACGCTGAGCAATGTACCCGTTTTTACACATTTTTACAGAAAATAGTTACAACATCAGATGCGCGTAACTCCTACGAAAATGCCTTAAAATGCATGAAATTTTTTTTATGAAGACATCTCCCGACATATATACTACCGTTTACATTTGGTGCAATTTGGAGGCAATTTTATTTTCGATTTATTTCTTGTTCTTTGTATATTTCATTGTCGAAGCCTTCTTCTTCTTCTTCTTTGAGTTTTATGGCGGTTGGCAAACATATATGTGCATTACCGCCACCTACTGGAGTTTGATATCAGCCAAATGCCTGAGGGGTGGGCATAAAAACGAAGGCCACGCGAGCCCAGTGCATTGTGGGAAATGTAGTATTTCGAGTCCCCGCACCCGCACCTCCCCCCCACCACCCCCCCCCACACACAGAGTGGATTTCGGTTGATATCTCTGTGAGTAAACCTCCAATTTCAAAAATTTCAACGGATTCGAAAACCTTAGGGGCGTGAGATTTAATATATATTCATATTCCCCACGGAAAACCCATCCTTTAATGGTCATCCACAGCTCCGCTTTGTCCGATTTGACATCATAGCCACATCAAAATGATGACTTGTATCGTTAAATGGTAATCACAGAATTATTATAAAGACGTTTAATGTTTTAACACAATATTTGACGTCTCAATTATGTAATGTTAACGTTAATATGTGTTTGTGTCATCTATGTTTCACTCTGATTAGAGCAATATGTGAAATTCAGCATTCAGTTAGCATTGTTAGCTAGTAGGTAGCTACAACCTATTCAGCTTTCAAGGGGCGTTACGTGCTGCCGGGAACGCCCACCTGGCGGTCAAAAAACAACAACTGCCGAGTCGACTAGTTTCTCACGCTGTGTTTGTTCAGCCGTTTGTACACACGTCTTTGCGGCCAACATTTCATCAAAGGTAAGCTCAAGTAACGTTACAATAATGATTAAAATACCCCGTTAACGTTACTTGAGCTTACCTTTGATGAAATGTTGGCCGCAAAAACGTGTGTACTTTGATGGTAGAAAAAAAGCCATTTGCCCTCCCCAGCGACTGAACCACGTCTAATCGCACAAATCCACAACCTCCTCCTGTCTGAGTTTTCTTTCTCCGACGGCATTCTGTAAAAGCACAAGCCAGGCGTGTCTCCTCGTCGGTTAGTGCAACCGATAGCACAACAGGTATCCGACATTTTGGCTGAACAAACACAGCGTGAGAAACTAGTCGACTCGGCGGGTTTTTTTTTTGACCGCCAGGTGGGCGTTCCCGGCAGCACGTAACGCCCCTTGAAAGCTATGAATTGGCAGCAGAGTCGCATATCTCCATATTTCATACAATGATGCTGGAAATAATATGAAGTTCAATCACATCATACAGGCCAAAAGCAACACAGTTGCAGCTGCAAAATGCAGGAGTAGCCTAGATATGAATCATCAGGTGATCCCATATTAAATTGCTTAGATAGTAGTAGGCTATTCTGACATGTATGACTATGTCCAACCCAACGTCAGCCTCAGCTCCGTTGCGCACACGGCACTGTGCGCTTTGGAGACGTTTATGTAACCTTTTTATGCCGGTTTAGTGATATTTCTCCACTCACCATTCAGCTGCAATCGATCGGCGGGGTCAAACAATGTATCTAGCCTACTTGAGAGCACAAAAATTAATATATAAAAACATATTCCAAAGTGGTAAGTAGGGCTTAACTTAAATGTAGCCTGCAAAAAGTGCAAGGCTAATCAGTCCTCAATTAATTCAACAGGAGCCATTTTTTTTCTTTCTTTTGAATGCAATGTATTTTTCATATGGGAATGGCGACTCGCTGTTTCCAGAGAGCTGATTGGTAAGCAGGTGGCCTTTCATGGGTTTTGATCTTATCCTCTGAACTTAACCTGCTACAAAGCAGGTTAGCCGTAGAGCATAAGTTTCTATGGTGATCTATCTCGGTAAGAAGTTAACTAGCGTCGTGGTACGGCAAACCTAGGGTTAAACCTGAAGTTACCTCGCTAAGCCACTAATCTTGCTTCGTGGTACACCCTACAGTACACCCTACTGATGTTTGTACAGGTGAGCTTGTATTTACATGGCTGGAAATTAGTACTGAACAAACAATGGCTCAAATTAAACAATGAATCATGCTATATCTGGTTAACACAGAGTCCACTAACAGGCATACAGCTCAGTTCCTGCAGCATATCTAAACAGGCCACCTGCCTAAGAAATACTTTTCTATTAATAAAGGGGGTCACACATTATGGCTCCATGACAGTTATGTATATTTACATTTCAGAATCAGAAGAATCAGAATCACTTTATTAATCCCCGAGGGGAAATTGAGTCATGGTACAGTTGCTCACACTCAGATAGGGAAGAATATAAACATGGAGACATTATACAAAGCATAGGAATATAAACTAGAACGACCGAGGGCCAGACATACACCTGTGAGTGCAGGAGTGCCCAGGTGAAGCCTACCCACTCTCACAGTCAGCAAGCTGGAGAGCCAGACAGACAGAGCCAGTGGGCCAGTTGGCAATTTTGGAGCTTAACAATAGAACTCCAGTTCTCATTGTTGTGCACCAGAATCGCTAACCTGACTCTCTTCAGGAGGTGTGTTCTATTTTTGTCTAATCCTACTTTGGTTGTTTATTGTAATAATTAAATTGGCTTATTTATCTGCCTTTTTACTTTAGGTCTAACTTTAACTATTTTTAAGTTAATCATCTTCCTTTATTTTAGGTGCTACTTGTAAACCTTTTCCCCTTTTTTATTTTATTTTATTTTTGAAATAAAAATTATTTATTTATAAATCCATCCTTGGGCTCCTTTGTCCCTTCCATCACCCCCTGGATACATTTTGGAAAATTGAGCATGAGCAGAGGTTTGATAACTATACATTTAAAAGTTAGGATAAGATAAAAGTGCCATAATTAGCATAGGTTAAGTTGCACTTGATTGTTGTATCTGTATGCAATGGGGAGCTATAGGCTACAGTACCTTTATTAAGGGCATTGGCAGAAGTGTCTGATACCTAACATCCCTAACTTACATGTCACCCACCCTCCATGCTGTCTTCGTCTCTATCAAGTTGTTTGTCTCCATAAGACCCCACCACAAATGAACACTGAATCTTTCAACAACTTACTTGATCCTTTGTGATATATATTCCCATGACAGCATGTAAAGCGTGATGCAGACCGAGACCGCCAACAGGACAGGGAAAATTCTTCTGAAATGTTGAAACGCCATACCTCCAGATCATTTGTCCGTGGACCTGAACCCATCAAGTTATGTTGGAGAAATGAGTCTAAAGTCCAGGTCGGCTCCAGTATCATGTCCCCACCCTGCCACAGTCAAATTCATACGCAGGTAAAAATAACACAAGCCTACAACACACATACACACCTCATACACCATCCATACCTGACTGGATTTATTCCAAAATCAATCCAATGATTGATACATACAGGACCAGCTTTACAGATGCCACACTTGCCACGGGTGACAGCTGTCATCTGTGTGCAGGTCGCTGTCTTTATAACTCTTTATAACTCCTCCTCTTAGCAAATCGTGTCATAAATCCATTTATTGCCTTTAACGTCCAAACTCGACAATAGCGAGCACACTCAAGACTAATGTTCAACTTCGGTGCCGGGCCAAGGTGTTGTGTACCAGAATCGCTAACTTGACTCTCTTCTAGAGGGTGTTAGTTCTATTTTTGTCTAATCCTACTTTGGTTGTTTTATTGTAATAATTAAATTGGCTGATTTATCTGCCTTTTTACTTTAGGTCTAACTTGAACTATTTTTGTTTAAGTTAATCATCTAAATGATTAAATTAATTTCTAAATTCATCTTAAATTATCTCTAATAGACCTGATCTTGATCAATGCTCCACATAAATTCTCAGCAGTGGGAGTATTTGCTAATGATGTCAGTGATCACTGTGTCGTAGTAGCAACAATTAGAGAAACTAAGGTTGGAAAGGGTAAATCAATGATAGAAAGAGATACTAAGCACTGCTCCTGGGCCTGACCCCTGGAGGAAGGACAAGCCTGGATGGGATAAATGCAGAGACTGTTTCACCAGCCACCGTCAGCATGGGTGTGTGTGTGTGTTGGGTGTGTTCGTGTGACAAATAAAGACGGGTTTGTCCGTCCAGTTCTTCTTCTTCTTCGTCTTCTTCTTCTTCTGTTCTACTACTAAACACTTTGTTGAACAGGGGTTTTTGCATGATTTGTTTTTCTTTGACTGGGATCCAATTTATTTGATTGACAATGTTGAAACTGCATGGTCAGATATTGTTCTCATGGTTTTAAGAACATGATAGATAAACATGCTCGTCTGTCTGCGTAGATACAGGGTGAAGGGCCGAGATAACCGCTGGTTTAGTGCAGAGTTATCTAGACTCTTACACAAGAGAAACAAGGCCTGGGCTAAGACTAAAGTCAGGGTCTGAGGCTGACTGGCTCCATTTTAGGCAGCAAAGAAGTTATTGTACATATATACAATCAAATCAAAACCTCTAAATCTAAGATAGACAGACAGACAGACAGATATGTTTTATTTATGTCGTGCACCACGGGGTGTCCAGCCTGTATGGCAGGGATGTCAAAGATACGGCCCGCGGGCCGGCTCAGGTTTCATCCGGCCCGCGAGATGTTTTGGAATATTAAAAAAAAAAAAAAAATGTATAATAATAATTATTATTAAATTCGCACCCCATTATCATGAACTACGTGTGGCTAATAAGCAAGCTAAGAGTTCATTCATAAGTTAATTAACCTGCACTACAAGGTAGTATGTCAGTAGGTCATCAGGTGTAAACAAAGCCGCCATGATGCCACGCTGGAATTGAATCGCGCATTCGGCCAAAAAACAAAGGAATCAACAAGATGCTGTCGAAAAAGAGAAAGGTTGACACGGAATGCAGGCAGTTTCAAGAGAAATGGAAAGAGCAGTATTTATTTTGTGAAGTAAATGGGTAAATGAGTCGAATTAATTTTAGTAAAAAAAAAAATCCGGCCCCCATGAGGTCTCAGTTGAACAAATCCGGCCCTCTACCTAATATGAGTCTGACACCCCTGCTGGGCTTACAAGACACAGACACAAGCAAGTTAGAAAAAGTTCATCCATACATGTACAAAACTATCATATAATCAAATCAACAACTTCTCCATGCAGTTTCCAGGCTCTCCCAGTAAAACTGACCAAACTGAAGACTTCCTCTCTGAATAGCCATTACAAGTTACTGTCATCTCCTGACCAGAATAATTCAGGTTTCCTATTTTGCATTAACTGAAATAAAGGCAGTCTTGGTTCCTCCTATAACGAACAATGAAACAAAAATTTAAATTAATCTTCCACAACACCCAGTTCACATACAGTACAAAGACTCTCCTCCTCAGCAATAGAATTGAACCTGCCCACCTCAATTGCCAGGCCAGGGAGGTATCAGTTCTCAACTGGGCACATAGAGATCTTCTGGATCTATCCAGGGGTAATGTAACGTAAGGTTCTGGACTATGTTTTAATTTGGATATTATGTTCTGAGTTTTTCAACAACATGTAGCAAAATGTTTACTTCAACAGAAACGGTGGTGTGTTGAGTCATGATGTTCAACCCGGAAACTGTGGCAAAACGGTGCACACCGTTTTCAGATTGAACAAGTCTCTCTCCTTCATCATGCCGTTCTTCTTTAAAAGAGCAGATGTGGTTAATAAGTGATGATAGGCTGCTCAATCTTTACAGTACAGCTGTTAAAAGTTAAAATACTTTAAAACACATGTGCACCTTGCTCCATGTTTTACCCAAGTATTATATTACTGTATATACATTACTTTATATTACCTATTTTCTTTGATTAACACCCCATACTTTTTTTCATATATATATACACGGGGAGTGTCACTGAGAGCAATGCTCTTTTTTTCAGGAGCGCCCTGTTCCCATTCACACACACATTCACACCTGGAAGCTGACCAGTACAACCACAGGCTGATCTGTTGGCCACTGAGCTCCACTGGAGCAGTTGGGGTTAAGGGCCTTGCTCAAGGGCACCACAGTGGTGGTAATGAGGGAGGGGCAAGCGCTGCCTTTTCACTTTCCCCACCCAGATTTATCCTGCCGGGCCCGGGGTTTGAACCGACGACCTTCCGGTCACAAGCTCGCTTCTCTATCCATTGGGCCAACACTGCCTGCACTTGTTTTCCTGGGTACTGTTCTGCCAGTTGCTGCTGTGGCACCTGAATTTCCCCAAGTGGATAAAAAGGTGACATCTTATCATTATCCTCTTTGATAAAGCCTGATGATTTTAGCGTTGTGCAGCTTTTTCCATGTCTTCATTTCCATGATGTAGTCATGGTTGGAGTAGAAGATTACTCTGGTTTTAGCATGTTTTTCCACATAGTAGTTGGAGTATTTCTGCCAGTCCTCTGTCATGAATCCATATGCATCAACCTGAGAGAGAGAGAGAGAGAGAGAGAGAGAGAGAGAGAGAGAGAGAGAGAGAGAGAGAGAGACCAAGATTAGATCGGACCAAATTGACTTGCTAAATTATAATGATCTAGTCTTTGACATTCAGTATATGAATACATTCCATACATGCACAGATTGTTTTATGTTGCTCATAGGCTTTTGTATCATTCACCATGGTGACCATATTAGGCAAATTAGGAGGCTTAATTTTTGACATCCTTAGTGCCGTGTCCATAGACAGTGTTTTTCCCCCCATAGTGCAGCGCTTTGGATCTCAATGCTCAGAGCACTTCCAACGCACCACAGACAAACACAAAGCTGACTCTGTAGTTCGTAGCTAACGTTAGCTAGCTAGCATACAAGGTAAATAGCAAGCTAACATCAACCCAACAAGATGATATAATTAATAATTTAATGTGCAAGTAAGTCAATCAATTTCAAGTTATCCGGGTCTTCTAGTAAATTCGGCGTGCAAATGGTCCACCAAGCAGCGCTATTTTTTCGTATTATATTGTTTCATGATGCATAGCCTGCTATTTTGCTAATAAAAACGGCAACCTTAAACTCCCACATTTTTCAACTGAATTTGGCCTGTATATCCACAGATGACAGCAAGCTCATTTTTAAAGCTAGACTAGAGTGATGATCTTTATACCATATGAAAGTAAAAGAAATAAGGAATAATTTGCGACCAAGCATGTCAACCCATCATGTCGGGAAGGGGGGGTAACTATGCTTCAAAGTTGATGAATTTTGCATAACTTTCCCCTCCATGCAATGGAATGTACTGTAAGTAAACGCGTGTTGGTAGTTGAGTTGACAGTAGCTGATAGTCACTCCCCCTGTCTTTACCACAGCTACTGTCAGCAGTACAGTAGTGGAGTGGTTTTGATTGATTTATTCATCAAACCTTTGACTGACAAACTAACTGTAAATAGTTTACTTTATTTTGAGATGCATTGCATTGCTCAGCCAGAAATTATTCCCACTTCAACTCTGTTTCTCCTGGGCCTAAAATGCACCAGATGACAGCTGTTTTTTGCATCTTATTTTCCCTCAATCTGCATTGAAAATGTGCAAAAATGCACCCGCTTCCCACAACAGTTGTAGCCTAAGCCAGTGGTTTTCAAAGTGGGGTCCCCAGCAAAAAGGGGGGATAATCGATTTTCACTATAATTCCATCCATAAATAACACAATCTAAGCTAGTGTAGAAGTGAGTGACTGCAACTAGTGAGCTAATAATAACCATAACAGCACAAATAATTGACAACAAATCTCGAAATAAATATACAGTATTTACTCTAATGAGAAAAGGAACAATTATTGATGGTTAAAACTGAATAATGACATCTCAACAGTCTAATCCTAATGCTAAATTAAAATGAGATATTCCTTTAAATCTGTCTTCAAACTGCAAAAGAAAAACAGGTGTGTAGAGCCAGGAAGAGAGTAATGTTATCTTACCACATCACAGGTATGTAGAGCCAGGAAGAGAGTAATGTTATCTTACCACATCACAGGTATGTAGAGCCAGGAAGAGAGTGAACGCCCCGTTGCTCGGTCTGCATATAGCCCAGCCCCTACCATTGAGGAATGAAGACTTCAAGAACCTGTCAGCAATGAAAACACAAACGCATGAGCACACACACACACACACACACACACACACACACACACACACACACACACACACACACACACACACACACACACACACACACACACACACACACACACACACACACACACACACACACACACATTAAACAGCGTAATAGACACACATGTATGAGGCAGGTTTGCATAGGATTAAAGGTGAAAGGAGTCTGACCTGTTGCGCACATATCTGAGAAAGTCTGGGTGCAGAACATAGAAGCGGCTCTCGTTAAATCGGCCAGCGTAATACGCCCTCGCCCTGGAAGGTAAAGACAATACTCAGTAATCATCACGTGTGTGTGTGTGTGTGTGTGTGTGTGTGTGTGTGTGTGTGCGTGTGTGCACGTGTGTGTAGAGTAGAGGTAGATGTTCACTGTTGGTTCTTGTATTCTCCACTGGGGACTCTCTCATTGTTGAGAAGCCCCTTCAGCCACTGGAAATCCCTCATCCCCTCAGGAATCATCACATGCTTTATACCCTGTGAGAGGAAGAGGAGAGACAGGTTTAGCAGTCAGACATGGGGAAAAAAGAGTACAGGACATGTAATAAAGTATCAAAGTCAAAAGTATTTGTATTAGCTAACGAAACCTCACATTATTAATACGAGGGATCAGCCAATCAGCATTTTTGTAAACAAACAGCGTCACTGGGTGGAGCCTGAGCTTGAGCGGCTCACTCTAGCCGGCTGTGTTGTTTACATTTTAAAAACTGCGACAGTTCACACAACTTTAACACGACATGCATATATTATAATGTACTCTTGAGACTCTCAGACTCAGATTCTTGAGCTACATCTGCGCTCACTCAGAATGTCAAAATATAAGCGATGTGAGATATTAACGTTTGTTTGGCACAACTCATACTAGTTAACTGCTGCAGGGTTTCACATTTCTGAGGGATTTGCGGAGATTGTGATCTCACGCTGATTGGTCCTATATAATTCAAAGATTATTCAACTTAAAAGATCCCCCAAACATGTTTTAAGATGTATAAAGACAACATTTTGATTAATAATTTAATTTGTGTGAGTAATTTGCTTATGCTGTAACCCAGGTTCTTGAGTGGGGAGGCTATCTCTCCTACAAATTTAATTTGTATTGACATATCCTTGATTAGCAGCAGCTGATGTTGAATACCTCGTTAAGACACATAATCACCTCACCTAACCTGTGGGTGATTAGGGTGGCGTCCTGATTTGCCCCAGCTATATAAGCCCTAGTCTCTCCCCAGACTCAAATATTACGTTGAATCGCTGCACTCCGCATACTACATAAATGAGTCTGTTCCACTTCACAGCCACAGCTGGTATTTGAGGGCAGGTCTAGGGGGTTTGAGTGAGAGAGAGTGGTTGGAAATGCTCGATGTTGCAGGAGCCAGTTAGATGGGCGGTTTCAAGGTGGGTGGGCCTCCCTGATCGACTTCAGGGTGAGTGGGCCGGTGGGTGGGCGTCCCTGATCACAATGTCGTTACTGATTGGTGAATGGTGAATCCACCACTCGCCAATCACTGGCCAAGATTCCGTGACCAGTTTGGTGAGAGGAGTGTCCCAGACCCAGAGAGAGATCTGCAGCATGGAGTAACGTAGTGTATCAGTGTAAGAACTCTCATGGGTCTGGTGTTGAGACTATATAAGCCCCAATCCAGGCGCCGGCCCCTTTGGTTAACCTTGATTTGACCAGTTTTGGTGTGGCTCTTAGCTGGAGAGATAATCTCTCCACTCAAAGAACCTGGGTTACAGCGTAACCAACCGTTCTCTTTCGTGGTTTTGCTATCTCCCCTATTGATATGACCTCTGTAAGACAAGGAAACCAAGCAGACCCAGCTGCTCCTGCGGGAGCCTTCATGGTAGTTGAGTTTGAATAACATCACCACCACCAGAGTCACCTCTGTGCTGAATAATGAAGCAGATATGGAATGCAGTATGAACACACCTATGGCCTCGCCACAAGATGTCACTGAGCCACGCCAGATGCTAAGGCTGGCTGTAAATGGGTGGAGCCGTCTCTCTGTCCAGGTTACAAGGCTAGCTTTGAAGACAGACATCACTCTGGGCCAATGGTCCACTCTCATAAGGGTCGTGGCCCCAGAGGCTCAGTGTATCAGGCCATGTCCACTGCCCTGAGCGCACCTGTCTGCTTCACCGTCCTGTGGAGGGTGGAAAAGCTGCAGTTCCATAGACTGACTGGCATGGGACTGGAACCATGTGGTAGGACAGAATGCAGGGTTTGGGTGCAGTACCACACCAGCATCCACCTGCAATAAGCGGCAGGAATCCTATGCACCAAAGGGGGCATGGAGCTCACTGACATAAATACTTTTCTGTATTTATTTATAGTTGATACAATGGCATTGCCCTGTGTCAAGCGGCTGGCTGCTCCGACCGACACAGCATAAGTGCAGCCTGTGTACTGCAGATTTTTCTGCGGGCAAAAACAGCAGCGGCGCTGCTCGGAAGGCTGGAAAATACAAAAAAAAGCTTAGCCCACAACAGACTACTGCTTTGTGTCAAGCAGCGTTGCCACTGACCACACATCACCTTAGCTCGGGGTGTAGTGTTAGCGGAGCACGCTCACTCACTCTTACCCAACCTAGTCAGGATTAAACGAGGAACTATGGAGAGCAAGGGCATGCTACATTACATTACATTACATTACGTCATTTGGCAGACGCTTTTATCCAAAGCGACTTACAATAACACATTTTTTGTCAGCAATAGAACAATCAACTATGGAGCACAGTCTATGACAACTACAACTTCTGAAGGAACAGTGGTACAAGTTTAGGTTAGTGGTACAAGGTTGGTTAGGTTTTTTTTTTTTTTTTTTTTTTTTTTTTAAGGAAAGAGAGAGACGAAGTTAGATCAAGAAGGGCCCAGATGGAGCCTGAAAAGGTGTGTCTTTAGTCTTTTCCGAAAGATCGGCAGTGATTCAGCAGTCCTGACCGAAGGTGGAAGCTCGTTCCACCATTGAGGTGCCATGGGACGAGAAGAGTCGAGATCGGGATGAGCGACTTTTGAGCCCCCGTAGCGAAGGAGGGGCGAGGCGACCTGCACTGGTGGAGGAGCGAAGGGAGCGGTGAGAGGTTTGGAACCTGACCATGGATTGCAGGTACCGGGGAGCTGACTGGTGTACTGCCCTGTAGGCCAGTACCAGTGTCTTGAATTTGATGCGGGCCAAGATGGGAAGCCAGTGGAGTGACGTGAGAGAATTTGGGTTGGTTGAATATCAGACGGGCTGCAGACGGGCTGAGCACGCTCAAGCTAATTTGCAAAGACACCCAGCAGCTATCCAGGGAGGAACTACAGTACTTAACACATTCACTGCCAACAGTTTTTTTTTTACTGTAGGTAGCTTCTGCCAAGTTTTTTTTTTTAGGATTCTGGCTCATCTTTCAAGAGCCGAGGATTATTTTCTGTTAGGATTTTGTGAACACAAAATATCTCAAAAGAACTAATAGAATGTGTGCTTTCTCTGTCTAAAAGAGTTAGTTTGTAGAGTTAGTAGTTATGTAGGCATTAGCAGTTGAATACAGCATGGTTTCAGCGTCTGAAAATTTAAGCTGAGATAAATGCCTTTTTGTGAAATTCGATAGAACAGTCACTTTAACCATTTATTTTTGGCATCAGTAAGACGTCAGACATCTAAACAATAGTTTTGAACAGTAATTTCCTCCATAACAGCAGGAAACCCCCCTCTCCTTCAAACTCCTCCCTCCGTGTGTGTTCTCCTCCTCCCTCCGTGGCTGCAGCGGGTGTGTCACAAGCGAGTTTCTGCTGCCTGTCTGCTGCTGCTGCTGCTGCTCGTCGGGCCGCGGGCGAGTCTGGATGGGGCTCGCTCGTTTCTTGGGGTTTCGGTTGAGAGCTTTGATGAAGCTTTGTGCGATTCTGGGCTTTATGCTGCGTGTTTCAAAGTGTATTGTACCCAGTCTATTTTTGGAACCCCCCACCGTTGTGCGCCACCGTTGTGCACCAGCGCGAAAGCGTTTTCGCCTACAGTATGAGAATGGCTTCCTCGCGCTTTTCCCTGCAGTTTTGGCTCGGCTTTCAATACTCTGGAGAGCACTGTCGCCACTTAGTGGGTCGGTGGAATGGGTTGTACACGTTCGGTGGCTCCCATATTTTTATAGGAGATGTAAAAAGGTTAGATCTACGTCCCACCGTCAATTTTTTTTTTTTTTTTTGACGAGTTAACTCGTCCACGGCAGTCAACCGTTGTTTTTTTTTGACGAGCTAACTCGTCCACGGCAGTGAACGTGTTAAGTACAAATGCTTTGTTACTTCCCATCTCTCTTGGCAGTGTGTGTATGTGTGTGTGTGTGTGTGTTACTTCCCATCTCTCTTGGCAGTGTGTGCGTGTGTGTGTGTGTGTGTGTGTGTGTGTGTGTGTGTGTGTGTGTGTGTGTGTGTGTGTGTGTGTGTGTGTGTGTGTGCGTCTGTGTGTGTGTGTGTGTGTGTGTGTGTATGTGTGCGAGTGTAGCTGAGTCAATGTTGTCCATGTTATTTTTTATTTTGTGAACATTCTCAAAACGTGTGTAAGTTATTTTCTGTTACAAGATCGTTTTTCTGTCCATGTCACAATGTGAGCATATTGTAGCGAATCAGCAGTACACATACAGGGGTGAGCATTGGTAGTGTCTCGACTGCAGATAGGAACTGTTGTGTGGGAGTGTTGTATTGGGGAACACTATGCTGTGGGGATACTTCCGGAGTGAACTGAGCATGCGCGTCAGTCTACACACACTACTTGGAGGGAAAGCTGCTAGCTTTGAGCGTGACAACCGCTGAGAGTTGTAATATAACTAACTGTGAATAAAGACCCTTGTACCATCAAGAAGCCTCTGCCTCCTGAGATAACGGATACGTTACACTGGCGTCAGAAGTTTAAACGGTGAATATTGCCTCCAGATTAGCGAAATGGTTAACAAGTTCCTGAAGAAAGAGCGCAAGCGGCTCAATCGAGAGGCGGGAGAGGCGAGAGCCGGGGCAGACTACCAGCCGGCCGAGGAGGATGATGTCTGGGTAGACGCAGCTGCTACCACAGGGGTCCAAGAAAGAAAAACAACAGAAAGCCTGGGGTTGGTGAAAATAAAATCCGAGCCAGACAGAGCTAGCACCGTAGCCACGGAAGCTAGCCCGCAGCCCAAGGGAGCTAGCAGGCAAGCTAGCGAGGCGGGAGAAGGAGCGGAAGAACCGGGACCGGTGAGAGTGAAGATCGAGCGGGTTGACACTGCCGCTGTAGCCATGGAGACTGTGCCACAGACCAGCGGAGCCAGCCTACGGCCCGAGGACAAAGACGGGACACGGGTCGAGGCGGCAAAAGACGGCGAGCGGCGGGGAAGAAAGGAAATCACCCCGCCAAAATTCAACGGTAAAGTCGAATGGGAGGCATACTGCAAGCAGTTTACAGAGGCTGCAGATTGGAATGGCTGGACGAGAAAGGAGAGAGCCAGCTACCTCGTCATGGCCCTCGAGGGCGAAGCTACAGCGTGCGTGTCGGCAATAGCTGATACAAAGGACTGGGATGTGGTGATGGGGGTCCTGCAGAGACGTTTCGGCCGATGCGAGGAGCAGGCCATCGTAGCCGCAGAACTGTGTAACAGACGCAGACGACAGGGTGAGTCACTACGTGCACTGGCAACGGACATTGAGACTCTCAGCCGGCGCGCATACAGCCAGCTACCGACGGAGACGCTGGATGGACTAGCCCTAAGCTACTTTGTCCAGGCCATCGAGCCACGGAGCCTACAGTAAGCCAGAAGGTAACGCTGGGACACCCGAAAACATTGGGAGCAGCGCTGGGGCTGGCACTGGAGATAGAGACAGTAGAAGGCTGGGACAAGAGCAGCAGCATAATGGAGGCCGCCCCAGTGGTCAGAATGGCCGCGGAGAGCCAGTTACAAGAAGAACCAGCGTGGAAGACGGCCTGGGCAGAGCAAAGCAACACGGTGAGAGAGCAGGGCGACAGGGTGAAAGAACTGTCCGAGTCAGTACAACAGCTGACAGAACAACTGCTCCGCAGAGCGACCCTGCAGCCCAACCCCGCTCGACAGCCCACTCAGCGGAACAACAGCTGGGCCAGAGGGAACATGATCTGCTGGGGATGCGGACGCCCCGGACATCGGGAAGCAGACTGCCGCCGGAGAGCGTGGAACCAGGGAAACGGCACAGGGCCCGTCCAGATGGGGCGAGACGGGTCTACGATGCCACAGTCCCCGTAGCCACACCATCGCAGGAGGGGGCCCACCGACAGCAACGGAGAGGTGGGGCTCCGCCGGGCCCCGAAGTAGACGACATCGCCGGAGCTGTCAGCATGCAGAGCGGGCCGCGCGCGATGAACGGCTGCCATGTTCCAGTCTACATACAGGGGAGATACTGCGCCGCCCTGGTGGACACGGGGTGTACAGCAACGCTGGTGAACGTCAACATGATGCCCGAGGGGATGCGCCTGGAGCAGCCAGCAGCACAACTACTAAGAACAGTATGCGGTGAGTTGATGCCAATGAGGGGGAGGGGACACGTAACGATAACAGTGGGGGAACAGACAGTGGACTTTCCGGTGTGGGTGGTAGAAATGACGGGACCCTGCATCCTAGGGGAAGACTACTTGACGCTAAACAAATGCACAGTAGACCTAGGAAAAAGCACATTGACATTTGCAGGGGGGCCAGTAGTCCAGATGGGCCACCCTCCCACCGTTCCAGAGGAGAGAGCTAATGTAAATAATATCACTGTATATCGCGTCACCGTAGTGCATGAGCCCCACCCAGCAGACCAAGCCCCTCCACAAAGCCCCACCCCTAGCCCACCTCCAAACACTTGCCCTCAGCCAGCGCAACAGGCAGAGGGGGAGAGAGAGAGGTTAGAGATGCCCAGGGGATTGCACAAACGCCAGAGCGAAGGGTTAGAGACCCAGCAGAGCGATGAACTGTGGAGGGTACTAGAAGAATACAAAGACATTTTCGCCATGTCAGATGATGAGCTAGGCTGTACCCACCTGGTGGAACACGAAATAGACACGGAGGGGGCGCGACCCGTCAGGTCATATCCCCGTCGGATCCCAGCGGCGAGGAGAGAGATAGCGAACGAAGCTGTAGAGAACATGCTGCGGGCGGGGATCATTGAGCCATCAGACAGCCCGTGGGCGTCGGGGGTAGTGCTGGTGAAAAAGAAAAATAGCACCAAAATGCGATTTTGTGTAGACTATAGGGGGCTGAACAAAGTAACAAAAAAAGACGCATACCCGATGCCCATCATAGAGGAACTGTTAGACGCCGCGGGAGAGTCCTCCTGGTTCTCATCCCTAGACCTCCGTAGCGGGTACTGGCAGGTGCCCCTCCGCGACGATGCCAAGCAAAAGACCGCCTTCCGCACAGAGAAGGGGCTGTGGCAGTTTCGAGTACTCAGCTTCGGGCTGTGCAACGCACCAGCAACGTTCGAGAGGTTAATGGAGAAGTTGCTGGGAGACATTCCCCGATCCGAATGCGTTGTGTATTTAGATGACATCTTGACACACGGGGGCACGTTCCAGGCAGCAGTGGGGGCGTTACGAAAAGTCCTGCAGAAGATCGCAGAGGCGGGTCTAAAGTTACACCCAGACAAGTGCCACTTCCTGAAGAGGAGGGTGGAGTTCTTAGGGCATGGCATCGGCGCGGGGGGCATTCGCACCCTAGAAGAGAAGACTCAGGCGGTCATGGAGTGGCCCACCCCCAGAAACAAAGGCGAACTCGAGAGCTTCGTAGGGCTAGCCGCATACTACAGGAAATTCGTGAACGGGTTTTCTAAAATAGCGGAACCGCTGTTCAGGTTAAAAGAGAAGAACGCAGACTTCCACTGGACGACAGAATGCCACCTAGCATTCAAAGCCCTCAAGAAAGCACTGACCGAGTCTCCAGTGCTTAGAGCACCAGACCCCGCCCTGCCATTCCTACTAGACACTGATGCCAGCAATGGGGGTATGGGGGCCGTGCTGTCCCAGGCGGGGCCAGACGGGGAGCGGGTGGTGGCGTACTATAGCAAGACTTTCGATAAAGCAGAACGTAACTACTGCGTCACCCGCCGGGAGCTCCTCGCCGTAGTAGAAGCACTAAGACACTTTAGATATTACCTCCTGGGACAGCCACGGTTCACCATACGGACCGACCACTCGGCGCTGCAGTGGCTATGGTCCTTCAGAGAGCCGGAGGGACAAGTGTGCCGCTGGTTAGAGAAAATGGCAGACTACAACTTCACGATAGAACACAGGGCAGGGGCGCGCCACGTCAACGCAGACGCCCTGTCACGACGACCCTGTGCAGAGAGAGGGTGTACATACTGCGAAAAGAGAGAAGGAAGAGAGAGAGAGCTCCAAGAGGAAGCTAGGATCTGCCCTAACCACACAGGGGATGGGCCAGTGTGCAGGACGCTGCGGGTAGCAGAGGCAGCGGATTGGAGGGGCCACCAAGAAAACGACAGAGAGCTGTCACCAGTACTGCAATGGGTAGAAGAGGGCCAGAGGCTTTGGTTGTGACGGGGGCCACCGACACAACCAAAGGGCTGTGGGCGGGGTTCGACACCCTGAGTTTGAGTAACGGAGTGCTGATGAAGTCCTGGAAGGAGCCAGCGACAGGAGAGCATAAGTGGCGGAAAGTAGTGCCGACAACGTTGAGGGAGGAGGTGTGCAGGAGCTGCCATGGAACTGTAGGGGCTGGGCACTTTGGGGTAAACAAAACGCTCCGCCGTATCAGACAAGGTTTTTATTGGGGGAGGATGGGGAGAGACGTACAGGACTTCTGTCGACGCTGCGACCTCTGCGCAGCGTACAAAGGCCCGTTAGATCAGTCTCGCGCCCCGCTTCAACAGCTAGCAGCAGGAGCCCCCATGGAGAGGGTAGGGGTAGACGTGATGGGACCTTTTCCCTGCTCAGACAGTGGGAACAAGTACGTCCTGGTCGCCATGGACTATTTCACAAAATGGCCAGAGGCGTACGCACTACCCGACCAGGAGGCGGGGACGGTGGTCGACGCACTAGTAACCGGCATGTTCAGTAGGTTCGGAGCACCAGAGACCCTACACAGTGACCAAGGGAGAAACTTTGAGTCACGAGTGTTCGCCACCATGTGCGAGAAACTGAACATTAAAAAGACACGGACCACAGCATTGCACCCCCAGAGCGATGGCCTTGTAGAAAGATTCAATAGAACGCTGAAAAAGCAGTTGGCCATCCTCACGGAGGAACACCAGAGGGACTGGGACACGCACCTGCCGCTCATCCTCATGGCCTACAGATCCGCCACACACGAGTCCACCTCCTGCACCCCAGCTCTGCTCATGTTAGGTCGAGAACTGCGGACACCAGCAGAAATAGCGTTCGGCAAGCCGCCAGATGCACTGGACGCTCCCCCAGGGCGAGAGTACGCCAGGAGGCTACAAGATCGCTTAGAGTCCGCTCACCACTTCGCTCGGGACCAGCTAGAGAAAGCAGGCATGAAACAAAAAAGGAACTATGATGTGAGGGCAAAAGGAAACCATTTCCAGGGGGGGGAGTTGGTCTCGGTGTACACACCCCAGAGAAAAAAAGGGCGTAGCCCTAAACTGGACTGTCACTGGACAGGCCCATGCAGGGTCATGGAGAGAATGGGGGAAGTGGTGTACCGAGTGCAGATGCCACTTGGTGGCAGGAAAGTACTCCACAGAGACAGGTTGGCCCCATACCGGGGGGGTGCACCTTTCCCCCAGATCTCGGCCGCCCGGCGGTTTCACCTAGACCGTCTGAAAAAAGGACTCTGTTCCCACAGAGAGGGGCGTCCGGCTATGACCGGGCGGGCCCCACCCAGGGGCGTGAAAGCCCAGAGACACTGCAGGTGGGATCAGCCCCGCAGACAGATTCACAGAGACTAACACGGCCACGGAGAGAGCCAAGGGCTCCAGGACGATTCCACAACTTTGAGTTGTACTAAAAAAAAAAAAAAAAAAAAAAAAAAAAGAGAGGAGATGGTGGTTGGAGATGTTGTATTGTTGTAACAGAAAGAAAAAAAGGTGCATGACATGAGATATTGTGGGGGAGATGATGTGGGGAAGTCTGAGAGTGCAACATGCTGTGATTGAAAAAAAACAAAGAAGCTGTTAAAGAAAAAAAAGATGTTTTGGTACAAGGGGGTGTGTGATGTGTTATCAACGTGGGCGTTGACCTTATTGTTGGGCGGGGAGTATGTAGCGAATCAGCAGTACACATACAGGGGTGAGCATTGGTAGTGTCTCGACTGCAGATAGGAACTGTTGTGTGGGAGTGTTGTATTGGGGAACACTATGCTGTGGGGATACTTCCGGAGTGAACTGAGCATGCGCGTCAGTCTACACACACTACTTGGAGGGAAAGCTGCTAGCTTTGAGCGTGACAACCGCTGAGAGTTGTAATATAACTAACTGTGAATAAAGACCCTTGTACCATCAAGAAGCCTCTGCCTCCTGAGATAACGGATACGTTACAATATATATTACATTACAGAGCAAATGAATGATGATGATGACATGCTAAGGCAGCGTCGCACATTATATGCCCAAGCCAACATGTTGAGAAAGAAATTCCTTTGTTGCTCCAATGATGTAAAGATTAATCTCTTTAGGACATATTGCACTCCCCTCTACACTGCCCCCTTGTGGGTGAGGTTCAAGAAGGCAACCATGTATAAACTGCAGGTTGCCTACAATGACTGCATGAGAATATTGCTTAGGGTACCTAGGTGGTGCAGTGCTAGTGATTTGTTCTGTAGATCTCGGGTAAGCACTTTTCAGGCCCTATTAAGAAACATTATGTACAAATTTATATGTCGCTTGAATGTTTCCAAGAACTCTGTGGTGATGCTACTGGTGGACCCCAAGTCCAGTGACACACGATACCAGTCAGCCTTATGGAAACACTGGTATGCCAGCCTCTTGTAATGTGTGTTCCTTGTATGTATTGTGTGGTCTTATTGTTGTATGTGTTTTTAACTGATTGATTGATATATAGTTCCGTTTTACCTCTTGTAGCAGGGGGGGCGTAATTAGCGTGACACCAGAACGCAACACAAGTGACGTTGTCGCCTTCTCCCGTCAGAAGTTGGAGAACCTATAAGACGCGTGTTGCCGCTCTCATTTCCTTGTTTAGCTTAGCATGTTAAAATGTCACATACCACGGGTGGAACGGTATGATATGTTGTGATAGAAGATTGCTAACATGCTTTTATTTGTTTTGTCATTTGCTTGGGTGGGAAAAGTACGTTTATTTCTGTTGAAATTGTCTTTGATTTTCACTCAATTGTGCGTGGCCTGTTGCAGGGGACGGAGAGAAAGCCTGTCACTGTGCTGTATTGATTGTGCCCCCTGCTGATCTTTTATAGGTATGGTTTAATGTTATTGCTGTTTAATACTTTTATCTGTACTTTTATGAAGGACTGCATTTGTTTAGCTTAATAAGTTGAAGATAGTGTCATTAAATATGCACTTTGTTTTATTTATTTATTTTTGTATGTTTACATGTTTGAACTAAAGGGTGATACAGTGACTAAAAACGAATTCTTTATTTTGTTTCAACAAGAATTAATGTACTCATTGAGTATTTTTGTTTAGTTTGTATTGTAGCTACTGACTATAAATATGTATTCTGTAACCACATACAGTAAGGCAGGGGTGCCCAATACATCGATCGCGATCGACCGGTCGATCGCGAAGGTAGTGTGGTCGATCGCATGGCATTGAGGAAGATTTTTTTTTTTTTTTTTTTTTTTTTTTTTTTTTAACTGTTTTTCCACTGTTTTTCCACTGTTTTTCCACTGTTTCCACTGTTTTTCCACTGTTCCACTGTTTTCCACTGTATACTCAGTGTATATATATATAAATAAATATGTTTGGTAGATCACTTTGACTTGGTCATTTTAAAAGTAGCTCCCAAGCTGAAAAAGTGTGGGCACCCCTGCAGTAAGGGTATACACTGAAATTATTACAGTTATTTTATGTTTATTTTATGTTTGTAAAAAAAGAGAAGTTGGAGAACTAATGTCCTGGGGACGGAGAGAAAGCCTGTCACTGTGCTGTATTGATTGTGCCCCCTGCTGATCTTTTATAGATAAACTGCAGATCCTGAAGCCTGGTGTCCCTGGTTTTATTGTGCAACCATTCTGCAGCTGTTACATGCGCGCGTGTGTGTCTGTGTGTC
Source organism: Poromitra crassiceps (assembly GCF_964638095.1). Classification (NCBI taxonomy): domain Eukaryota; kingdom Metazoa; phylum Chordata; class Actinopteri; order Beryciformes; family Melamphaidae; genus Poromitra; species Poromitra crassiceps. Next base: position 790,083 of record NC_139633.1, on the reverse strand, counting down.
AGCTGTTACACGCGCGCGTGTGTCTGTCTGTGTGTGCGTTTGTGTGTGTGTGTGTTTGTGTGTGTGTGTGTGTGAAAAATGTCAGTACCTCATCGTCTGGGATGTGTCTGTATCCGAAGCGTTTGAAAATGTACAGCGACGCCTTGATGGAGTAGGATGTGTGAACGTATACAGATGTTTTGTTCCCTACATCCTCCTCATAGCCCTTTATGGCCGCACCGTTCATCCTGCAGGAGAGAGTCAGAGCATCAAAATCAATCAATTTTATATTTATATAGTGCCAAATCATAACATCTCAAGGCGCTTTACAAATACAGCAAGTAGAAGACCAGGCTCTTTATTTAGACCCAACAGTTGAGACAAATGGGGAAGAAACCTTGAGCAGACCTGGCTCTTGGTGGGCGTTCATCTGCCATGAGCGATTGGGGAGAGAGAGAGAGAGAGACTTTGAGATGTCAACACCACGTGCACAGGCATTTTCCTTGGCCTAAAACACTCGCAGAGCAGCATCTGCATCACATACTGCAACACATCGTCTCCCCGGGGACATACAGTATGCTATAGGATCGTGTTTGTGGACTTCAATTCGTCCACAAATTCAATTTCACCCCAGAAATCCTCTGCTCCAGACTCACCCAGCTCGGTGTGCCCGCCTCCACCTGTAAATGGATCATAAACTTCTTGACGGACAGGACGCAGCAGGTGAGGCTGGGGAAAATGACACCCAGCATCCGAATAATCAGCACTGGCACCCCCCAGGGGTGTGTGCTCTCCCCCTGGTTCTTCCTCTATAGAGAGCCCCAGGAATGAGTCGGGAAAACATCGATGCTAACACTTCCGGGTTATTCTCTGTTTTCGCCTATGGGATATTTTTGAATGGGTTTTTGGCGCGATGCTTCTAATAAGGTCTAACGCAAGCTTAATCAAATGCGAACCAGTGTTCAGTACGATAATCTTCACACATGAGGACCACTTTTATGAGTTATGAGCTTGAACACTCAATCAACTCTCAATAACTGTCAAACTAGATGAATGATGAATAGTTTGACAGTTATTGAGAGTTGATTTGAGTTAATGAGTTATTAATTTGAGTTAGTGTGGACTAGGGCTGTCACTTTTTCCCAAAATAAAGTTTGAACGAACTTTAATTGCCCGAAATTCGTTTTTTGGTTAATTTTGGTTAATTAAAAAAAAAAAAAAAAAAAAAAAAAAAAAAAAAAATCAGTCCAGGCCACCGGGCATCAGCCCGACGTGTTAGCTTGGACGCTTACAGTCACAACACTGCCTCACAAACTTGGCTGCATCCAACTCGAGACAACTTTTCAGACCCTGGAGACAATCTTTCTCAGAAGAGACTAACGCGACAAATCTGGAGACTTTTTCTGACATGGGATTAACATTACCAGCAAGCAGCAGTTGGTTAATTTTGGTTCATTAAAAAAAAAAAAAAAATCGAACAGTCAATTTACATATCGAACACGAACTCCTCCCCCACATTCGAAGTTGCATTCGAATTTCGAATGAAAAGTGACAGCCCTAGTGTGGACCAGTGATGTCACTGGTCCACACTTTAACACTCATAATAACTGTCAAATTAAATGACAGACTTCAAAACCGTTTACAGTTGTCTGATATACTACTGATGTTCTAATGATACAAAGCTGGTTGAAAATGGGTGGAGTGTTCCTTTAAAGCAAGTGAGCAATGTTTGTTTCCATTTTTGTCCCACTGATGATGTCATAGGAGGCATCAGTGATGTCATAAGACTGATATGCCTCTATACTGCACATACATTCCTTTCATACACACACATTCAAAATCAAAATAGACCCTCTTTCATACACTTGTTATTATTGCATAAAGTAGTTAATGTGAGTGTGGGACACAAACACACAAAGTCACTTATAGAAGCGGCTGCACCACTTAAAAACAAGTATCTGTTGCTTTACTGCTACAGTATAGTAGTAGTATTTATCTGACTTTAGAGCATTTATATAGTATTCTGTGCCCATCTTACCGAAACACATAATCGTGTGCGTTTATCTCCTTCCCCATGCCAGAGCCGTTGAGGATCCCAGCGTTGCCCACCACAGCGCAGCGCACACAGCCGTCACCATCGCCTCTGGGGAGGAGCAGTGGCTCCTTCGGCTTTGGGATCAAATCCACAGCTGCCTTCACTTCTGCAAAGCCAAGCAAAACATACAAATAACTACATAGTCTGTGCTTCAAAAGTAACTAAACTGACCAGCAGTACCCTGCTTTTCACCATTAGGTGTCAGGCTTCACCACAAATTTAGGTGGGGTTTAGTTCCTCTTGAAATTAAAATACACTGTACAGACACACAGTTTGAAGACTCTAGCAACCCAGTCTCAAATATCTATTTTTAATAGGATGTCACAGCTGACCATCACATTAATTACCCACGCAAATATGAGTAAAAAAAAAACATTCACAAAACAGAGCTCAAATACAGCTAATCTGGCTGCTCAAATCATTTCTCAGGCCTGTGGGGGCGTGGCCACATCACATTTGAACTATATGAACATCAGATTCCTGTATATGAACAGTATGGTCAGTCATGGTGCACCCTCAGTGTTTATGTCCATGCTGCATCCCCATGATGCCAGCTTTCTCCTAATTATGATTGGTTGGAGATTGTTGATGTCCTGAGATAACTCCGCCCACTTTACCTCTACTTTTTCAAACTGCAGAAAAAAAAGCGAATTCAGTGCTGGTCATATCATCTTTTTTTTCCTCACAAATGACAAGATGGCCGCCGTGCCTTCTCTATTATCTAGGCTACATCTCCTCCTTTATGAGTGGTATAGATTTAATAAGGGAAATGAATAAGGGATTACCTGCATTCATCTGCCCCCAAGCTTTGGAATTCCCTACCCCCACACATCCGACAGTCCGACACCATCATAACATTCAAATCCCACCTCAAAACCCACCTGTTCAAACTGGCCTACTCTCTGTAATTAATGTCACTTTTCCCCAACCAATCTGCATTTTCCTTCCTTCTTAGCTATGTTCTATTCCTGCTGTAATTTGCCCTGTTTTTAATATGTATATGTTCTTATTATGTGAAACTGTTTTTATATGCACTGTGAGGCGACCTTGGGTGTTCTGAAAGGCGCCTCCAAATAAAATGTATTATTATTTTTATTATTATTTCAATAGATTCATTCATTAAAAGAGTCAACAGGAGTGTGAATCAAATGCTGTAAAGCTGACTGAAGCATGTCTGCCATCATCCTCCATCTGACTGACTCACTGATTATGTGTATTAAAGTATTGAAAACAGCAACAAGAATAAATTGTGCCCTGTTCTGTCCTGATGGCAGGTCAGAGGAGCCTCTGTTGGTTTGCACAATATTTCTGGAACAATGCAATGTTATCAAGGTCTGTTATGGCAGGGATGTGAGCAACAAATAACCTGGTAAACCAGCCGGTCACGTGAACCCACATTTTATTTGGTTCTGCGGGACCGTCTGGCCTCAACTCTGGGAGAGCTGTCTGCAGAAACTGCAAAGACGAGCCAATCGCAGCGACTCGCTGACATCGTAACCGGCCAATCAGAACATCGCTATAGCAAAAATAGTAATGGCCGACTCCTTGCCTGTCCGCCTCGAGGAGTAATGTCGATGTTCGTCTAGTTTAAACAGCCATAAAATGCAGTTATTTCAGAAATAGAGTCTATCTGGGCGGAAAATGTGTTTTTGCCGTTGCTCCTGAGTGGATTTGGGTTTGACTGGATCCAACGCTGATTGGCTGAAGGAGTTGTCTGTCAAGGCAAGTACACCCGCACAAATTCCGCCCACTGCAAAGACTGTTGTGAAGGCTTCAGGCCAGACGGGAACGAAGAACAAAATGAAATGTGATGAGTTCATGTGACCGGCTGGTTTACCAGGCTAGACAACAATGTGTCATGCCATTGAGGGCCGTGAGTCTGCAGCCTTGCATTCCAACACTGCAGCAGATGATTGATTGATGAGTGATTACCAGGGAGGAGGAACTAATCATGAAAACCTGCCTCTATCTACAGCCAATTTCTGCAGCTACCAACAAAGGCACATCTAACTTGCCAGAGCTATGCAGAGAGGCTCCTGTCTGGTTGTCTCATCACAGAAATCCCCTGCTTCATAGCAATGTCGTTCTTCACAATCCAGTAAGCCAGTCATAACATCTCGATGACATCTGGATCTGTACAGGGACACCTGCATATCTGCATACCTCTAACCTGCCATAGCAGAGGTACGTGGGCAGGTCACTAAAAAAGAGCTGGCAAGTAATAATCAAGGCTAATCAAAGCTCAATAATAAAGAGAAGCTCTACCATGCCAAGGAAGTATTAGACACCTGTGATGGGCGATGACAAATGGGCAGGTGCTTGAGCACCTCCTGGGGTCTATCTGTGCATGTGCCTGGGGTTGTTGCAGAGCATACTGTATTTGCTGTCTAGTTGTGTGTGAGTGGCCTTATTGTTAACATTAGCCTGGCTGATGTGTATGCAAATCTGTATCACTTTTTTTTTTTTTTTTAGGGGGGCAGGGGGGGCATTTTAACCTTTATTTAGATAGGACAGCAGGTGCAGTGGCTGATTCTAGAGTCTGAATCCAGGCGAATCCAAATTAAATGACAAACATCAGAGAAGAGACCACTGATTGTGGAGGGTTCAACGGGTAAATAAATCTGCAAATGGGAGCCATAGTGTGCGGCCTCTCCTTTCTCTTTCACTGCTGTTTTTATTGGGCCCAGCACTTTTTGGATTTTTGGATGTGCGTGTCTCTTTCACTGTTTTATACTACTATGCCAAGGAGACACGCACAACAACACACACACACACACACACACACACACACACACACACACACACACACACACACACACACACACGTGCCCGTACCGTCGTGGCTGTACTGCATGAAACCAAAGGGGTTGTTGAAATGGGAAAGTCTGTTCCACTCGCTCATGTTGAGATTGTCTTTGTGCATGAACAGAAGCACGTTGGGGATGAAAGCCTGCTTGAAGCTGGGATCCTCACTCTTCTGTAGAGACTGGGGACAGGTCTGACAGTGGCAAAGAAAATACAGTATAATACATGAATCTAACAGGCAAACATTGAGATTAGAAAATGTGTCATCATACTCATTTTTTGGTTAAACCTACTGATTGTTTGAGAGAGCTCCATGCAGTGGAGAAAGAGAGGATGGGTCAATCAATCGTCACATAAATGCAGTTTGTTTCAATGACTGATTGAAGGAAGAGGCAGAGGGTGAGGGTTACAGAGGCAGAGGGTTACAGAGGGTGAGGGTTACAGAGGCAAAGGGTTACAGAGGGAGATGGTTACAGAGGGTGAGGGTAACAGAGCGTTACAGAGGCAGAGGGTTACAGAGGGTGAGGGTTACAGAGGACAGCTGAAAAACAAATATAAGCAGGTCACACCACACAAGCACTTTGCCAGAAGATATCAGCCTTGTTTATTCCCTAGCCTCGGAATTCAACTACTCATTTGTTTCACTCAATCATAGTCTCACATAAGGACCCCGTATTTTCACTGTGGGCTGCATTTGCAAAGGCCCTACTTTTACATACATGTAGCAATCACAATAAAACAGTACTTGCCTTAAACACAAGGTTGTTGTCTACTGAACCGGGCTATTCGTGTTCTTAAATATTGTGTTGTTTCCAATTCTGATCTATTTTTTGTCATACCAGAGGCTGTCTCTGCCTGTCTTTTCCATTGAAAATGGCCATTGTTGTTCTTCCACTTCCCAGGGAAACAGCGCCCTCTCTGCTGTGGCTACAGGTGGAAACCCGTCATTACATCTGGAAGAACAGAAATCACAGCCTCTGGCATGACATAAATGGCTCAGAATTGGAAACTACGCAATATTTAAGAACATGAATAGCCCGACTTGATGGACAACCTTGTGTGTAAGGCAAGTACTGTCTTATTGTGATTGCTACATGTATGAAAAAGTAGGGCCTTTGCAAATGCAGCCCACAGTGAAAATACAGGGTCCTTGTGTGAGACTATGATTGAGTGAAACGAATGAGTAGTCGAATTCTGAGGCTACATTCCCATGTTTTAATGCTGCAAGGGTCTTGCTATAGTCTGCTTACTGTCTGTCTGGGTCGGGTATCCAGGTTATACACATCTTCAAAATCCCACTGAGGCAGCTTCTTAAAGTCCTTTTTGAAGAGGAGAGGCATGGGAGTCTCCTGGAGGGAACCTGCACCTCCAGGTGGAGTGGTGCTGTCCGTCTTGACCGTCTGACCAGTTTCTCTGAGCTCACTGAAAAGGCAATTTTCAACCAACATGATTTGACATCATGAATCCTGGAGCCAATCACTATGCAGTATTCAGAAGTTAAAGCCCCAACACATTCTCACTCCCAACTCTTCATATACTGCAGATCGGTCAGGAACCCTTCTTGTCATCAAGTCATGAGCTGGGAGTGAGAATGTGTTGAAAGCCTGTGTGGTATGCTGTGATTAGCTAGGTTCTAGAGCACCCTGATTGGTTGCTTTGGTTTTTATGCCTCCGCCGGCGATAGCCAGGCCGGAGGCATTATGGATCCGGGTTGTCCGTCCGTCCGTCCCTACGTCCGTACATCCATCCGTCCGTCCGTCCGTCCGTCCGATGTTCGTTAACCTGATATCTGAGGAACGCCTTGACGGAATTTCATCAAATTTGCCTCAAACATCGACTTAGACTCAAGGATGATCTGATTAGATTTTGGTGGTCAAAGGTCAAGGTCACTGTGACCTCTCGAATGCCATTTTCAAGCTTGTTAACGCGATATCTCATAATGCCTTGACGGAATTTAATCAAATTTTCCTCACACATCGACTTAGACTCAAGGATGATCTGATTAGATTTTGGTGGTCAAATTTCAATGTCACTGTGACCTCTCGAATGCCATTTTCAAGCTTGTTAACGCGATATCTCAGGAATGTCTTGATGGAATTTCTTCAAATTTGCCTCAAATGGCAATTTGGACTCAAGAATGAACTAAAGGCGGAGGCATAAATCTGCGGTGCGGCCATTCTTAGGGAGAAGGAGGGAAAGTAATTTTAAGGATTTTAACAAGATAATTTAACCTTTTTTGTGGGAAAAACCATCAGACACAAATTATTATTCAAAGTAGAGTATTTTATATACATCTTGAAACATGACTTTAGGGGTCTTTAAGCATGGCCGTAGCTACCATTGAGGACAGGGAGGTCCCGATCTCGGTAATTATTTCCTGTCAAAAATGTGTTTTTACCGTAATGAAACGCAAGAGGAGTTTTAATTTGAAAGTTGAGACCGACTGTGATGAAACACTATATGCTATGGACCTTTAAGTTGAAAATATGGTTAGCTCTAGAGGAAGTTAAAGGGATAGGCCAACTTTTTGTGAGTTTAGCCATTTCCCATACGGAAGAGGCATATATACACATATATGGACATACATCCGACACAAGGTCCACATATATGTCACATACATGTACATGTATGCACTTTGCATACAAACCCACCTGAGATATATGCATATATATGTGAGGATCATATATGTGATCCAAATATAAATTGACATATATGATCATATAGGCAATTAACATATATGAGTACTCCCATACATGTGATCATATATGCTCATGTAAGTAATGGACATATAGGATTATTCTAGCATATGTTTAGATATATGTACATATAAGCAATTAACATATAAGAATATTTCTACATATTTCCGCATATATGCAAATACAAGCAACACACATATATGTTATTCTCTTGCATATCAATATATGTGTGCATATGAGCATTAAACATATATGATTATTATTACGTATGTCAACATATATGCTCATATAATCAATTAACATATGCGGATGTTCGCATACATGTAATCATATATGTTTGTGTAAGCATTGAACATATAGGGTTAAACTTACATATGTCTACACATATGTGCATATCAGCAATTAACATATAAGAATGTACTTACATATGTAAGCATGTATGCTCATATAAGCAATTAACATATATGAGTATTCTCATACATGTGATCATATATGTTAATGCAAGTAATGGACATACAGGGTTATTCTTGCATATGTTTAGATATATGTACATATAAGCAATTAACATATAAGAATATTTCTACATATTTCCGCATATATGCAAATGCAAGCAACACACATATATGTTATTCTCTTGCATATCAAAATATGTGTGCATATGAGCATTAAACATATATGATTATTATTACGTATGTCAACATATATGCTCATATAATCAATTCACATATGCGGATGTTCGCATACATGTAATCATATATGTTTGTGTAAGCATTGAACA